>NC_044979.1:125836601-126199669 GCF_008728515.1 Papio anubis
TGAAATTCACTCTCTCATATTTTAGCCCGCACCTATAGTAAAAACAAAACTGGCAACTTCTAGTGTTTATCCCATTAGTATTCCATTATATCTCCCAGATAAACAGCTGGAGGCCATCTCTTCAGTGACAAATGTGTTTGATTTGACTTCATCACCACCACAAGGCACATAATTTACTAACATTTGCTGTAGTACAATTTTAACGAGTAGGGTGATTCACCCTGGGAGGGGAGAGAAGAATGCAAAAACCGAGAAACAAAAACAGAGGCAAAGGCGAGTATGAAATTAGTAAGGTATCTGTGCCTTTAAAAATCTCTACTTTTACACAAGCACAACCTTGACACAGAAACATGCACAAATTATAAGGACACAGATCAATGAACTGTCACAATTTGAGCACATCCACGTGCCAACATTCAGCTCAAGAAATGCAACACATCAACAATCTAGAACCACCCTTCCATACCCCTCCTATACCTGCCTTCCCCAAAGTACCTGAGATCGACTGTGTTTTTGTTGATTTGTTTTTGTGTTTTTGTTTGAGATAGAGTCTCACTCTTGTTGCCCAGGCTGGATTGCAGTGGCGTGATCTTGGCTCACTGCAACCTCCACCTGCCAGGTTCAAGTGATTCTCCTGCCTCAGCCTCCTGAGTAGCTTGGATTGCAGGTGTGTGCCACTACACCCGGCTAATTTGTTTGTATTTTTAGTAGAGACGCGGTTTCACCATATTGGCCAGGCTGGTCTTGAACTCCTGAACTCACGTGATCTGCCCACCTCGCCCTCCCAAAGTGCTGGGATTACAGGCGTGAGCCGCCAAGCCCGGCCTTGTTGATTTGTTTTTAAGGATCTTTGCAAGCTGTCATTTGAGCAGTTTCTCAGCCAGTCCCTTGTGAGGAAGTCCTGGTTGTGTTTGTAGACTAAGGTTTCCATGACTCAGGTGTTAGATTTGGGCACTGTGTCCTGAAGTTTCATAGTGGCTCAAAAGAGGGCAAAGGTTTATGATGAGAGGTGCGAATCTACCATCCTTTCCCCTGCTGCCTTGGAAAGCCACAGTCATCTTTTTCTTTCTGCACTGACTTCTCCAGCATGGACACAGGCAGACACCTGATCTATTTCCTTTCAGGACTGCTGTGAGGCTCTGATGACATGATGGATGTGAGAACACTTTGAACAGGATGAAGTATTGCTCAATTATTATATCCTTTAACCGATGTGATGGAGGGGTACTGATAGTGCAGGGAGTTGTCTTGAACAAGAGGAAGGCATGTAAGTACATGTCCAAACCAAAAGAGGTACTGACCCTAATGGTTTTAACCGGCTTTCTATGCTTCTCTAATTTTGGAGAAATGCCATTAACTTATTAGCTCTTCAGGGCATAACCCTAATAAGGGCCAGTGACAGAATTATCTCTATAGGATCTTATGCGGCGGTCCCCAACCCTTTTAGCACCAGGGGCTGGTTTCAGGGAAGGCAATTTTTCCACAGAGGGGGCTGGGGGTGGGGGGATGTAGTGGGATGAAACTGTTCCACCTCAGATCATCAGGCATTAGTTAGAGTCTCATAAGGAGTGCACAATCTAGATCCCTCACATGCACAGTTTACAATAGGGTTAATGTTGAAATGGGAAAAGTTTTTCCTTATCTCCCTCACAGGGCATGCAATGGGGGTGTGGCTCACTTCTTCAGTGCCCTGCTGCTCAAACCCCTAGCGGGAGCACGCAAACAAGCAAGTCTAGGGGTTAGTTTTTACAGCTCCTGAAGCCCCAGTGCGCATCTGTGACCACGTGCTCTTTCAGCTTAGCCGTGCTCAGGCAGCTTGTGTTAATTAGCTCAATTACACCCTCTGCCTTATGGCAAAGACAGAGGGCTTTCTGTATCTCGGGTTCTTGCCCTAGTGTACTGAAAAATTGGATCACAGGTGGGCTTGGAGGATGGGTGCAAGGCTTTATTGAGTGGTGGGAAGTAGCTCTCAGCAGATGGATGGGGAGCCAGAAGGGGGATGGAGTGGGAAGGTGCTCTTCTCCTGGAGTCGGGCTGCTCAGCAGCCGGGCTCTCCTCTGACTGCCCTTTGCTGAATTCCCCTTGGTGTCCGTGTTGTTCTATCATCAATCACCTGCCAGCATCTGTGGGTGTGTTTTTCTGCCAGTGTGTTCATCTTGGTGTCCAGCTGCTTGTGTGTGTGCCTGCGGGGGACTCAAGGGTTTTTATAGGCACAGGATGGGAGGTGTGGTGGGCCAGAGCAGTTTTGGAAAATGCAACATTTGAGCACTAAAACAGGAATGCCTGTCCTCACATAGGTCTGTGGGCACAGGCCCGAGGGTGGAGCCCTTGCCAGGGACCCCACTCCTCTCTACCCAGCACTTCCCTACCCCCCTCCTGTATCAACACTCCTATGATAATCTAATGCTACTGTTAATCTGACAGGAGGTGGAGCTCAGGCGGTCACGCTCACTGGCCTGCTGCTCACCTCCTACTCTGCGGCCCAGTTCCTAACAGACCACAGACTGGTACCAGCCTTTGGCCCGGGGTTTGAGGACCCCTGATCTAATGAACTTTATTCTGTTTTGTAGCTGTTCCTGTTTTCCCCAACTACATCCAATGTATCAGCAATGTGAATTGTTGGTTATGAATGAGTTAAATCATAACCTAATAGCTTGTAATTAGATGAGATTATCAGAAAAATCAAGGTATATTAACCTACTAATAGAGGACGATTTTTACACAGAGCCCAGCATATTCTAATATTTAGGATATGAAGTAATGACCTTTCTGTGCTTTGCCTAGGCAATTTTTGGAATATAGGTTGGTACCCTGCAGATGATGTGTTAGGCCTTGGCAATATAATAGTTAATGAAGA
Source organism: Papio anubis (assembly GCF_008728515.1). NCBI lineage: Eukaryota > Metazoa > Chordata > Mammalia > Primates > Cercopithecidae > Papio > Papio anubis. The sequence continues at coordinate 125,839,459 of NC_044979.1, forward strand.
GGTCATTCTCTTTACCCAATGATGTTTTAAATTTCTCTGCAAGTTTTTCTTACCTTGTTTAGTTTCCTTCTTATTTTGTTGTGTTTTCAACTCAGCCTCTTCTCTTTTGGCTTTGCATTGCTGGATCATAGAGGTTAGACGTTGCCTATCAAGAATAAGTTTTCAGGCCGGGCGCGGTGGCTCACACCTATAATCCCAGCACTTTAGGAGGCTGAGACGGGCTGATCACGAGGTCAGCAGATCAAAACCATCCTGTCTAACATGGTGAAACCCCGTCTCTACTCAAAAATACAAAAAATTAACTGGGCATGATGGCGGAAGCCTGTAGTCCCAGCTACTTGGGAGGCTGAGGCAGGAGAATGGCGTGAACTCAGCAGATGGAGCTTGCAGTGAGCCGAGATTGCACCACTGCACTCCAGCTTGGGGGACAGTGAGAGTCCCTCTAAAAAAAAAAAAAAAAAAATTAGAAACCTAAGTTTTCTAGGCCAGATGTGGTGGCTCATGCCTGTAATACCGACACTGTGGGAGGCTGAGGAGGGTGGATCTCTTGAGCCCGGGAGATCAAGACCAGCCTGGGCAACATAGCGAGACCCTGTCTCTACAAAAAATACAAAAATTAGCTGGGCAAGGTGGTCCATGCCTGGAGTCTCAGCTTTTCGGGAGGCTAAGATTGGAAGATGGTTGATCCTGGGACGTAGAGGTTGCAGTGAGCTGAAATTGCCTCACTGTACTCCAGCCTGGGCAACAGAGTGAGACTCTGTCCCAAAACATAAAATAAACTAAAATTTTCTCTTGTATTGCTCCTCCTTTTAGTCTAGGTAGTAAAATCCTTTGCCCACTTATTATGCATTTTTGTTTCATCAGGTTTCTACTATTATTTTACTCATTATTTATTTATTTTAGAGACATATTCATACTCCGTTGCCCAGGATGGGGTGCAGTGGTGCAATCATAGCTCACTGCAGTCTGAAACTCCTGGGTTCAACTTCCCACCTCAGCCTCCTGAGTAGCTAGAACTACAGATGTGCACCACCATGCCATGATTTTTAAACTTTTTTGTAGAGACAGGGTCTCTGTGTTTCCCAGGCTGATATTGAACTCCTGGCCTCAAGCGATCCTCCTGCCTCAGCCTCCCAAAGGACGGGTATTACAGTCATAAGCCACCATACCTGGCCTGTTATTTATGCATTTTGCACGTGGTGGTCACGGTGGTGGGGTCTCTTTCCTTGTCCTTGACAGCAGAGAGAGATGTTTAGTCATGATACTTACCAATGGTTGAATATGTGCGTTGCCTGTGGTGTTTACTTATGCACTGGGTCAAACACCCTTCTCAGAGCTTCAGTGAATGCAGCTTTTAAGACTGATTCTCGAGGCCAGACGCAGTGGATCACACCTTGGGAGGCCGAGGTGGACGGATCATGAGGTCAGGAGATTGAGACCATCCTGGATAACACAGTGAAACCCCGTCTCCACTAAAAATACAAAAAATTAGCCAGGCCGGGCATGGTGGTGAGTGCCTGTAGTCCCAGCTACTCGGGAGGCTGAGGCAGGAGAATGGCGTGAATCTGGGAGGCGGAGCTTGCAGTGAGCCAAGATCGCACCACTGCACTCCAGCCTGGGTGACAGAGCAAGACTCCATCTCAAAAAACAACAAAAAAAGACTGATTATCGTCCGGGCATGGTGGCTCACTCCAGTAATCCCAGCACTTTGGGAGGCGGAGGTGGGTGGATCAACTAAGGTCAGGAGTTTGAGACAAGCCTGGGCCACTGGCCCACATGGTGAAACTCTTCCTCTACTAAAAATAAAAAAAATTGCTGGGCATGGTGGCATGCACCTATAATCCCAGCTACTCAGGAGGCTGAGGCAGGAGAATCACTTGAACCTGGGAGGCGGAGGTTGCAGTGAGCTGAGATCATGCCACTGCGCTGCACTCCAGCCTGGGAGACAAGAGTGAAACTTCATCTGAAGAAAAACAAAACCTGATTCTCAATGTGTGGTGAGTTTATGCTAGGGAGGTTCTGCTACAAAAGATGTTGCCTTTCACTCCCAAAGCCTGAGGTTCTAACAAGTGTAGGAAGTGAAACCTTACCCACAGGTCCCAAAATAGAGCACTGCGAAAGCTCATCTTTACTAATTACTCCTAAATAAATGAATAAAATAATAACTCTTCCTTAGGGTTTCACCTTTCAAGGTGTATCCTATGCCCAGACTCCTACCAGTCCAGCCCACCTACTTGGGTTCATTATTTTTGAGAATGACAGGCTCCGACTGAATGTTGAAAAAAGAGCCCCTGATTTGGGTGAGGAGCGGTAGAGTTTGGGGGAAGGGAAATTGCACTCTTATGGCCTTTAAAAATGAACATTTTTTGCGGGAGATGGGCTACTGCTCGAGTTTCTGGTGATATGTACCTTGAACTGGAGACGAAACAGTGGAGAGGAAGCAGAATATCTACTTTCAGCCCAAGTGAGCTATTCATTCCATTGGCCTCGTAGAGGAAAATCTCCCAGTTCTAGCTAGAAATAGATTGACTCTTGGTCCCGGTTTTCCATGGAGTTGTGGGTTTTATTATTTTTCTGTGTTTTTAAAGGCATTTTAATTAAAAATTGGGAAAGGCTGTTTCAGGGCTGCTAAGTAGACGATATTGAAAACTGGCAGCTGAATACAGGCCATTACTGCTTAACTTTATAATCGTTACATTTATCCTTTGCTTCTTCAATGTGTCTTCTTTACCACTTAATGAAGTTCTTTGTTTTTTTCCAATCACAAATATTCTTTCTATTCAATACTTTGAGCTTTTCTATTTCTATTTAAATGCAACTGGAAGGAAACGTTTTCTATCAGGCAAATATTGTTTTGCAATGAAACCTATTTAACAAAATCAGATTGATATATTTTAACTTACAACTCTGTTTTGAATCCTAATTTTAGAGTGGATTGGAAATGTTCCACTGGACTCGTATTCTTCCTAATCTCTACTTTTTGACACATTGTTGTGCCTTGGAAACATAATTTTTTTTCTCATTTCCCTTTGAGTTTTCATGGTATTATAAAATGACACAGTAAAATATTTAAATTACTTATTTTGGGTAACTTTCATTCTTTCACTGCGGTAGCAGATACAGTAAGTTAAAGATTATATTTCTAAAGTGGTTATTGAGGCCAAACGCAGTGACTCACACTTGTAATCCCAGCACTTTGGGAGGTCGAGGCGGGTGGATCACTTGAGGTCAAATTTTCTCTCTTCTCCCTCTCTGCGCTCCTTCTGTTCCCTGTGCTTGTGGGAATGTTCTTCCACCAGATGTCTGCATGGTTCAGACCCTCTTTCCCTTATGTGCGTTCAAATACCATTTCATCAGCAAAGTTTTTTTCCCAACCACCCTACTAAATAACACCATCAATCATCCACTCATTTAACCTCACTTTATGTTTCTTCATGGCACTTGACATGTTATATATTTATGGTGTGCTGACTATCTGTCTTCCCCATAATTGTGCTCACTGCTATATCTATTTATTTCATTTTTTAAAGACAGGGTCTTGCTTTGTCACTAGGGCTGGAGTGCAGTGGTGCAGTCATAGCTCACCGTAGCCTCAAACTCCTGGGCTCAAGTGATCCTCATGCCTTGGCCTCCTAAAGTGATGGGATTGTAGGCATGAGCCACTGCACCCAGCTGCATGGCTATAATCTTCAGTGCTTAGAACAGCTCTAGGTACAATCCACATTTGATGAATGTATGAATGAATTGATCATAATACATTAGTTTTGCTCTTCCCAGGTCATTAAAGACCCTCACTCTGGTTAGTAGTTTTCAAACTCTTTTTCTGCCATAGAACATTCTCTGCAAACAAAGTCTCACAAAGAAGACTAATAATGCAAACCAGATGTATTTGGAGTAACGTGATGGAGTGGCAGGTGGCAGCCAGGGAAGGGAGGTGCTCCTTTCTCCCTGCTGATCTCCTTTCAACTCGTCATCTCCTCTGGCAGCCTAGGTATGTTTGGAAACCACAAATGTAGGTTATCTCACCCAATCCCCATGACTGCCATATGAGGTAGATATAATCACCCCCATTCATAAATGAGGTAACTAACAAGATGCTGTCAGCTTGCCAAGACAACATGGTGAGTAAACTTCATGTTTGCCAATATAGTGAAACCATGTCTCTAGAAAAAAAAAAAAAAGTAATAATAATTAGGTGGGTGCAGTGGCGCATGCCTGTGGTCCTAGCTACTTGGGAGACTGAAGCAGGAGGCTCGCTTGAGATCAGGAGTTGGAGGCTTCAGTGAGCTATGGTCACACCACTTCACTTCAGCCTGAGTAACAGAGCAAGACCCAGTCTCAAAAACAAACAAACAAAAAACCTTAGATTTTTGCTGTAGTTGGGATTAAAAAGCATCAAGGGGGTGGGCACAGTGGCTCACACATGTAATCCAAGCACTTTGGGAGGCCGAGGCAGGCGGATCTCCTGAGGTCAGGAGTTCAAGACCAGCCTGGCCAACATGGCAAAACCCTGTCTCTACTAAAAATATAAAAGACAGCCAGGCATGGTGGCACACACCTGTAATCCCAGATACTCGGGAGGCTGAGACAGGAGAATTGCTTGAACCCAGGAGACAGAGGTTGCAGTGAGCTGAGATTGTGCCACTGCACTCCAGCCTGAGTGACAGAGCAAGACTCCATCTCAAAAAAAATAAAAATTAAAAAAGCGGCCGGGCGCAGTGGCTCAAGCCTGTAATCCCAGCACTTTGGGAGGCCGAGACGGGCGGATCACGAGGTCAGGGGAGGCGGAGCTTGCAGTGAGCTGAGATCCAGCCACAGCACTCCAGCCTGGGCTACAGAGCGAGACTCCATCTCAACAAAAAAAAATTAAAAAATTTAAAAAGCATCAAAGGGGTCCTCCAACTATTGATTTTCCCAGGTACTGAAGATTTCAGAAGGCTTCTTTGTTTCTTTTTTTACGGATTCCCTCCTGGGGTAGGTAGGGGTAGGGGGGACCATCCAGACAGGACTTTGATCCCCTCTTGTAATGATGGAAGAAAGAGCATTGAAATAACAACAGCTCCCTTTCAATGAGCAGGGGCGCTCTGCCTTGCATTTGCTGAGGGTATCTGTGCCTTTACTCACCCAACCTTCCCATGAACCTAGTAGGTAGTTACCAACATAATCCCAAAACAGGCAAGGAGAAATCAAGTGACTTACCCAGCAGAAAAGTCAAGTGACTTTTACCCAGAGGAAAGTCAAGTGACTTTCCTCTTTTACTTGTTTTGAATTCTCTAGCACCCAGGGAGGCCGGCCTGAGACTGACAAGGGCACTTAGGGAGTGGAAATGAAAAACAAAGACACCTGCAGAGCCCATTAGTGAGTGGAAATTGAACTCCCAAACCTAAGGGCTGGTTCCCTGAGCTGAAGCAGAGAGCTTTGATCACACTTACTAACTCGGGAAGGGACTGACCTCGGTTCCCTGCAGGGAAAGGTAAACATTCTTGTGGAAATGTAAACACATCACTAATGGTCTAAATGGCCTGTAATGGAGGCATAATTTCTATTGGAAACAAGCCCCGCCATCAAGATAAAGATGCTGTTACCCCCTGTGGGGGTGATCTTTCCAACTCCAGCCAGAAGTTTTTCTGTGGTAGTGACGGCACCCACAGGGCAGATGAAGAATGAAATACTAATTTCCCAACCCCAAATCTGCCTTGATCTGCTTGAAACGTCAGCACCTCCTCTGCTTGGGAGGTAAGTGTCACTCAGTATAGTTCTGCTCTGAAAAGGAGGTGGATAGGTGAGGTTGAGAAGGTGTAATTACAGGTGGATCCCAGAACGTCTCAGACTGTGATACCAGGCCAAGCTTTCTCTCCAACTGCACCCATGAAAGAACCTTCCTCGCCACCATTATCAAAACAGCTGTCAGGAAAGCGCCCCTGTTATTAAATGTCGCTCTGCACATCCGCACGGGAGGCGTGATCATAGGTGCTCCACCTGGAGGGGAAGCTGATCAAGAGGAGGAAAGAAAGAAAACACAAGAATGAGCAAACGGCCGGGCGCGCGGCTCACGCCTGTAATCCCAGCACTTTGGGAGGCCGAGGCGGGCGGATCACAAGGTCAGGAGATCGAGACCATCCTGGCTAACACGGTGAAACCCCGTCTCTACTAAAAATACAAAAAAATTAGCCGGGCGCGATGGCGGGCGCCTGTAGTCCCAGCTACTCAGGAGGCTGAGGCAGGAGAATGGCGGGATCCCGGGAGGCGGAGCTTGCAGTGAGCGGAGATCGTGCCATTGCACTCCAGCCTGGGGGACAGAGCCAGACTCCGTCTCAAAAAAAAAAAAAAAAAAAAAAAAAAGAATGAGCAAACTAAAAACAAACAAATGAAGTGTAAAAATTCCATTAGAGCTCTAGAAACAGTGAGATGAAATGGAAAAGTGGGAAATGGGGGAGAGTCTCTGAAGGTTTCTTTAGCTCTTTGGTGAATGGATCTGTCCTTTTTTTCTCTTTCTTCTTCTTCTTTTTTTTTTTTAATTGACTTTTGCTCTTTTGTCAAGGCTGGAGTGAAGCGGTGAGATCTTGGCTCACTGCAACCTCCACCCCCTGGGTTCAAGCGATTCTCCTGCCTCAGCCTACCAAGTAGCTGGGATTACAAGCACCCACCACCACGACTGGCTAATTTTTGTATTTTTAGTAGAGACAGGGTTTCACCATATTGCTCAGGCTGGTCTTGAACTCCTGACCTCGGGTGGTCTGCCCACCTCGGCCTCCCAAAGCGCTGGGATTACAGGTGTGAGCCACCGTGCCTGGCCCTTTTTTGTTTTTCAATCCATGGAGCAGAGGAAGAAGTTCTAGAAAAGTGACAAACAGGAGAATGTGCAGTCCCGGCACGGCCGTGTCTCCCGCTCCATGTTGCCCAATGAAATAATGGCGTCTTAGATCAAAAAACTAGAAAGCTATTGGTGGCATGTCTGCCCTGGCCTTTGCAGGACACCAAAAACACAAATGACTATCAAAGACCGCTTACCAGGCACAGCTGAGTGAGGGGGAAGGGGTAGGTCGGCCTCCCAAGATTCAGGCACGAGGAAATTAAGTAGGATTTGTTATCCCCAGAGTCATCCCCATGATGGGCCAGTGAACTGAAGATAATTGCTAGGTGTGCAAGTGTCAGTCACCAATTAATAAAATTGTCTTGGAGCTGTGGCTGCAAACCCAGGTGTACATTAGAATCACTGGAGGGAAGGGGTGATTTAAAAATAATTCAATGGGCTGGGCATGTTGGCTCTTGCTAATAATCCCAGTGCTTTGAGAGGCCAAGGCAGGAGGATTGCTTGAGGCTAGGCGTTCAAGACTAGCCAGAGCAATATAACAAGACCCTGTCTTTACAAACAACCACCACAAAATAATAATAATAATAATTAATAAACACACACACACACACACACAATTCAATGCTAGGTCTCATTCCAGGACAGTTAAAGTAGAATTTCTGGGGGCAGGGCTCAAGCAGCCCCTTGTCTTTTTTTTTTTTTTTTTTTTTTTTTTTTTGAGACAGGGTCTTGCTCTGTCATCCAGTCTGGAGTGCAGTGGTACAAGCATAGCTCACTGCAGCCTTCAGCCCCTGGGTTCAAGTGATCCTCCTACCTTAACCTCCTGCATAGCTGGGACTACAGGTGTGTACCACCATACCTGGCTAATTTTTTGAAGTTTTTTTGTAGAGACAGAGTCTTGCTATGTTACCCAGGCTGGTCTAAAACTCCTGGGTTTAAGTGATCCTCTTGCCTCAGCCTCCAAAAACACTGCAATTACAGGCATGAGCTGCCTCGCTTAGCCCCCATGTTTTTTAAAGCTCCCCAAGATGATTCTAATGTCCTGCCATGATGGAATTACCACCTGGAAGGAAGCAGGGCTTGTACTCTATCTCCTGGGAATACCCATCCACACCTAATCTGAATCCTCCCAACCTTGAAGGCACAGCTCACGTCACCCCTGAAAAACAACCATTACCGAGCCCTTAGAGGGTGCAAGATAATGAGTTACACGCTCTCGAGGACACAAATAAGAACAAGACAGTCTCTGCCCAGACAGTTTATAAATGCAGGGAGGGAGAAAGCAAGTGTCTCCTACAGAGGGAGAGCTCAATAAATATTTATAAAATAAAAGAATGAATAAATAAGCTAATGACTTTACAATAATAATACAGTAAATTAAATACATGAAAACAGAGAAGGCCGGGCGCGGTGGCTCAAGCCTGTAATCCCAGCACTTTGGGAGGCTGAGACGGGTGGATCACAAGGTCAGGAGATCGAGACCATCCTGGCTGACACGGTGAAACCCCATCTCTACTAAAAAAATACAAAAAAACTAGCCGGGCGAGGTGGCGGGCGCCTGTAGTCCCAGCTACTCGGGAGGCTGAGGCAGGAGAATGGCGTGAACCCGGGAGGCGGAGCTTGCAGTGAGCTGAGATCCGGCCACTACACTCCAGCCTGGGCGACAGAGCGAGACTCCGTCTCAAAAAAAAAAAAAAAAAGAAAAGAAAACAGAGAAGCAAGTATTATGCACAGAAGAAGAGATAATTGATGGGATGAGGGCTGGGGGAGACTGTAAAGGTGGTAGCATTTGAATTGGGTATTGAAGGATTGGTAGTAATAACATGTAACATTTGTTCAGAGCTTTAAAGTTGACGAGTGTTTTACATGCATGAACCCATTTAGTGCCTTTCTATACTGCTTGAGGTTGGCATTGGTTGGTATTTTAGTCCCTACTTTAGAAGTGAGGAAAAGTCAAATGAGCTAGCCAAGGTCATGTAGCTGGTGAGGAAGGGAGCCCAGGTCTCAAGCCTGGAATCCATGGCCTCTCCATAACACTGCTGTGGACTCAGGACATTCCTCTGGGGGAGGGACATTACAGGCCAGGAAAACAGCATAAGAGAGACATGGATGTGTCATTCTGAGCATGTAGTTTATACATGGAAGGGTGATTTTTTTTTAAGGAGCCTTCCTTTTAGGAAGAGTATTGTGAATGCAAGAAGGTCTGGCTGGCATTAAAATGAATGAAACCATGTCCTTTGCAGCAACATGGATGGAGCTGGAGGCCATTATCCTACGTGAACTAACTCAGAAACAGAAAGCTGTTCTCACTCATAAGTGGGAGGCGAACATTTGGTATACATGGACAGAAAGATGGAAAATAATAGACACTGGTGATTCCCAAAGTGGCCAGGGAGGGAAAGGTTGAAAAACTACCTATTGGGTACAATGTTCAATATTTAGGTGGCACGTATACTAGAAGCCTAATCCTTACCATTATGCAATATACCCATGTCATAAACATGTACATGTACCCCCTGAATCTAAAATTTATTTAAAAGAAGGGGCCCAGTGCAGTGGCTCATGCCTGTAATCCCAGCACTTTGAGAGGCCGAGGCAGGAGGAGGGCTTGAAGCCAGGAGTTTGAGATCAGCCTGGGCAACATAGCAAGATCCCGTCTCTACATAAAAACATAAAAATTAGCCAGGTGTGGTGGTGTGCACCTGTCATCCCATCTACTCGGGAGGCTGAGGTGAGAGGATTGCTTGAGCTCAGGTTACAGTGAGCTATGATCACACCACTTCACTCCAGCCTGGGTGACAAAGCAAGAACCTGTCTCTAGAAGAAAAAAAAAAAAGGCTGGGAGAGCTGAGATGTTGGTGAAGGTGTCCCCAGAGACCCCTGAACCCCCAAAATCATTAACATTTTTCTTGAGACTTTTGTCACATCCTGCCAGGCATTCTTCTTGGATGAATTTGTCTCATCTCTCCTCTTATATGATAAACTCCTTGGCCAGTCACTGGCCACATCTGTATTTAAATTTCTCTAAAACTCAGTCAGTCAGGGTGGATGTAGGTTTTGTGGATCCTGTAACTTACACAATTTGAAAAGCCTTCTTTAAGAAAAATAATTAAAATTATAAGCACCAGATTTGGTACAAAATGAGTATTTATTTAGAATGAAGGAAGAGCACACTGCCAATTACAAATTTTAAAAACAGACAAATACAACACAACCAGGAAAATAATAGATATGTTTATTTCTTAACTACCTGACACCCCTTTGTAATACATTTTTAACCTCCAATTTTTTGGGCACATAAACCTTGATTGCCTTTTGAAATGATTTTTAAATTTGTAATACCATTTTTGATAGCAAGCACGGTTGACTAAAACTAGTTTCGTATTATTGAGGGTTTGCAAATGTTTATTTGAGCATCATAACTTGTTAATAATGATGTTATGTTCATAAAGTTAATTTCTTTGATTACTGTAAGAATTGGAGACATTTCTTGCACAGGGACAAATTTCAAATACTCTTTGTCTTGATGACTCTGAGAGACAGGAAAAAAGGAAAATCACACATCACTCAACACAACGCTTCTGACATCAGATGTGTAGCATGTGGAGGGGGGCGTTTCCCCCACACACAAATCGAGCAATTCTCCAGCAGACACCAACTGGAGGTCCTATAATTCAATTCAATTCAGTTCTGATGCTATCTATCTGGAGATAATATGCCAGAACAGCTTGCAGAACGCAGGGAAATGTTTATGTTCACCTATTTATTGCAAAGGATATTACAGAGGATAGAGATGAACAGCCAGATGGGAGACGGGCATGAGGCCAGGCATGTGGGAAGGGGCGGGGAGCTTCTGCGCTCTCTCTGGGCTTACCACCCTCCAGGAACCCCAACGTGTCCCACTATCCAGAAGGCCCCTGAACCCTGTCCCTTAAGGTTTTCATGGAGGCTTCATGACATAGGCATGATTGGTCACATCATTGGCCACTGATGATCAACTTAACCTTCAACCCCTCTCCCCTGTCTGGAGGTCGAGGGTTGGGCTGAAAGTTCCAACCTTCTGAACACATGGTTGTTTCCCCGGCAACCAGCCCCATTCTGAGGCTGTGCAGGAGCCAGCAACCACCAATCATCGTATTAACCTGCAAAAAGACACAGTGCGGCTGGGCGCGGTGGCTCACGCCTGTAATCCTGGCATTTTGGGAGGCTGAGACAGGTGGATCATCTGAGGTCAGGAGTTCAAGACCAGCCTGGCCAACATGGTGAAACTCCGTCTCTACTAAAAATACAAAAAAATTAGCCAGGTGTGGTGGCAGGCACCTGTAATCCCAGCTACTTGGGAGGCTGAGGTGGGAGAACTGCTTGAACCCAGGAGGTAGAGGTTGCAATGAGCCGAGATGGCATGGCTGCACTCCAGCCTGGGCAACAAGAGTGAAACTTGGTCTCAAAAAAAAAAAAAAAAATTCACTTTGGAGATTACAAAGGCTTTTAGGAGCCATGTGCAGGGAGATGGGGAAATGTAATATATATGTCTTACTATAAATCACAATTTTACAATGACCCTCGTTTACCAATGTGTCATAGATGTTCTCATTGCAGTAGTGTTGTATCCTTCATGTTTTTTTTTTTTTTTTTTTGAGACAGAGTCTTGCTCCATCACCCAAGATGGAGTGCAGTGGCACGATCTCGGCTCACTGTAACCTCCATCTCCTGGGTTCAGGTGATTCTCCTGCCTCAGCCTCCTGAGTAGCTGGGATTACAGGTAAGTACCAACACACTGGCTAATTTTTGTATTTTCAGTAGAGACAGGGTTTCGCCATGTTGGCCAGGCTGGTCTCTTAACTCCTGACCTCAAGTGATCCCAAAGTGCTGGGATTATAGGCATGAGCCACCATGCCCAGCCCCCTGCTGAAGGAAAATCTTGAGTTCCTTCAAGGGGAATTCTAGCCAGCTCTGAGATGTACATGAGCAATTTGATAAGCAAGAAGGTAATAGTGGCTTAAAATGATAGCCAAGGAAGTTACAGTGAAGAGATGTTTGGTCTCCTACAGAAACTAAAGATAACATCTTAACATATGACCCCAAGTTGCTTTTCAGAAACCCAGACCCTCACCAAATGGATCCGCTGACACAGAGGCCTCAGATGAGGGGAAGCTGAGGCCTGAACCCTGACCTCCGTTGTTTGTTCTAAATTTCTTCCTGCGGGACCTGGAGGAAGCCATGCTCACAGGCCAGAGCTAACATTGTTTTCTACTGAAGCCTAATTTTTAGACAAAGCTTTGCCTCCTGAACCAATTTCAAATCAGAAAACCTTTGAAATCAGAAACCACCTATGACCTGTGCCCCCAAGCCCCCATTTTTAGGTCAAACCAACGTAGAGCCTCCATGCATTGATTTATGGTTTTGCCTGTAACCTCTGCCTTCCCATCTTTAAAAACCCCTCCCTGCAAGCCGTCAGAGTTCAGGTCTTACGCATGAGTTGCCTGATTCTCCTTGCTTGGCGCCCTGCAATAACCGCTTCGCTTTCTCTCACTGAAAATCCCCATGTCAGTGTTTGGCTTTGCTGCATTGGGCGGGGGAACCCAAGTTTGATTCAGTAACAATGACACTTATAATGTATTAGGTTTATGAATCTAGCAAAAACATATGAGGATGCAAACACATTGCTGAGGCTTATCCAACACACCTTGGAAGAAAAACTGAGGCAAGAAAGGAGTTTGAAGCTTCAGTTTCATCAGCTTCAAAGTAGATCCACCTTTGAACACATTCTGGTGCTTTTGAGAGAATAAGTGCTGAATGAATGAATGAATGAATGCCTTTTTCTCATAATGTGGAAGCCTAGGCTGGGAGCTGAGATTACAGAACACTCCAAACAAGGGGCCTGCAGGGGCTCTCTTCCTAATATGTGTCCCAGGTTGGTGGGTCCAGCCCAGAATCAAGCACAGTATTCCAGGAGTTATCTGGCTCTGCAAGGTGGGCAGAGTGCACCTGTTGCCTTACTCATTCCAGGCCATTTGCCTCTATTAATCCAAGCTATAATTGCTGTATTGGGCTTTTTTTTCTTTCCTTCTCTTTTTGGCCAACTACCCTTGACATGGATGCATATTGAGCTTGTAGTCAACTAAAACCTTTCAATGAGGCCGAGTGCGGTGGCTCACACCTGTAATCCCAGCAATTTGGGAGGCTGAGGCAGGTGGATCACCTGAGGTCAAGAGTTCGAGACTGGCCTGGCCAACATGGTGAAACCCTGTCTCTACTAAAAATACAAAAATTAGCTGGGCGTGTTGGCACACACTTATCGTCCTAGCTACTCAGGAGGCTGAAGCAGGAGAATCACTTGAACCCAGGAGGTGGATGTTGCAGTGAGCTGAGATTGCACCACTGCACTCCAGCCTGGGCAACAGAGCGAGACTCTGTCTCAAAAAAATAAAATAAAATAAATAAAACCTTTCAATGTTTCACACTTGCTAAACCAGGTCTCTCTCAGGCTGTAACTGAGCAATTTAAGGTGCAAATGCATGATTCCATATTGATTTCAATTAAATTCCACATTTTTTTTTTTTTTTGAGATGGAGTCTCGCTCTGTCACCCAGGCTGGAGTGCAGTGCCGCAATCTCAGCTCACTGCAAGCTCCGCCTCCCGGGTTCATGCCATTCTCCTGCCTTAGCCTCCCGAGTAGCTGGGACTACAGGCACCCGCCACGATGCTCAGCTAATTTTTTGTATTTTTAGTAGAGACGGGGTTTCACCGTGTTAGCCAGGATGGTCTCGATCTCCTGACCTTGTGATCCCCCCGCCTCGGCCTCCCAAAGTGCTGGGATTACAGGGGTGAGCCACCACGCCCAGCCTAAATTCCACATTTTTATGCTTAGCTCACCACTCTGACCTCATGAGATGGATTTCACTATCCAGTGTGTCATCCAGCATGATGACTATGGCCACCCTTTCTAGAACATCCAAGTCACTGATTCCAAGACATCAGATGCGGCTCTGAGTGGAGCCCTGAATTTCATCCCCCTGAACTTCCACTCTGGCCTGACATTAATTCACCATCAATATCTTTTTAGTCCAGATGTTTAATCTATTTTGAATCCCTGTGGTTGTAATGCCATATAACCCAAATTTCAAACTTAGAAAGATATCAAATGCCTTGGTAGAATCTATGTATATTCCACAGTTCCACAATCCAACAGTACAGATATTCCATCAAAAAAATTAAATGTGCCAGGCGCAGTTGCTCACCATGTAATCTCAGCATTTTGGGAGGTTGAGGTCAGGAGTTTGAGACCAACCTGGCCAACATGGTGAAACCCCGTCTCTACTAAAAATATAAAAATTAGCCGGGCATGGTGGTGTGCGCCTGTAATCCCAGCTGTTCCGGAGGCTGACACAGAAGAATCACTTGAACCCGGGAGGCGGAGGCTGCTGTGAGTGGAGATTGTGCCACTACACTCCAGCCTGGGCAACCAAGAGAGACTGTCTCAAAAAAAAAAAAAAAAAAATTAAATGCAGTTGGTAGAAGATGCCTTTTTTTTTGAGACAGAGTCTCGCTCTGTCGCCCAGGCTGGAGTGCAGTGGCCGCATCTCAGCTCACTGCAAGCTCCGCCTCCCAGGTTTACGCCATTCTCCTGCCTCGGCCTCCCGAGTAGCTGGGACTAAGGCGCCCGCCACCTCGCCCAGCTAGTTTTTTGTATTTTTTAGTAGAGACGGGGTTTCACCGTGTTAGCCAGGATGGTCTCGATCTCCTGACCTCGTGATCCGCCCGTCTCGGCCTCCCAAAGTGCTGGGATTACAGGCTTGAGCCACCGCGCCCGGCCCTAGCGTCACTTTTTTACAAGCACATGACCCTGGCTTATCAGCATCTGATGTGGTTTGGATCTGTGTCCCTGCCCAAATCTCATGTCGAATTGTAATCCTCAGTGTTGAAAAAGGGGCCTGGTGGGAGGGGATTGGATCGTGTGGGTGGATTTCCCGCTTGCTGTTCTTGTGATAGTGAGTTCTCACGAGATCTGGTTATTTAAAAGTGTGTAGCACCTCCTCCTTCACTTTCTTCCTCCTGCTCTGGTCATGTGAAAGATATGCCTGCTTCCTCTTCACCTTTCATTATGATTGTAAGTTTCCTGAGGCCTCCCCAGTTATTTTTCGTGTACAGCCTGTGGAACCATGAGCCAGTTTTTTTTTTTTTTTTTTTTTTTTTTTTGATGGGGGCGTTTCCCTTTTTCCCCCAGGCTGGAGTGCAGTGGCCGGATCTCAGCTCACTGCAAGCTCCGCCTCCCGGGTTCACGCCATTCTCCTGCCTCAGCCTCCGGAGTAGCTGGGACTACAGGCGCCCGCCACATCGCCCGGCTAGTTTTTTGTGTTTTTTAGTAGAGACGGGGTTTCACCATGTTAGCCAAGATGGTCTCGATCTCCTGACCTCGTGATCCGCCCGTCTCGGCCTCCCAAAGTGCTGGGATTACAGGCTTGAGCCACCGCGCCCGGCCCACCATGAGCCAATTAAACCTCTTTTCTTTATATCAATTAACCAGTCTCAGGTAGTTCTTAATAGCAGTGCGAGAACGGACTAGTGCATCTCATTAGCTCATCTGACTCATGGGTCTTTCCAGGAACAACTCTTTGCAATGGGTAATAATACATCTTCCCATGTCTTTTAAGGTCAATGATTCCAGAATGTATTCATATGCAATTATTAATGTCATAATACTTTGAGGCTGTGCAGTTTACAAGGCTCTGTCTTTTACAATCTCATTTAACAAAAAACTACCTAGGAAAAAATACAAGAATTCTACTTTTGAAAAAGAGTAATGAACTCTAATTACTAATGCCTTGTCCAGCCCCAGGACATTTGACTCCAAAAATTAGTGAAATTGTACTTCCCAATTGAGCATTCTGAAATCCAGGTAACATGATACCAGGATTCTAAAAGCCTTCCTGTCCATGACACAGTCTTCATTAGAGCACGAAGAGAGTTCTACAAAAATACTGATTTCCAAACTGCATGGGCAGCCTCTATTAGGAATTACAATGTGTCTACACTGACCTTTCCCAAAGACCTATAATTTGCATTCAAATAATGGTATCAGATTGGAGACAGGTTGAGGTGTTAAATAGAGTCAAGGAAACCAAGTTCAGAAAGTGGACAAGTTGCATGTTTTACAATAGGGATAAAGCTCCTCAATCTTGAATTTGACTTCTTATTCACTACCTGGAGTTCAGTGTAGAATATGAGAAGAATGGATTAAATCAAGTAGAAACCTGGAAAATGTGGACTTCTTCGGAAGTTAAGAGCACAACCATTCGTGGCGTGCTTCTCCTTCAAATGGGAAGGAAGTCAGATGGAGACAGAAAGCCTGGAGTTGCAGTCAGAAAAGAGGAATTTGAATTCCCAACTCTGTCACTTAGTGGCGGCCACTTTGGGCAAACCATTTCTTCCCTTTTGCTCGACATACATTCTTTCTGTAAAACAGGAATGATTCCCTGCTTGCTGGGCTTTTCCTGAGATGTCAGAGTCCCTGGCACCTCATCTAGTGGTTTTCAAACTTGGTCTCCAGACTGGCAGCATTGGCATCAACCTGGAACTGGTTAGAAATGCAGATTCTCAGGCCCTTTTCCAATTCTATTGAATCAGAAACTCTGGAGATGGGGCCCAAGAATCTGTTTCAACAAGCTCTCCAGGGGAGTCTAGTGTATGCTAACATTGGAGAACCTGACTTAATATAATATCAGTAAACATTTATTTTATTTTATTTTATATTCAGGGGGTACATGTGCAGGTTTCTTCCATGGGAATATTACATGATGCTGAAGTTTGGGTTTCTGTTGATCCAGTCACAAAGAGTGAATATAGTACCCAACATGTAGTTTTGCAACCCCTTCCCTTCTCTCTCCCTCCCGTCCTTTGGAGTCTCCAGCGTCCATCATTCCTGTCTTTGTGTCTATGTATACCTAGTGAATAGCTCCCACTTATAAATGAGAACAGGCAGCATTCAGTTTTCTGTTTCTGCATTAATTCCTTTAGGGTAATGGCCTTCAACTGTATCTGTGTTGCTACAACAGACATGATTTCATGCTTTTTTAATGGCTGCATAGTATTCTATGGTTTATACGTATCACATTTTCTTTATGCAGTCCACTGTTGATGAGCACCTACGTTGGTTCTAGGTCTTTGCTATTGTGAATATGGTTGTAAAGAACGTACAGATGCAGGTGTCTTTTGGTAGAATAATTTATTTTCCTTCGGGCATATACCCAGTCACGGGATTGCTGGGTCAAAAGGTACTTCTACTTTTAGTCCTTTTAGTAATCTCCAAACTGTTTTCCACAGGGGCTGAACTCATTTACATTCCCACCAACAGTATATAAGTAGGTTTTTGTTTTTTTTTTTTCCTACACAACCTTGCCATTATCTGGTGGAGTTTTTTGACTTTTTATTAATAGCCATTCTTACTGGTGTGCTGTGGTATCTCATTGTAGTTTTGCATTTCTCTAATGATTGATGATGTTGAGCATTTTTTCATGTTTGTTAGCCACTTGTATGTCTTCTTTTGAAAAGTATCTGTTTATGTCCTTTGCTCCCTTTTTAATGGGGTTAACTGGGGTTTTTTTTCTTGTTGATGTGTTTAAGTTTCTTATAGAATCTGAGTATCAGTCCTTTGTCAGATGCATAATTTGCAAATATTGTCTCCCATTCTGTCAGTTGTCTGTTTACTCTGTTGATAGTTTCTTGTGCTGTGCAGAAGCTTTTTAATTAGGTCCCAGTTGTCAAGTTTTGTTTTGTTGCATTTGCTTTTGAGGTCAGTAAATGAGTCTGCATATGAAGCACTGGATCACATCTGTGGTCACTTTCCCACTAGCACACAGCTTTTGCTCTCTGCCACTGGGGATATAGGACTCTCCAAAGTTAGACTCCTGTAGGAGGACCTGTCACAATGGCCCACCCCACATTCAGAGGCTGCTATTACCAAGGGTACTAGTGGTTTACCAGCAAAGGCATGAGCAGGGTCATATACAATCCCTGATCCAGGGAGGTGTGAAAGTAGCTGAATCAGCTCTGCATGGCTTGATTGTGCTGAGCCGTTCTTCATCCTCACTAGCAATGTCAGAAAGCAGAATACATGCCAGTCAACTCCTTGTTCTATTATATATGGGCCCTACAAGGAGTATACACTCTGCTGGGTCCCCAGCAGCCTCCTTTCTGATATAGGTTGTGTCTGTCTAATACTTTCTGCCCCACCTCTGACCCTTTAAATCAAGGCAAAAGTCAGGTATCAAGGGTGACCAACCATCCCAGTTTGCCCAGGACTGAGGGATTTCCCAGGAGATGAGTTTTTCAGTGCTAAAACCAGGGATGTCCCAGGCAAAACAAAACAGTTGGCCAGGCCGGGCGCGGTGGCTCATGCCCGTAATCCCAGGACTTTGGGAGGCCAAGGCCCGTGGATCACTTGAGGTCAGGAGTTCGAGACCAGCCTGGCCAACATGGTGAAACTCCATCTCTACTAAAAATACGAAAAATTAGCTGGGTGTAGTGGTGCATGCCTGTAACCCCAACTACTCTGGAGGCTGAGGCTGGAGAATTGCTTGAACCTGAGAGGCAGAAGTTGCAGTGAGCCAATATGGAACCACTGCAGTCCAGTCTGGGTGACAGAGTGGGACCCTGTCTCAAAAAAACAAAACAAAACAAAAAACAGTTGGCTATCCTACAGAGAGATAGAACACACTGCAGACAGGCTTCTTGAGAGATGTTTACCACACTCATCCCTGAGAAGGAGCAGGGAACCCTCTGAGAAGCCTGCTGGGCCCCCCAAGTATGGAAATAAAGGAAAATCTTGAGTTCCTTTAAGGGAAATTCCAGGCGCCTAGCTAGCCCTGAGAAGTGAGCAACCTAATAAGGAAGAAGAAACCCAGAAGAAACCCAGGCCCCACCAAACAGATCTGCTGGTGTGTAGACCTCAGATAAGGGGGAGCTGAGGACCGAACGTTTGTTGCTATTCTTTGTTCTAAATTTCTTCCTGCAGGGCCTAGAGGAAGTCACAACCACAGGCCAGGCTTTAACGTTCCTTTCTGCTGACCCCAGGTTTTTAGACAAAGCTTCACTTCCTTAACCAGTCACAAATCAGAGTCTTTGAATCCACCTCTGGCCTGCAAGACTCTCCACTTCAAAATATCCTGCCTTTTTGGGCCAAATCAAAGTATAGCCTCCATGTATTGGTTTACAATTTTATCTGCAATTTCTACTTTCCTGAAATTTACCCGCCTTTAAAAATCCTTGCTTACAAGCCATTGGGAGGTCATGTCTTAAGTGTGAGCTGCCCAATTCTCCTTGCTTGGTGCCCTGCAAATAAATGCCCTCCTTTCTCCTGCTGCCAAACCTCGATGTGGATGTTTGGCTTTACTGCACTGGGTGAGGGGACCCCAGTTCGATTTGGTAACATCCTGAGTCTTCTCTGATCCAGACACATTTACTGACCAGAGCCCTGTCTTAGTCTTTGATTTCAAGCCTGTTTCTATTAATAGTTTTCTGGACCTGATGACTGTACTCTGTCTTACTGAGGTTTGACCATTGGTTTCCCCTACTACATTTTGAGTAGATCCACATCTCTGATTCTCACAGATGGTCTCTAAGAAAGCAATCCTGGCTGGGCACGGTGGCTCATGCTTGTAATCCCAGCAATTTGGGAGGCTGAGGTGGGTGGATCACTTGAGGTCAGGAGTTCAAGACCATCCTGGCCAACATGGTGAAACCCCATCTCTACTAAAAATACAAAAATTAGCTGGCCATGGTGGCACAGGCCTGTAATCCCAGCTACTGTGGTGCTGAGGCAAGAGAATCTCTTGAACCACGTTGGCCCGGCTCATCTCGAACTCCTGACCTCAGGTAATCTACCCAGCTCGGCCTCCCAAAGTGTTGGGGTTACAGGTTTGAGGCACTATGCCTGCCCACCTCTTGACTTTTTTAGTTATTGTATTATTTTAATCTTGAGTAAATAAATGCTAGCTGAAATGATGCAGTTCAGGAAAATCTGCTTCTGTTACTAAAAAAAAAAAAAAAAATTCTTACAAGTCCAATAAGGTTACGCTAATGTTTATGTTTGGAAAATATTACCTCTTCTGCCAGGTGCATCACTATTGTTCCTGCCCCTCCTCTCTGGCAGGACTTTGGAGGCCGAGGTGGATCACCTGAGGTCAGGAGTTCGAGACCAGCCTGACCAACATGGAGAAACCTGTCTCTACTAAAAATACAAAATTAGCTGTGCGTGGTGATGCATGCCTATAATCCCAGCTACTCGGGAGGCTGAGGCAGAATTGCTTGAACCTGGCCGGGCGCGGTGGCTCAAGCCTGTAATCCCAGCACTTTGGGAGGCCGAGGCGGGTGGATCACGAGGTCAGGAGATCGAGACTATCCTGGCTAACATGGTGAAACCCCGTCTCTACTAAAAATACAAAAAAAAACTAGCCGGGCGTGGTGGCGGGCGCCTGTAGTCTCAGCTACTTGGGAGGCTGAGGCGGGAGAATGGCCTGAACCTGGGAGGCGGAGCTTGCAATGAGCCGAGATCACGCCACTGCACTCTACCCTGGGAGCACAGCGAGACTCCGTCTCAAAAAAAAAAAAAAAGAATTGCTTGAACCTGGGAGGCGGAGGTTGTGGTAAGCCGAGATCGCAGCATCGCACTCCAGCCTGGGCAATAAGAGTGAAACTCCGTCTCAGAAAATAAATAAATAAAAATAAATAAATAAATAAATAAATAAATAAAGATTTCTTAAAATGGTATTTTCTGTATTTTATAGATGTGAGTGTGAGTAGCAATCTTAATAGGACGTTACCTGATACTTGTGGGACTAGAAGATGACAGTGGCAGTTGATTTGATCCAGATGTCTCTAACTCTTTTTTTGTTTTGTTTTGTTTTGCCTTTTTTTTTTTTTTTTTTTTTTTGGAGACAGAGCCTTGCTCTGTCGCCCAGGCTGGAGTTCAGTGGCACTATCTTGCTATCTTGGCTCACTGCAACCTCTACCTCCGGGGTTCAAGAAATTCGCCTGGCTCAGCCTCCCAAGTAGCTGGGATTACAGGTGAGTACCCAGCTAATTTTTGTATTTTTAGTAGGGACGGAGTTTCACCATGTTGGCCAGGCTGGTTTCAAACCCCTGACCTCAGATGATCTGCCTGCCTCGGCCTTGCACCTGGCCCAGATATCTCTAATTCTAACATGAGGTATATTGGAGGATCATAACAGAGTGAGTTGCTGGTGTATCCACAAGGAACTGAGCATGGAACTCTCATGACAGCTGCCCTGAGTAGTGTGTGTGTGCTGTTCTTGAATATCTCACTGCTCATTTATACACAGGCTTTCTGGTGACTGAGTCAACAGTATCTGTTTCATAAGTAATGTAGCCTTATTTATTTATTTGAGAGAGGGTCTTGCTCTGTAACCCAGGCTGAAGTGCAGTGGTGCGATCTCGGCTCACCACAACTTCCTCCTCCCAGGTTCAAGGGATTCTTCTGCCTCAGCCTCCCGAGTAGCTGGGATTACAGGTGCCACCACGACTGGCTAATTTTTGTTTCTTGTTTTTGTTTGTTTTTTGAGATGGAGTTTTGCTCTTGTTGCCCAGGCTGGAGTGCAGTGGCGCAATCTTGGCTCACCACAACTTCTGCCTCCCGGGTTCAAGCGATTATCCTGCCTTAGCCTCTCCAGTAGCTGGGATTATAGGCATGCGCCACCACTCCTGGCTAATTTTGTATTTTTAGTAGAGATGGGGATTTCTCCATGTTGGTCAGGCTGGTCTCAAACTCCCGACCTCAGGTGTTCCACTTGCCTCGGCCTCCCAAAGTGCTGGGATTGCAGGCATGAGCCACTGCACCCAGCCTAATTTTTATACTTTTGGTAGAGATGGGGTTTTACCATGTTGGCCAGGCTGGCTCAAATTTCTGACTTCAAGTGGTCCGCCTGCCTCGGCCTTCCCGAGTGTTGGAATTACAGGCGTGAGCCACCACACCGAGGCAGCCCAATTTCTTTAAACCTATATATTTTGCACTTGTTAAAAGTATTTGTATATACAATTATCCAGCTTCCTTTGTTTATGTATGTTTGAATTTTGTATAAGCTTAAACATTTTTTCCAATCTAAGCTTTATCCCCTTTCTTCTACATTTGTATAACTTTAGGTGACTGACTGTCTTTGTTTAAAGTTTTTTCTCAAAAGGCTTAAAATAGAATATAGTTCTTGGCATCAACTTGAAAGTTATTTGAGGAGAAAGGGAGATTTATAATGATGATTCAAATGAAGCAAACTAAAAAGTAGTGAAGCAAGACAGAGGAAAAAGCAGTATTCACTTGAGCACATCCCAAAAGAATAACATTTCAAATGTAACTAGAAAAAAGTATGCTGAAGTTCACAGTACAGAAATAATTATTAATACTCAAAATAGCTTTAAACCTCCACTCAACTTTTGAATGTTGGGAATTGACCCGGAGGTGGCTGTAACTCTAAGATGGTTCCTTTAGTAATGACCATTTTTTCTTTTTCAAGATGATGATTATTCCCCACCTTCTAAGAGACCAAAGACCAATGAGACACCACAGCCACCAGTCCCGTAACCTGCCAATGCTGGGCAACGGAAAGTGAAGGAGTTCAACTCTGGTAAGTTCTCAGTGAAATCCACGACCTTTTCCTTCGTCTTCTGGACTGTCAATGTGACTGATGAAAGTTACAGCATGCTCTGGAGGGGAAAATGCTTTAAAATGTATTACTACATTGTAATCTTATCTTTGTAAAGCCAGGAGCATTTTGAAAGTCCCATTACAGACATTGTTTAAATATAGTTTGTATTTACCAAAGCATAGGACATTGTATCATCTCATAGTAATTAGTTAGTTGGCTCAAAATTAGTGCTAATGACTATATTCTATTTTAAGCCTTTTGAGAAAAAACTTTAAACAAAGACAGTCAGTCACCTAAAGTTATTCAATAATTTCTCTTAGCTTTAAAACCTTCTTTATTTCAGAACTATTTCACCTCTTGGTTTTTGTTTTTGCTATGTGTCACTGCCTGCCAGCTGCTAATCTCTTAACTCCCAGTGGATCATGTGTCCTGTGAAGGGACTGAACGAGATATTAGTGGCAAATTATGTTGATGATTTGTATTTTGATCATTAAGCTTGTATACATTTTGAAAATGGTATTTTAATATTTTACTGTGTCACAGTCACAATGATTGGATATCTGTTGAATTTATATGTACATTAAGTTGTTATATGTTTATATTCTTTAGCATTCTAACTTGCAACCGTATATCTGTTAAGTGGTTTTTTTTTGTTTTTTGTTTTTTTGTTTTTTCTTGTTGTTCAAGATCAGACTCTGATTCATTGAGCCATCTGTTTGATGCCAAGTTAAGTGGCCCAGGCTCTGTGTAGGGGGTGAGGTTGAAGCAGGAAAAAGGGTAATGAGGGGCAAGGGTGCCAAGAATAGGTTGGAATACCTGGGGGTTCTCTGAGGCTCCCCAAGTTTCCCTGGCCCTGGCCAGCTGTGTTGCTGGCCTGGGCATCTGATGAGCCTGCAAGGGTGACTCCCGAGAGGTGGGTGGTCCAGGGGCTAGGGCAGGAACTTTGGAGTCATGCTGTTGGCTTTGAATCTAGATTCCTACACTTGGTAGCTGTGACCTCTCCATGCCTCAGTGACCTGGAGAACTGAACTCTGTCTGAGCCAGGTTCCATCCAGGCACTGCGGATCTATCCCGAGGGAAACTGCCTCAGGTTGCTCACTGTTCACTGCCAGCCTTATGCAATAGATCATTAAGTCTCACGGGCTTTCCCAAGCAGATCCTTGTCTCCTTCAAGGCTCTCATAATCCAGTGGAGGAGGCAAAACTCATCTACCTCTGTCCCTCTGGGCGCACCTCATGCCAGGTGCATCTGTGGACACGGGCCGTGCTCCTGGGCTTCCAAAGTTGGAGAATGTCGCCAGGCTCAGGTGGGTACATCAGAGCAGCTGCTGCCCTCCGACACAGTAACAAAAAATACTCTTGGCCTGCCGGGCGCAGTGGCTCATGCCTGTAATCCCAGCACTTTGGGAAGCCAAGGCAGGCAGATCACCTGAGGTCAGGAGTTCGAAACCAGCCTGACCAACATAGGAAACCCTCTCTCCAGTAAAAATACAAAAATTAGCTAGGTGTGGTGTCAGGCGCCTGTGATCCCAGCTATTCAGGAGGCTGAGGCAGAAGAATTGCTTGAATCAGGGAGGCAAAGCTTGCAGTGAGCCGAGATCATGTCACTGCCCTCCAGCCTGGGCGACAGAGTGAGACTCTGTCTCAAAAAAAACAAAAAACATGGCCGGGCGCGGTGGCTCAAGCCTGTAATCCCAGCACTTTGGGAGGCCGAGACGGGAGGATCACGAGGTCAGGAGATCAAGACCATCCTGGCTAACACGGTGAAACCCCGTCTCTACTAAAAAATACAAAAAACTAGCCGGGCGAGGTGGCAGCGCCTGTAGTCCCAGCTACTCGGGAGGCTGAGGCAGGAGAATGGCGTAAACTCGGGCGACGGAGCTTGCAGTGAGCTGAGATCAGGCCACTGCACTCCAGCTTGGGCGACAGAGCGAGACTCCGTCTCAAAAAAAAAAAAACAAAAAAACAAAAAACAAACAAACAAACAAAAAAAACACTCTGGGCCTGGAGCCCTGGTCTGGGGCATTGGGTGAGGCTCTTGCACTTCTCTGAGCCTATTTCCCCATATGGAAAGTGCACTGATTCTATCTCCCTGTGGGCACTGACGGCTCAGTGTTAGTTTGAGAGCCAGCATCTGGGGTTTGGTCTGTAATTCCCCTTTAGCCCCAGAGCTGGGGGGAGCCAGGGACTTTGTCAGGATTAACCTAGGTGTCATTCTAGCTTCCTGCCCCTGGCTTGGGCTCAGCATCTGAAGTAGTCTGGGCAGCAGGTGGTCCTGGTGGGGGTTGGGGCTTTTCCCCAGACCGAGGTCACACCCAGAGCCAGAAATCTTGGTGCCTGCTCTGGGCTAAGAATGCTCCTGGCCCCCAGGGTGCAGGTAACTGCCCACCTTACCTGGTTTCTGCCTTCCAGGGCCAATCTTCAGACTTCGGGACTTCTCAGCCCACCCCACCTCCCTCTCTGGCCAGCCTTGAGCCCTTGTGGGTCCAGCACATTTTCCAGGCTGTCTCCTGGTTGTCCTTCTGCCTCAAGGCCTGGCTCATGCTGCTCCCCCTCCCACTCACCAAGACCCGCAAGCACCACTCCACACCCAGCTCAGCCCCATCCCCTCAGATAGTCCTTTCTCTTTCCTCAGGTGGCCAGGTGCATATCTTGGTGTGAGGACCTTCACTGCACCTGGGAATGCCTACTGGTCACCTCGGTGACAGAGACCAAGGCATTTACTCATTTACTTGATATGACTGCCCTGGTTCACTGTCTACATGGCCAGGGAAGGGAGTCAGTAATAGGCTTTTCACTTGCTGCAAGGACCAGTTCTCCTGGCCCCACGGTCTAGGGATGGAGGACACTACAGGAGACGTACCCCTCCCTTCCCAGCTGAGGACTGTGGGTCATCTCACAGGGTGATTTCACAGTCCCCACATGCCCCACCCCCTCAGCTCTCCAAATACCAAGCAGCACAGCCTGCCTAGGGGACAGTGGGCTCAGGAGTGCCCAGATAGTCCCCAGAGTGCCCTTGGCAGGCCCCTCACCTAGCTGCCCCCACAGCTCTGTAGCAAGAGTTCTAAACTTTTTTGAGTGTGGAGCCTGCTGAGAGTAAGAGCTGTGGACCGTTTTCCCAGAAACGCATGTGCACGCTCTCAAAACAAAACCTTACATTGTTTCAGGGGTCTCAACCTTCCTAAGGGCCCAGTCATTGTACCCCTGGACCTGAGGGTGAGAAACCTTGCCTCAGTTCTTCCCCAGTTGATCAACCCAGGAGTAAAGGGAGGAGAGGCCGGAAAGCAGAACCCATGGGAAGAGACCCCTCCTGGAGTTGGAGGCCCACTCCCTCCTGGCCTGCCTCTCCTCTGTCCAGAACTGCTCCCTGCTCTGCCCCACTCCTGGGGCCATGGCTATAGGGGTCTGCGTTCTGATACAGGCCCCAGCGGCAACCCTGGGCACAAAGTGGGCAGACTCGCCTGGAGGGGATCAGAGTAACATGGCAGGAAGTGAGGGGGAAAGCCACCCTGGAACCGCGCCTCTCTGCCCCCTGACGTCACTGGGTGCACTCCTCCCTCCGCTCACTCAGGCAGTGGCATGAGTTCCATGGGAGTGATGTCCTGCTGCCTCTGCTGCCTCTTTCTAGTCTTGGGGCTACCATAATACTTTCCCTTCCCCAGCCCTGCCAACCTGGTGGGACATTGGGCTTCCCTCTCACAGGGTCCTGGGGACAGGCCCGTCCTGTATCATACCCACAGGGAGACTGTTTTTCTCTCCAGGGCCTGGGGAGCAGCCAGGTTCCATAAGTGAAACGCAGATCTGAACCATACCAAGCTGGGGTTGGGGTCCACACTCTCCTCTACTGAGAAGGAGCTAGGGATTCCAGCTAGGTGAGAGGGAGAGTGGGCAGAGCCAGACCAGACCAGGACTGATCCCCTGGAAAAAGCCTGCCATCAAAGGTATTGGTGAGTGCTGGGTGCGGTGGCTCACTCCTGTAATCCCAGCAGTTTGGGAGGCTGAGACAGGTGGATCACTTGAGGTGAGGAGTTCGAGTCCAGACTGGGCGACATCACAAAACCCCATCTCCTCTAGGCATGCTACACTCCTGTAATCCCAGCTACGCGGGAGGCTGAGGCAAGAGAATCGCTTGAACTGGGGAGGCAGAGGTTGAAGTGAGCTGAGATCTTGCCACTGCACTCCATTCTGAGAGACAGAGTGAGAGTGAAACTGTGTAAAGAAAATGGCCTTGCCAGAGGGGCCGGCCCAGCAGTGCCTTCCCTTGGGTTTCTCCTGGGTAGGCCTCTGCATGAGGAGATGCTTCTTTCTGCCTGTTCACGGCCCACAGCAAAGGAAAGTCTGCTTCTAGGGGTTGGGTGGAAGACAGCTGACAGAACTGGAAACCTTCCGATCGGTTGTTTTTTGCTTTTTTTTTTATTTTTTTTAAAAAAAAAAAGACAGATTCTCGCTCTGTCACCCAGGCTAGAGTGCAGTGGTGCAATCTCGGCTCACTGCAACCTTCACCCCCCTGAGTTCAAGCAATTCCCATGTCTCAGCCTCCTGAGCAGCTGAGATTACAGGCATGTGCCACCATGCCCGGCTAATTTTTGTATTCTTTGCAGAGGCAGGGTTTCACCATGTTGGCCAGGCTGGTCTCAAACTCCTGACCTCAAGTCATCTGCCCACCTTGGCCTCAGAAAGTGCTGGGATTACAGGCATGAGCCACCACTCCCCGCCCCTTCAGGTGGGTTTTGAGGCTTCACTACAATACTAGTTTCTAGTTGCTGCTGCAACAAATTACCACAACTTAGTTGCTTAAAACAACACAGATGTATTCCCTTAGAGTTCTGAAGGTCAGAATTCTAGTCAGTCCCACTGAGTCAAGGTGGGAGCAGGTTTGGTGCCTTACAAGGCTCTCCGGGAGAATCCATTTCCTGGCCCTGGGGGCGCCTTCACTCCTCAGCTTTTGCTGCCCTTTTTGAATGACTCGTGTTTCCTGCTTCCATCACTACACCTCCCACCCTCTCCATCACCTGCTTTTCTCTTATAAGGATCCTGGTGAGTACATCAACCCTGCAGGGACAAGCTGGGATAATCCTCCCGGCCAAAGATTCTTAACTCCATTATATCTGCAAAGCTCCTTTTGCCATATAAGGTCATGTTCACCGATTCCTGGGATTGGGATATGGACATTTTGGGGGGTCACGATCAGCCTACTACAGCTAGGCTTCAAAACTATTACACCCTCCTGGTGTTTCAGTGATTGGGATTGGGAGAAAAAGTGTTGGGGTTGGGATTTTTTTGCTTTTGCTTTG
The DNA here is from genome assembly GCF_008728515.1 of Papio anubis. NCBI lineage: Eukaryota > Metazoa > Chordata > Mammalia > Primates > Cercopithecidae > Papio > Papio anubis. The sequence goes on from NC_044979.1 coordinate 125,867,219, forward strand.
GGGACCCTCTTTTTTTCTTTGAGACGGAGTCTCGCTCTGTCGCCAGACTGGAGTGTGGTGGCGCGATCTTGGCTCACTGTAACCTCCGCCTCCAGGGTTCACGCCATTCTCCTGCCTCAGCCTCCTGAGTAGCTGGGACTACAACTGTGTGCCACCACGCCTGGCTAATTTTTTGTATAAATTTTTAGTAGAGACGGGGTTTCACCAGGTTGACCAGGATGGTCTAGATATTTTGACCTCGTGATCCACCCGCCTCCGCCTCTCATAGTCCCAGGCATGAGCCACCACACTCAGCCAGGGTCCCTCTTAAACTTGTATTTTTAAGGTCTGGATCACTCTTAACCTTTTTTTTTCCCCTTTCTTTCTTTTTTGAGATGGAGTCTTACTCTGTCGCCCAGGCTGGCAGTGGGGTGCAGTCTCGGCTCACTGCAATGTTCGCCTCCTGGGTTCAAGTGATTCTCCTGCCTCAGACTCCTGAGTAGCTGGGACTACAGGCACCTGCCACCACGCCCGGCTCAGTTTTGTATTTTTGGTAGAGATGGGGGCGGGGGTGGGGTTGGAGGAGGGGGGTTTCTGCTCTGTTGCCCTGAGCCCAAAGCAATCTGCCCACCTTTGCTCCCAAAATGCTAGGATTACAGGCCTGCACCACCATACCCGACCACTGTAAAGTCTTATTTCCACACAGCTAAGACATGTTTTAGGAAGTTTGCTAACAGACCCCTGGAGACCTCCTCATTGTGGCCTCCCTGTTGTCGTGTTTAATTTGATTCATCTTCTCTGCCCTTCTGCTTTTCAGAAATTAAAAGGCTTTTAGAGATACTAAACTTTAAAACTTCTCTTACAGTCTCCTATTAAACTAATTCTAAGAACCACCAAAAAAGGGAAAAAATTTTTCAAAAGCAGTAAAATGATATGGATTGTTAGGATGTAAAATATAGGAAATAAGTCATTATATGTTAGTGCTGCTCTGACATAGGGAAGTATTATTGAGAGTCAACTTTTGCTCAGTTTTCAGAGAAATGGAATAATCATATCGCTGATCTTCGTAAACAAGTTGAAGAATTGTCTGAAAGAAAACGTGGTATGTCTAAACTGGAAAAGTCCTGTAATCCTTTGTTCATGAGCATTTACACAGTGGAGTTACTGTTCGTTATGGGGGTACCGTGGACAAGACCAGGGCTGCTGGTGAATCATGCCATCCTTACACGTCTCTCCTTGTAAGGTGCTTTGTAGTGTCTGTCTAAATATTAGAAACATTCTTTCTTTCTAGATTACTGCAAAGCTAAGGAAAAGTTGTATTTCTTTAATTATCATTATCATTTCTTTTAAACTTTCAGCATGGATATTGGGGATTTACTTACATATTTATTGCAAAGCCCTGGATCTTAGGGATTTAATAGAATTTTTTTATACTGTTTCTCTTAATCTGCTTTGTTAAATTTGGTATTCACCAAGATACCCCTATTGTCTCTACTTTTATCTTTTTTTTTTTTTTTGAGACAGAGTCTCGCACCGTTGCCCAGGCTGCAGTGCAATGGTGCGATCTCAGCTCACTGCAACTTCTGCCTCCCGGGATCAACCCATTCTCCTGCCTCAGCCTCCTGAGTAGCTGGGATTACAGGTGCCTGCCACCACGCCTAGCTAATTTTTTTTGTAGTTTTTAGTAGAGACAGGGTTTCACTATGTTGGCCAGGCTGGTCTCGAACTCCTGACCTCATGATACACCCACCTTGGCCTCCCAAAGTGCTGGGATTACAAGTGTGAGCCACCATGCCCGGCCTCTACTTTTATCTTGATGTATCACCAAACTGATGTTAGATTTCAAATTCTTCTTTGCCTTATGCTATTCTATCCTGAACCCACCTTTATATGACGATGAAAGAAATTAGCAATATGTTATTATCTATCTGTTGGTATATATCAAATGCTCACCTAAAAATAGCAATAGCCAGTGAAAAACATCATGTGCTTTGGTGTTTTTATTTGGAAGACTATTTACTTTGCAATCTAGCAAGCTATAATATTGTATGATATGCAGAATTTTAACTGAATTCCTTTAAATGAACATTTAAACATGATAAACCATATTGATGGTATTTATGTTAATATACTTGAACATTTTTTCTTCATTATGAGTAATATAACATATCCCTCGAAAATCTAGAATTAGAGTAAATTTGCTAATGAATTCAATAACATTTCCATAATATTTTTAGTTATGTGCTTAAGGTTCTGTTAGTGTTTCTCCCACGTTTTAATAGCTTATGCTTGGCCGGGCGCGGTGGCTCAAGCCTGTAATCCCAGCACTTTGGGAGGCCGAGACGGGCGGATCACGAGGTCAGGAGATCGAGACCATGCTGGCTAACACGGTGAAACCCCGTCTCTACTAAAAAATACAAAAAATTAGCCGGGCGAGGTGGCGGGCGCCTGTGGTCCCAGCTACTCAGGAGGCTGAGGCGGGAGAATGGCGTGAACCCAGGAGGCGGAGCTTGCAGTGAGCTGAGATCCGGCCACTGCACTCCAGTCTGGGCGACAGAGCGAGACTCCGTCTCAAAAAAAAAAAATAAATAAATAAATAAATAATAGCTTATGCCTTTTTTGCCTTTGTTTTTTTATTGGTTCATTTTATTTTATTTATTTATTTATTTATTTTTTTTTTTTTATTGAGACGGAGCCTCACTGTGTCGCCCAGGCTGGAGTGCAGTGGCCGGATCTCAGCTCACTGCAAGCTCCGCCTCCCGGGTTCACGCCATTCTCCTGCCTCAGCCTCCCGAGTAGCTGGGACTACAGGCGCCCGCCGCCTCGCCCGGCTAGTTTTTTTTTGTATTTTTTAGTAGAGACGGGGTTTCACCGTGTTAGCCAGGATGGTCTCGATCTCCTGACCTCGTGATCCGCCCGTCTCGGCCTCCCAAAGTGCTGGGATTACAGGCTTGAGCCACCGCGCCCCGCCTATTGGTTCATTTTAAAGCAAAAACCTCACAACATGTGCTCCCTAGAAGCACTGTAACCTAATGGTAAGATCATAGGCTCTGGGGACACAGGCTGGCCACATGTCTTCTCCTGTCAGAGCCTTAGTATCCTCTTGTAGTCACAAGAACTGAAGATCTATCCTGAAGATTTGATAAAATCTATCCTGAAGATTTGATAAGATAGTAAAGTAGTAAAGAAGATAGTAAAAGTGCTTCGCATAATATCGGGCATATAAATACATAATAAATGCTTCCTGACCTCAGGTGATCCTCCCACCTTGGCCTCCCAAAGTGCTGGGATTACAGGCGTGAGCCACCATGCCCAACCAAGAAATTCTTATGTAAAAAGAGGCTGGGCTCAGTGCCTCACAACTATAATCCTAGCACTTTGGGAGGTCAGGGCGGGTGGATCACTTGAGATCAGAAGTTTGAGACCAGCATGGGCAACATGATGAAACCCCATCTCTACTAAAAAAAAAAAAAAAAAAATTATCCAGGTGTGGTGGTGGGCGCCTATAATCCCAGCTTCTCAGGAGGCTGAGGCAGGAGAATCACTTGAACCTAAGAGGCGGGCATTGCAGTGAGCCAAGATCATGCCACTGTACTCCAGCCTGGGCGACAACAGCAAGACTCCATCTCAAAAAAAAATAGACTCCATCTCAAACAAAAACAAAACACAAATGTGGTATTGCAATTAAAACAATTACTATGTTAAAGACAGTTTCATAGAAAATAAAAGACCACTCAGATACACTAAGCTGTCTTTTTAGATGGATATAATTATTATTCTTATTTAACAGCTAAAGAAACAGGCTCAGAGAATGTTATTTGATTGGACCGTGTTGCATCTCTGGACAGTGCAGCTGAGATCAGACTTCGTGTGTAACTCCACTAGCCTACCAAGGTGCCTCTCATAAAAGTACGAAATGTAAATTTGGCCTAATATACGAAGTTGCCACGGCAGCACTGGGTCAGTTCTACATACACTACTTCTATGTTCATCAAGGGAAACCTTACAGGAAAGTGAAAATGTTTCTAGAAGGTGATTGGACACCAGCACATTTGCTTGTTGCCTTTGGGCTCTTCTTCTAAGGCCAACAGTGACCTGAAATTATTGACTGACTATTCCAGTCAACTGGAGAAAATGGTACCAAGGTCGCCAACATCAGACAAATTCACTTAAGGACCTATCTATGTACTTTGAAAGACAAAACTGCTTGTGAAGGATACTGTATTTCAGCAAAACAGAATCATATTAACAACTAATAACACTGTAAAATGCTGATGTGTTGAATGCTACTTTAGAAAAACATGTTCAAATCTAGGAAAAAATTTCCAACAGAAAACTACGTATCAGTTATCTAGCTAGCTATCTAGAGACATGGTCTCATTCTATTGCTCGGGATGGAGAGCAGTGGGATGATCATAGCTCACTGCAGCCTTGAGTTCCTGGCCTCAAGTGATCCTCCTGCCTCAGCCTCCTAAGTAGCTGGGGCCACAGGTGGACACAGGTACACCTGCCTTTTTTTGTCTGTCTGTTTTGTAGAGACAAGGTTTCACTACATTGCCCAGGCTGGTCTCAAACTCTGGAGTCTCGCTCTGTCGCCCAGGCTGGGATGCAGTGGCGCAACCTCAGCTCACTGCAACCTCTACCTCCCTGGTGTAAGCAATTCTCCCATCTCAGCTTCCTGAGTAGCTGGGATTACAGGCATGTGCCACCACACACAGCTAATTTTTGCATTTTTTGTAGAGACCAGGTTTCACCACATGGGCCAGGATGGTCTCGAACTCCTGACCTCAGGTGATCCACCGGCCTTGGCCTCCCAAAGTACCGGGATTACAGGCGTGAGCCACCACACTTTCTTATGTTATTAAATAGCCTAACCCAGGAAGGGTGTGGTGGCTCACAGCTATAATCCCAACAACTCTAAAGGCCAAGGTGAGAAGATCGCTTGAACCCAGGAGTTCGAAACCAGCCTGGGCAACATAGCGAGACCCGTCTCTACAAAAAAATACAAAAATTAGGCCAGGCGTGCACCACTTCCGGCTAATTTTTGTATCATTTGTAGGGACGGGGTTTCGTCATGTTGCCCAGGCCGGTCTCGAACTCCTAAGCCCAAGCCATCCATCCTCCCGCCTCGGCCTCTGACAATGCTGGGATTACAGGGCCCAGCCAGCCTCATGTTTTCTTTAAGCAGTCCCTCTCTGTTGCACACTTGGATAGTTTTCTTTTTTATTTTTTTAGACAGAATTTACCTCGGTCTCGCAGAGTGCAGTGCTGTGGTGGGATCATAGCTCACTGAAGCCTTGAACCTTGGGGTTCAAGCAGCTGTGGGGCTGAGGTGGGACTTCAGAGATGGGGTCGCCCCGTGTTGCCCAGGCTGCTCTTGATCGCCTGGCCTGAAGGGATCCTCCCGCCTCTGCCGCGCATGAACATAGTTTCCTATTTTTGACCAACATAAACCCTGTGCTGAGTTGGAGTTTGTCAACTGCCCTTCTCCAGCAACCTACAGGACCTGACAGGGATGTCCGGGTTACCGGGCTCCACTCCAAGGAAAAGACAGCCCTGCTCTAGGCACTGTACCACCACTGTGACGTCCTCGAAGGTCTGCCTCTATGACGCCGCCGAAGGCACCCCCGCTTCACAAGCGGAGCCCATCGGAACTCGAGGCGGGGCTGCTGGGTCTTCCAGGAGCGCCCAGACACGGGCGCGTGGCCACGGGTGGCCACAGGTGGCCACAGGCGCTGGGCAGGATGGCAGCGGCCGCAGAGCGGGCCCTTCCACGTCTGCAGGCTCTGGCCCGGCAGCCACCACCCATAAGCAATGAGGAGGAGCTTTATGACTGCCTGGACTACTACTACCTGCGCGACTTCCCTGCCTCAGGGGCCGGGCGCAGCAAGGGCCGCACTCGGCGCGAGCAGGCGCTGCGCACCAACCGGCCTGCACCTGGCGGACACGAGCGCAAGGTCCTGCAGAAGCTCCTCAATGGCCAGCGCAAGCGCCGCCAGCGCCAGCTGCAGACCTGGCTGCGCACTCGCCCTACCTAAGCCTGGGTAAGGGCGCCCAACACCTCCCCCAACCAGAGCCCGGGGACCCTGGTAGCGTCCCCCCATCGCGCGACGCTACTCGCCCTAGGCAGAATCGGCTGCCTCTGAGGGAGCTGCATTAGGGAACTGCACCCGCCAGCTTGGCCTCTGACGGCCGTTGCAATAGCATTAAAGCCTTTGGAACTTCGGAGGTGGATAGAAGGGGCTAGGAAATGAAGACAACATCTTTTTAAAAATATAAGCGATTGATAGCTGGGTGCGGTGGCTCACGCCTGTAATCCCAACACTTTGGGAGGTCGAGGCGGGCGGATCACGAGGTTAGGGGATCGAGACCATCCTGGCCAACATGATGAAACCCCATCTCTACTAAAATATGTATTTAAAAAGCCAGGCATTGTGGCGCGCGCCTGTAGTCCCAGCGACTTGGGATGTTGAGGCACGGGAATCGCTTGAACCCGGGAGGTGGAGGTTGCGGTTAGCCGAGATTGCGCCACTGCACTCCAGCTGCGCGACAGAAAGAGACTCCGTCCAAAAAAAAAATAAAAAAAAAAAATAAATAAATATATATATATATATATATATATGCGATCGAGCCCGGGAGGTTGAGGTTTCAGTGAGCCAAGATTGCGCCACTGCTTTCCAGCCTGGGTGACAGAGGGAGACCCTGTCTTCTCTAAAAAAAAATATGCAAGTAAGAGCTTTTCTTCCGGTGCTCATGCTCAGACTGAAGAAAGTAACTGGGCTGGGCCCAGTGGCTCAGGCCTGTAATACCAGCACTTTGGGAGTCCCAGGCCGGCGGATCGCTTTAGCTCAGGAGTTCCAGACTGGCCTGGTCAACATGGTGAAACCACGTTGCTACAGAAATACAAAAAATTATCTGGGCGTGGTGGTGCGTGCTTGTAGTCCCCTACTTGCATGGCTGAGGCGGCAGGATTGCTTGAATCCAGGCGGTTGAGGCTGCAGTGAGCCATGATCGCCCCACTTCACTCCAGTCTGGGTGACAAAGTGAAACCCTGTGTCAAAATAAGAAAAACAAAAAAAGTAACTGATCGGTGTTTTTGTCTGATTTCCTACAGGATACCGAAGGACCTGTTCAAAGTATTTTCTGTAACTCCAACTGTAACTTGTTTCTGAGGAGGAGAGAATCCATGTTTGGTCAACAGAACTTTTCCCTGTCACTTAAGTTTACTGCTTCCATATCTTTTCCTTACTTGATTGTTAATTAAGTAGTGTCCAAGTGGATTAGCCTTTTGAGGGTTTATTAATTAAAAGAGAGCAGCAAGAATGGCATTTTAACTCTCCTGGTTTTTTTTCAGTTACTATGGTAACTCTTTTCAAGTCCACAAATGATTTGTTCTTATCTGTAAAGAAAAGGTCACAAAGATAAGCAGAGAGAGACCAAAGATAGGAATATGTGTAAGATTTCTACCTAAATGTAGTTTAGGAGTACACTAAGTAGTTCACTCCTGTAATCTCAGCACTTTGGGAGGCCGAGGCAGCCAGATCGCCTGAGGTCAGGCGTTCAAGACCAACCTGGCAAACATGGCAAAACCCCATCTCTACTAAAAATACAAAAATTAGCCGGACGTGGTGGTGGGTGCCTGTATCCCAGCTACTCGGGGGCCTGAGTCAGGAGAATTGTTTGAACCTGGGAGGCCAAGGTTGCAGCGAGCCAAGATCATGCCACTGTGCTACAGCCTGGGCGACAGAGCAAGACTACATCTCAAAAAAAAAAAAAAAGATTTCTACCTAAAAATGTCATAGACTACTCTGAAGGTTAATATTTGCATATTATAATGTATATTGCATGGTGTGCCAATCTCAAATAATCAAAAGGGTCAGAATCTAAAGGGACTTTATTCATGCACAGAGTTTTAGGAGGGCCACCTGGGAAGCACAGATACAGAAGAGTGGAAGTCAGTGGTCCGAGGCTTAGAAGTTTGGGATCACTTACAAAGTTTAGAGAAGCTTAGCCGAATTAAAGCATCTCTCCGTTTAAGGATTAATACATAGTTAATCTGATTAGTCCACGGGGTCTTTCTTTCACTCTGTCACCCAGGCTGGAGTGCAGGGGCACCACAGCAGCTCACTACAGCCTCAACCTCTCAGGCTCAAGCCATCCTCCCACCTCAGCATCCCTAGTAGCTGGGACTACAGGCACGCACCAACACACCCAATTAATTTTTGTATTTTTTGTAGAGACGGGGTTTTGCCACGTTGCCTAGGCCGGTCTCAAACTCCTGGGCTTAAGAGATCCACTTACCTCAGCCTCTCAAAGTGCTGGGATTACAGGCATGAGTGACTGCACCCAGATGAGGTGGTCTTTTTTCCAGGAAAGGTGTGTTTAACCTTTCACACTGAATATGTAAGTCATGGGGTCTTTTGTGCCATCTGGTGTGAGTTAGGTACAGAACAATAAAGGAGGCAGTTAATCTCTAACAAAGATGAGTGATTGGAAGGCGAGGAGGTCTAGTCTCTGCTCTCTCATAGTCATTTACAGTATGAAAATAAGGAAAGAATAAATTATAATTTAAGAACCAGAAGTTACAAACATGCTATGCGACTCAATCAGGGTGTAACTTCCCCCTTGGTGTGATAAATTTATATGGGGTCCTGAAACTTTTTTTTATAGTTGCTAGGTTCTCCACACTATTGATCCCACAACAATTCTTCGAGGTAGATGCTGCTATCCACATTTTTTTTTTTTTTTTTTTTTTTTGAGACAGTGTCTTGCTCTGTCGTCCAAGCTGGAGTGCAATGGCATGATCTTGGCTCACTGCAACCTCTGCTTCCTGGTTTCAAGCAATTCTCCAGACTCAGCCTCCCAAGTGGCTGGGATTACAGGTGCCCACAACCATGCCTGGCTAAGTTTTGTATTTTTCATAAAGACCAGGTTTCACCTTGTTGGCCAGGGTGGTCTCAAACTCCTGACCTCAGATGATCTACCCACCTCAGCCTCCCAAAGTGCTGGGATTACAGGCATGAACTACTGTGCCCAGCCCACATTTTAGAAAAGAGATTCTAAGGCACAGAGAGTTCAAGTACCTTTCCAAAGATGACACAGCTAATTAGATAGCAGACCAGGTAGCCTGACCCCACGACTTTTGCCCTTGGCCTCTATACTACTTTGTTGAGCACAGCAGTAAATATTTCATATATAGTTTTATCCAGAATTGTCCTGTTGGTTGTGGTAAATCATGTTTTGTTCTTCTGAGACAGGGGCAAGCTCTGTTACCCAGGCTTCTGGTGTGCAGTGGCACAAGCACCAGCCTCAACCTCTTGGGCCCAGACAATCCATTTCCGCCTCCCAAAGCACTGGGATTACAGGAATGAGCCATCATGCCTGGCCTCACACTAAACTTTTACAGGCAATTCACTTCCTTCAAACTATCGATAAGGAAATGATTCTGTTCTGTTTTGTGTTTACGTGTTTTTTGTTTGTTCGTTTGTTTGTAGAGACAGGGTCTTGCTCTGTTGCCCAGGCTGGAGTGTGGTGGTGCAATCATGGCTCACTTCAGCCTCGACCTCCCAGGCTCAAGCAATCCTTCCGCCTCAGCATGCCAAGTAGTTGGGACTACAAGTGCATGCTACCATGCTTGGCTAACTTTTGCATTTTTTGTAGAGACAGGTTTTCACCATGTTGCCCAGGCTGGTCTTAAACTCCTGGGCTCTGCCATCCTCCACCCTCAGCCTCCCAAAGTGCTGGGATTACAGGCATGAGCCACTGTGCCTGGCTGATGCTGTTCTTTTCAACTGCATTTGTTGGTTTTTTATGTTTGGGTTTTTCTTTGTTTTTTTTTTTTGTTGGTTTTTTTTTTTTGAGATGGGGTCTCACTCTGTCTCCCAGGCTGGAGTGCAGTAGTGCAATCTCTGCTCACAGCAGGCTGGTCTCAAACTCCTGACCTCAGATGATTTTCCCGCCTCTATACCCCAAAGTGCTGGGATTACAAGTGTGATCAACTGCACCTGGTGATTTTGCTCATTTAGATACTAGAACTTTTTAATTTAAAAAAATGAGCTGGAGTGCAGTGGCATGATCTCGGCTCACTGCAACCTCTGCCTACCGGGTTCAAGTGATTCTCCTGCCTCAGCCTCTCAAGTAGCTGGGACTACAGGCACGTGCCACCACACCCAGGTAATTTTTGTATTTTTAGTAGAGATGGGGTTTCACCATGTTGGCCAGTATAATCTTGATCTCTTGAACTTGTGATATGCCCGCCTCGGCCTCCCAAAGTGCTAGGATTACAGGCATGAGCCACCGCCCCTGGCCAAAAACACATTTTTTTTTAGACAGTCTCACTCTGTCCTGCAGGCTAGAGTACAGTTGCACAGTCACAGCTCACTGCAACCTCAACTTCCTGGATTCAAGTGATTCTCCCATCATAGTCTCCCAAGTATCTGAGACCACAGGTACACGCCACCATACCCAGCTAATTTTTTTGTATTTTGTAGAGGAGGGTTTTTGCCATGTTGCCCAGGCTGGTCTCAAACTCCTGGGCTCAAGTGATCTTCCAGACTCAGCCTCCCAAAGTGCTGGGATTACAGGCATGAGACACTGTGCCTGGCCTTTTTAATTAAATTTAAATTATAAATGTGGTCACTGTAGGAAATATGTGTATTACTTATCTACTGCTATGTAACAAACTACTCTAAACCTAGTGACTTAAAATAAATACTTAGGGCCGGGCCCAGTGGCTCATGCCTGTAATCCCAACACTTTGGGAAGCTGAGGTGGGCAGATCACTTGAGTCCAGGAGTTCAAGACCAGGCGGGGCAACAGCGTGAGACTCCATCTCTACAGAAAATGCAAAAATTAGCCAGGTGTGGTGGTGCACACCTGTGGTCCCAGCTACTCAGGAGGCTGAGTCAGGAGAATCACTTAACCCCAGGAGGCAGAGGTTGCAGTGAGCCAAGATCACACCACCGTACTCCAGCCTGGGTGACAGAGTGAGACTCTGTCTCAAAAATAAACAAATGTAAAAAAAGACTTAGGATCTCCATTTCTGTGGGTCAGAAATTATGGAGTGGCATAGCTGGGTCATTTGGTCTCAGGGTGTCTCATGACATTGCAGTCAAGCTGTCTACTGAGACTGCAGTCACCTAAAGCCTGTTTCCAAGGTGGCTCACTTATGTGACTGCTGACCTGAGGGCTCAGTTTCTGTCACATGAGCCTCTCTACAGGCTGCTTAGCTGTCATGGTGTGACAGCTGGCTTTCCCAAGTGAGTAATCAAACAGTGAACAAGGAGGAAGCCACAGTACCTTTTATGATGTAGTTTGCAAAGTTGCAAACCATCACTTTTGCTTTTACTATCTGTCAGAAGGGAATTAGGCAACCCAGCCCACACTCAAGGGGACAGGGACTGGGCTCCACCTTTTGAAGAGAGTATCAAATAATTTGTGGACATATTTTAAACTACCATGCTATGCTTAATTATTGCAAGTATGGTCACTGTAGAAAAACTGGAAAATAGGGACAAGCAAAAAAAAAAAAAATCACTTATAATTCCATGACTCAATGGATAACATTATTAGTTGGGTATATATAATTCCAATATTCAAAATATATATTTACTTTCTCAAAATATAAATACACTGTGTACTATCATGTAATCTGCTCTTTCACGCAATGTATGTATTGTAAAAATTCCTTTCATGTCAAATATTCTTTCCTAATTTTTTTTTTTTTTTTCTTGAGACGGAGTTTCCTTCTTGTCGCCCAGGCTGGAGTGCAATGGTGCAATCTCAGCTTACTGCAACCTCTACCTCCTGGGTTCAAGCAATTCACCTGCCTTAGCCTCCCAAGTAGCTGGGATTACAAGCATGAGCCACCACACCCAGCTATTTTTTTGTATTTTTAGTAGAGATGGGGTTTCACCGTGTTGGCCAGGCTAGTCTCAAACTCCTGACCTCAAGTGATCTGCCCACCTTGGCTCCCCAAAGGGCTGGGATTACAGATTTGAGCCACTGTGCCCAGCCCCTCATAACATTTTTTCATGGCTGCATACATTTCATCATATGTATATATCGTAACTTATTTAACGAATTCTATTATAGGACACTTAGGTTGTTTACAAGTTTTCCCTGTTTTATACATTTTGTTAAATGAACATCCCTACAACACATTTATTGGTACAATCATGACAGTTTCTTAAATTGCTAGAAGTAAAATTTCTGGAACACAGTTTGCATAATTTTAAAACTTCAAATGCCTGTTACCTAATTTGAGCAGAAGGTTTACTACAATATTCAAGAGTCCATTCAGCCAATGTCATATCTATGATAACACCTGCAAAAGTTCAAATATTGGTAACTATAAGTAAATTTGTTGAGAGTGACTGAAATCACCATGGAATGAGAAGTTGCTATAGAAATTTTACTAAAGAGTGAACTGGCCAGGCGCAGTGGCTCACACTTGTAATTCTAGCACTTTGGGAGGCCGCGGCAGGTGGATCACTTGAGGTCAGGAGTTTGAGACCAGCCTAACCAACATGGTGAAACCCCATCTCTACTAAAAATACAAAATTAGTCGGGTATGCTGGTGCACACCTGTAATCCCAGCTACTTGGGAGGCTGAGGCAGGAGAATTGCTTGAACCTGTGAGGCAGAGGTTGTAGCAAGCCAAGATCGCACCTGGGCAACAAGAGCAAAACTCCGTCTCAAAAAAACAGAGTGAACTTCACACATCTGTCTCAGCAAACTATAAATGATATGTAGCAGAATTCTGGTATTTTCAATTCTGAGTTTTTCGTTGTTTTAATTAACTTTTTCTTAATTTGTTTTTTGGATAGAATACATTAACTGCTTCAAAATCCAAAAGCTACTGAATGCCCCTACCCCCACCACAGACAACCAGTCCCACTGCCTAAAGGCAACCAGTGTTATCAACTTCAGATATTTTATGCATATACAATATGATCTTTTTGTTTGTTTTACACAAATAATAGCACACTGTACTCAATTCTGTCCCTTGCTTTTTTATCACTTGTAGTTTATTTTGGAAATCATTTCATATTAATATACAGAGAAGATTCCTCATTCTTTTTTTATAGTTGCCTATTATGTGAATATGCCTTTTTTTTTTTTTTGAGATGGAGTCTCACTCTGTCGCCCAGGCTGGAGTGCAGTGGTGCAATCTTGGCTCACTGCAACCTCTGCCTCCCAGGATCATGCCATTTTCCTGCCTCATAGCCTCCCAAGTAGCTGGGCCTACAGGCACGTGCCCCCGCGCCCGGCTAATTTTTGTATTTTTACTAGAGACAGGTTTCACCATGTTAGCCAGGATGGTCTCGATCGATTGACCTCGTGATCCGCCTGCCTCGGCCTCCCAAAGAGCTAGGATTACAGGCATGAGCCACCGCACCCGGCCTGCCATTATTTTTTTAACCAATTTTCTATTGGCAGGAATTTGGGTTTTCTCCAATCCCTTACCAACACAAAATAACCTTGTATGAACATCTAATATTCTTTCAATTTAGGAATGAATGACTTAGCCACGTTTGAGTAAGATGGTGTCTGTTCTGGTCTGGATTCCTTTCTGTCTTGAATTGTCCAAAGTTCTCCTCACTCTAAACTCTTCTTGTGCCAGGATGTATCCTATGTAAGACTCATTTTCTTCATCTCTGCTTATGAATTATCTAAAAGCAAGTAAAAAGTCATATTATTTGTAAAGCATTCATTCCTTTAAGAAGTTATGTAATAATAAAGCTTTGTTTTTTACAAAAGGTTTTTGTATTATTCGCCCTTTTTTTGTTCGAACGATCTTTTAATTTTTTTTATTTCAATAGTTTTGGGGGAACAGGTGGTGTTTGGTTACATAGAAAAGTTATTTAGTGGTGATTCTGAGGTTTTGATACACCCATCACCCGAGCAGTGTACACCGTACTGAACAGTGTAGTCTTTTATCCCTTATCCCCCTAGCACATCCCTCCATATCCCCAGAGCCCATTATATCATTCTTTTGCCTTTGCATCCTCATAGCTTAGCTCCCACATTATTCACCCTTTAGTTTCAAGTACATTCTGCCGTTGCTGGGACATGGGAAGGCTGTTTTAAAACTCCACTTCCTCTGGTGGAAGGGAGAAATTTCTGATTGACATCAAGCAGAAATGGGGGTTCCATCTCTGCTTCCTCTCCTCAATAAACCTCACTGCCAACTGCAAGGGACTTTCTCATGAGCCCATTATGAAATGCCACTAGTCAAATTTCCCCTTACTTTAGCGATGCTTAATGTAACTGTTGAAAGCATTTCAGGCTGGGCCTGGTGGCTCATGCCTGTAATCCTAGCACTTGGAGGCCGAGGTGGGTGGATCACCTGAGATCAAGAGCTCGAGACCAGCCTGACCAACATGGTGAAACCCCGTTTCCACTAAAATAAAAAATTAGCCAGGGGTGTTGACGTGCGCCTATAATTCCAACTACTCCGAAGGCTGAGGCAGAATCGCTTGAATCCGGGAGGCGGAGGCTGCAGTGAGTCGAGAACGCGCCACTGCACTCCAGCCTGGGAGACAGAGCGAGACTACATTTCAAAAACAAAAAAAAGAAAAAAAGCATTTCACACCAAGTATCACTAAAGCACAGATCCTTGGGGCCTTTGCAATTGCTGTTCTCTCTTCCTGTAACGTTCTTATCCTTCATAAACACATGGCTTGCTTCCCCCAACCTCTTCAAGGACTGGGTTCAAATGACCCCCGCCTTGCATAACCTCTTAATTCCCAGTCTCCTTCCTCGCTTTTCATGTCACCACCACCTGATTTACATAGGTGTTTGTGTCTTCCCTCCGTGAAACTTAACTTCGTGAAGGTAGAATCTTACCTGATTTGGTGAAGTATCTCCAGAACCTAGCTAGCCACTCAGTAAATTTTTGTTGAATTTACCAGTGTATGGTTACTATCCCAATTCTGGACGCAAATTCTGTAATACATACGAAAAGGAACTGAAAATAAATAGTAATACATAAATGTAAAACATTATTGCTGCCTGAATTTAACTTTTGCTGACTGGATCCACAGACAAGAAATACCAAATAGAACTAACTCAACTCTCGATTCTTGGCGAAAACGATTTCTTTCATTCAGTTCATACTACGCGTCCACACTGTGCCTCCAAAAATATTTGCCCTTATAACTGAATGCTCACAAAACTAAGCAATCGGCCCAAGGTCCCCTGGCAATCCAGCCAGAGATGTGAGGCACTCTTAAGGTTGGATTTAATACAAATGTTTGAAGGAAGCAGCGATGGTTCAGCTGCGCTAGGAAGCAAAATGCTAAGCGCTCTGATGCGAGGACCGGAGGACAAGGTTTGCGGACCAACCACAGGAACTTCCAGGTTTTAAAGATCTTGGCGCCACGTTCATGACGTCCGTCGCGAAGGACGAGGCGTCCCCGTGACGTCCTCCTCTTCCAGTGACCTTCAGGCTGCGGAGACGTCGGAGAACGGAAGTCCTCTGCCTGTGTGCTGGTTGGCTGCGCATTAAGGCCAGCTCCGCCTCCCGTCTTCCGGTCTTCTCAGAAGTCGCTTAGCTCTTCGCGGGCTGTTAGAGGTCCCGAGGCCGAGCCGTCGAGTACCTAGGATGCCGCGTGGAAGCCGAAGCCGCACCTCCCGCATGGCCCCTCCGGCCAGGTGAGACCATCGCGGGGTTTGAGACCAAAGCGTGGCCGTCAGGACCCTACTGGGGCAATGACGCAGAGGGAGGCCACGGGCGGGGGCGAACCAAGGCCGGCTGCGGCGTGGGCTCGCCTCGGCCAGGCGGGGGTAGATGGAGCGTAAAACGTGTGTTAGGGGAGTGTGGGGAGGGAATTCACTTACAGAAAAAGCTTCCTATCCAAACAACGGGAAAGGCATAACGTTATGGCCAGGTGCTAGGAAGGCATAACCTTTGACCTAGCCTGATTTGGGGGAAAAGAACACCCAAGGAAATGATCCGGAAATGGTCAGAGGGAGCGTGATACATATGGAGATTTTTAAATACATGCAGGACATAATTAGTCTTTTGTTATTTAAGAAGGGGGTCTCAAAATTGTTGAAAGCATCTGAACGTTGAACAGATGAGGAATAGTTGAAGTTGCTTTTGGTATAATAGTTCAGACGAGTCACTTTCGCCAGTCTTGTTTTCTAATGTGTAAAATGAAGGAATTGGACTAGATTATTTCCCCAGTTGACCATCTTTAGGTCTTAATTAGAATATTTATTTATATTTTGAGTCAGAGGCTAACTCTAACTCAGGCTGTAGTGAGTGACGTAATCATGGCTAACTGCAGCCTTGACTTCCTGGGCTCAAGCTATTCTCTCACCTCAGCCTCCAGAGTAGCTGGAACTACAGGCGTGCGCCACCTGTGCACCACACCTGGCGACTTTATTCTATTTTATATTTTAGTAGAGACAGGGTCTCATTATGTGGCTCTGGCTGGTCTCAAAGTCCTGGCCTCAAATGATCCTTTCGCCTCCACTTCCCTAATCACTGGGATTACAGACAAGAGCCACCACTCCCCAGCCTGTTTTTAGTTACTCGATCCCTCAATAAAATGTAAACTCCATGAATGGAGAGATTTTTGTCTGTTGTTCACAGTTTTATTACCAGCGCCTTGTAGTTAACCTAATACTTGAATGAATGAATTCTGTAAGAATCTTTCTAACTTTTAATAGTCTATATTTCTTATGACATATTGGATATGTCTTTAAAGATACTGTGGGCTATGTGAATACATGGAAATGGTTGCAAAAAAGCAGGAAAAACTAGTTTGTCCTAGGCTATTACTGTTACAAGAAAAGATTAAAGTGGCCGGGGGTGGTGGCTCACGCCTGTAATCCCAACACTTCCGGAGGCCCAGGCAGGTGGATCACTTGAGTTCAGGAGTTTGAGACCAGCCTGGCTAACATGGTAAAACTCCATCTCTACTAAAAATACAAAAAATTAGCCGGACGTGGTGGCGGGTGCCTGTATCCCAGCTACTTGGAAGGCTGAGGCAAGAGAATCGCTTGAGTCTGGGAGGCAGAGGTTGCAATGAGCTGAGATTGAGCCATTGCACTCCAGCCTGGGAAACAAGAGCGAAGCTCTGTCTCCAAAAAAAAAAAAAAATTGAAGCGATAAAATGATGTAAATAATTTGAAATGAAAATCTTGAGGTCCATTTTAATATGTAAGTTAAGTTGACAATTTCCAAAACTGGTTGGAATTGGGAATTTGATATGTTTTGTTATTTTCTTTCATAGCCGGGCACCTCAGATGAGAGCTGCACCCAGGCCGGCACCTGTCGCTCAGCCACCAGCAGCGGCACCCCCATCTGCAGTTGGTTCTTCTGCTGCTGCACCCCGGCAGCCAGGTCTGATGGCCCAGATGGCAACCACTGCAGCTGGCGTGGCTGTGGGCTCTGCTGTGGGACACACACTGGGTCATGCCATTACTGGGGGCTTCAGTGGAGGAAGTAATGCTGAGCCTGCGAGTCCTGACATCACTTACCAGGTGGGAATTTAGGCAGCATTTCCCTTCCATGGGTGGATTTTATGAGAAAACCCAGATGTTTGTAAGTTCCTTATGTGTAGGACTTGTCTTTGATTTTAGAACCCACTGTGCTGTTAATAGACAATGGGTTTTAAAGCCACATTTGGTCGTTGAGTTATTGCCTTAGGCCAGCACCAACAAGTACTGTACGAATTGTACTACTTCCCAAGGAGTAGACTTGTAACAGTCCACTTGACTCACTGTAAAAACAACCACTTTTCCCTTTGAATATTTCATCCCAGAGACACTTCTTACTAACCCTGTCTTGATCTTAGTTAACGAATCAAAAATCTTGCGTAGTTCTGTGCTCTTTTACCTGATATTTGCCATTACCCATCTTTCTGATGTGTATGGGTTTTCTAGTCTAATGAGCATAGGTGTATATGCTCTTGTATTTCTGGTGTGCTTGAAACTGCTCCATCCATTTTTCTATAATACTGCCATTTTTCCTCCCTGAAGCTTCACAAGATAACAATTCTTGTTTATTTGCATCTTTATGAATCTTTCTAGTTATAACTGGAATTTTGTTAAAGCTGTTGGCTCTCTGCTTTTAAATATTTTCACTTTTGACTGAGCACAGAGACTTATGCCTATAATCCCAGCACATTGGGAGGCTGAAGTGAGGGGATTGCTTGCCAGAAGTTTGAGACCAGGTTAGGCAACATAGCGCGACCCTATCTTTACTAAAAATATTTATTTAATTTTTTCTTTTTTGGAGGTGGAGTCGTGCTCTGTCACCCAGGCTCCACCTCCCGGGTTCAAGCGATTCTGCTGCCTCAGCCTCCCGAGTAGCTGGATTACATTTTTGTATTTTTAGTTGAGACGGGGTTTCACCATATGGGCCAGGCTGGTCTCGAACTCGTGTGACCTCAAGTGATTCACCCTCCTCGGCCTCGCCTCCCAAAGTGTTGGAATTACAGGTGTGAGCCACCACGTTCGGCCTAAAATATTTTTTAAGTAAATGAAGATTTAAATGTTTTCACTTTCCGGCCGGGCGCGGTGGCTCAAGCCTGTAATCCCAGCACTTTGGGAGGCCAAGACGGGCGGATCATGAGGTCACAAGATCAAGACCATCCTGGCTAACACGGTGAAACCCCGTCTCTACTAAAAAATACAAAAAACTAGCCGGGCGAGGTGGCAGGCGCCTGTAGTCCCAGCTACTTGGGAGGCTGAGGCAGGAGAATGGCGTGAACCCGGGAGGCGGAGCTTGCAGTGAGCTGAGATCCCGCCACTGCACTCCAGCCTGGGCGACAGAGCGAGACTCCATCTCAAAAAAAATAAAAAAATAAATGTTTTCACTTTCCATGTTAATAGATGGAAACTTTAATTTGCATCTGGTGCTAGTTCCATTTTCCGTTAACCTCAAAGAGGATGGATACTCTTTATTGTCTAGGCGTACGTATGATTTTCTTTCTCAGCAATGTTGAATGTTTTGCCTTCACAGGAGCCACAGGGAACCCAGCTGGCACAGCAGCAGCAGCCTTGCTTCTATGAGATCAAACAGTTTCTGGAGTGTGCCCAGAACCAGGGTGACATCAAGCTCTGTGAGGGTTTCAGTGAGGTGCTGAAACAGTGCCGACTTGCAAACGGTAGGTGATTTGTCCAATTTACATCTGCTTAATTCACAGTGGAATTCCTGGATCCTGTAAAACTTAGGGGAATCTATGTTTAATAAATTAATAAATTAGACAAGACTTTGTTGAAATTTCTCTAGAATTAACTCCTAACAACTGGGCCAGAGGTTTCTAGTAATTTTTGTTAGTCATTTTCTGAGTTTTCTTCTTCCTTTAGAAGGTATAGGCCAGGCGCAGTGGCTCACACTTGTAATCCCAGCACTTTGGGAAGCCAAGACGGGTGGATCACCTGATGTCGGGAGTTTGAGACTAGCCTCGCCAACATGGCAAAACCCTGTCTGTACTAAATATACAAAAATTAGCTGGGTGTGGTGGCAGGCACCTGTAATCCCAGCTACTCAGGAGGCTGAGGCAGGAGAATCCCTTAAACCCAGGAGGCAGAGGTTGCAGTGAGCCAAGATCCCGCCACTGCACTCCAGCCTGGGCAATAGTACGAGACTCCGTCTCAAATTTAAAAGAAAAAAAAAAAGAAGGTATAAATCAGTATGCCAGATCTTACTGTGATTACTGGATGTGAGTGACTTCCTATCTTTAAGGCCGTGGATATAAAATTAGATTCTGTTGTCACCAGAATCCGGGAATAGACGAAAAGACTGATACCTGGTATCTGTACCTCATTGAGTGAAAGGAGTTAATTAAGTTCCTCGGGGGAACTCTTGAGATTGAGGGTGTGTTGTTAGTCGTAGGATGCCTTCAGTAGCTTACAAACAAAACCATAAACTTGGTGGAAACTCTGGAAGGTCAAGGTGGGAGGATTGCTTGAGTCTAGGAGTTCGAGACCAGCCTAGGCAACATAGCAAGACATCATCTCTATTTTTTATCCAAAAAAAAAAAAAAGGCCATAGCCTTGACCTTTTGTCGCTGCTTTCATAATTTGGAAGTCTTCTGTTTTGTTGAGTATATGAAGCCAGCACTCTTCTAACTTAATCTTTTCTGTTTGCAGGATTGGCCTAATCAAGAAGTTCAACCTGGAGAGATGGAAAATCAGCTCTCATACCTTAAGTTAATTTAGTGTAAAAATAGAATTGATAGTGAAGGTATAAAGTGTAACCATCAGTTAAACCTCTCCTGTCATTCCTAGCTTCCTTGCTTCAGAACTGAAATGGAAGGGGGTGTGTTCCTACTCTGTAGAATTTGGGACTGGGCAAAATGTGTTACCTCCTTAAACTAGCTGTTACGATTTTATTCTTTGTGAGTTAATTAGAATAAAGTCATTTTCTTCCAAGATGTGGTTCATTTAGTCTATTGTCTCTGGTTATGAAATTAGCATCCTCAGCCAGGTGCGGTGGCTCACACCTGTAATTCTAGCACTTTGGGAGGCCAAGATGGGGGATCATGAGGTCAGGAGATCGAGACCATCCTGGCTAACACGGTGAAACCCCGTCCCTACTAAAAATACAAGAAATTAACCAGGCATGGTGGCAGGCACCTGTAGTCCCAGCTACTCTGGAGGCTGAGGCAGGAGAATAGCGTGAACCCAAGAGGTGGAGCTTGCAGTGAGCCAAGATCGCGCCACTGCACTCCAGCCTGGGCAATAGAGCGAGACTCCGTCTCAAAAAAAAAAAGAAATTAGCATCCTCCCCGATCTGACAGCTCCCTGAGGGGTTATATAAGGAGTAACTCACTCACAAACGTGTCCTCAATTCAAAGGTTCCAGGTGCTGTGGGTCTGGAATTAAGTAAGCTGAGCAGTAGTAGGAAACTGCTTAAAATACTGTTTTAAGCCAGGCGTGCTGGCAGATGCCTGTAATCCCAGCTATTTGGGAGGCTGAGGCTGGAGAATCGCTTGAACTCGGGAGGCGGAGGTTGCAGTGAACCGAGACCATGCCACTGCACTCCAGCCTGTGTGACAGAGCAAGACTGTCTCAAGAAAAAAAAATTACATTGTTTTAATCAGGTGAATGATAAAGGAAACAGGACTAGGTCTATTTGGGGTTGGTTCCCTGTGGCCAGGTCAGCACTGCATGTCGCTATTCCTCTACTGTTTCCAAGCAAGCTTGTGCAACCCACCTTTTGTTCTGTTTTCTTTTGCTTTAGGCTTTTAGCAGCCTGGAGTCATGGTTCTTAGTTTCTGTCTCTAGTGATAAGTGGAAAAGAGGGATGAGGAAGGGACTTTACTGGCCCTAACCATAAACTAACTAAACCGGTGACTATATTCTCTCCCTTCTCCCTTGGACGCCCAGATTGAAGATAAAAAAGCATTCTTAATATGTGCAGTTCCCCTGAAGGTGCATTTCCTCTGCTTAAGGTGTTGTAGCCTTCTCCTCTTAAAACACTCAGGCTGCCATCCCCCACTCCGTGCTAGGGAAGAACTTTAAGGGGATGGAATTCAGTTTGGAGTAGGCCGCTTTTTCATGTCAGATGGGTAATGTGTCAATGTAACCAGTTTTGAGGGAGGCACACTTCCATCTATGAGCGTGAAAACCCAGTCATCAACTACAAAAGGATCAGCAGGTCTTTTTTTTTTTAATTTTTTTTTCCCCAAAGTGAGCAGCAGAGACAGTTTCACTATGTTGACCAGGCTGGTATAGAACTCAACCTCAGGTGATCCACCTGCCTCAGCCTCCCGAAGTGCTGGGATTATAGGCATGAGCCACCACACCCGGCCTTCATAGGTTCTGTTTTCTGATTTTTTTCTGAGTTTCAGAGCCCTACATCACTGCCAGATGAGTGAGATGCTGGTAATTGAGGGAATTAACCAGTTGCGTCTTGCCTCCTATCAACTGTGTTCCTGGAGTGCCTAAACATTCAGTTCCTGAAAGAGACTCAGAGGGCCTCAGCAGAGTTCACTCCTGGCCAGTCCCCCAGCATATTCCCTCCTGGGTTTATAGAAGACACTTCTACTCGTTTTCCTGGATGCTCGGGACTTCTGTGAGTCTGTAGTGTTAATACTCAGATGTCCCTCGTGTCCAGGTGTAGTGGTGATTCAAATACATTGAATCAAAGAGAAATGAACAAGTGACAAAATGCAAGCGTGACTGGCCTTGCCTTTCCCTGGTAGGAGTCATTGCTACAAGGAGAAAGGTGTGGAATAATCCTTTAGGGGCACTGGCCTTTTGCCCTAAGGTCAGAAAGGATTTTGTGATGCATTCATTGATTGTCCAGTCAGTGCGCCAATTCCCTGAGTTCCGCGTCCATCGATTCAGCCAATCGAGGATTGAGAATATTTGAAGCCTGTGCAACAAAGTGAGATACCAACAAAAATAAATCAGCCAGGTGCAGTAGCATGTACCTGTAGTCCCAGCCACTAGGGAGGCTGAGGTGGGGGGATCGCAGAAGCCCAGTTCAAGATTGCTGTGAGCTATGATCACGCCACGGAACACCAGCCCAGAGTGAGACCCTGTCTCAAAATAATTTTTTTTGAAAAAATTCAGGGTCATTTCTGTAGGAAACATGTAGACTATTTTCCTTGTCATTCCCTAAACAATACAGTGTAACAACTATTTATATCCTGTTTGCATTATACTAGGTATTATAAGTAATCTAGAGGTTATTTAAAGCATACAGCAGGATATGCATAGGTTATATGCAAATAATGTGGCATTTTATATAAGGGACGTGAGCATCTGTGGATTTTTGTTATCCATAGAAGCCTTGGAACCAATCACCTGAAGATAACATAAGCCAGCAAGAGTCAAATCTGTAGCTTAGAAATGTGAGGGAGAAAATAGGTCTATTAACGGTAAATTAGGCCGGGCGTGGTGGCTCATGCCTGTAATCCCAGCACGTTGGGAGGCTGAGGAGGGCGGATCACCTGAGGTCAGGAGTTCGAGACCAGCCTAGCTAACATAGTGAACTCTCATCTCTACTAAAAATACAAAAACTGGCAGGGCATGGTGGTGGGTGCCTGCAATTTCAGCTATTTGGGAGGCTGAGGCAAGGGAATTGCTTGAACCTGGGAAGCAGAGGTTGCAGTGAGACGAGATTGCGCCACTGCACTCCAGCCTGGGCAACAGAGCAAAACTCTGTCTCAAAAAAAAAAAAAAAAAAAAAAAAAAATTTGCCAGGCCTGGTGGTACATGCCTGTAGTCTCAGCTACTCAAAGAGGCCGGGGCAAGGAGAATTGCTTGAACCCTGGAGGCAGAGGTTGCAGTGAGCCAGGATCGTGCTACTGCATTCCAGCGTAGGTGACTAGAGCGAGACTCTTGTTTAAAAAAAAAAAAAGTAGTAAATTAGGCCTGGCACGGTGACTCACGCCTGTGATCCCAGTACTTTCGGAAGCTGAGGCGGGCAGATCACCTGAGGTCAGGAGTTCAAGCCCAGCCTGACCAACATGGTGAAACCCCATCTCTACTTAAAAAAAAAAAAAAAAATTAGCCAGGCGTGGTGATGCACGCCTGTAATCCCAGCTACTCAGGAGGCTGAGGCAAGAGAATCACTTGAACCCGGGAGGCAGAGGTTACAGTGAGCCGAGATTGTGCCATTGCACTCCAGCCTGGGCTATAAGAGCGAAACTCCATCTCAAAAAAAAAAGAAAAGACAATTGCTGGCCATGGTGGTGCCCGCTTGTGGTCCCAGCTATTCAGGAGCCTGAGGCAAGAGGCTCTCTTGAGTCCAAGAGGTCAAGACCGTAGTGAGCCATGTTTGCGCCACTGCACACCAGCCTGGGCAACAGAGCAAGACCTGTCTAAAAAGCAAAACAAAAGATAAAACAGTAAGTTAAAGAGTTCCAAGTATTTTAAACCTTGCAGAATTTGTGTTTCAAAGTAAGTTGGAGGCTTTTATGCTTAGCACTCATACCCTAAAGTCTTTTTCAGCTCTTTTGTATGTAAACAATTCAACAAAAATTTTCCCCAAAGTGAAAGAAATAGATGGTCAGCATTATTATTATTATTACTATTATTGAGACAGAGTCTAGCTCTGTCGCCAGGCTGGAGTTTAGTGGTGCGATCTCAGCTCACTGCAATGCCTCCCGGGTTCAAGCAATTCACCTGCCTCAGCTTCCCGAGTAGTTGGCATTACAGGCATGCGCTGCCGAGCCCAGTTAATTTTTGTATTTTTAGTAGAGACAGGGTTTCACCATGTTGGACAGGATGGTCTCGATCTCCTGACCTCATGATCTGCCTACCTCAGCCTCCCAAAGTGCTGGGATTACAGATGTGAGCCACCACAGCCAGCCAGATGGTCAGCATTATAAGGAAATGCTGGTGCCCACAACATCCACAGTTAATCTAGGCTCTCCAACTCACCTACTTGGCGACCTTGACCAAGTCACACTCTCTCTAAAATTGGCCTAATACCAGGGTTTTGTGGACCAAGTGAAACTATGAAGTGCTTTGTAAAATGTGTATCACTTAGGTATCTGTGGTCGACTGTGGTTTCTCATGCCTGTAATCCCAGCACTTTGGGAGGACCAAAACAGGAGGGTTGCTTGAACCCAGAACTTTGAGACCTGTCAGGGCAACATCGTGAGACCCCCATCTCTTTTGTTATTTTATTTTTTAATTTTAATTTTTATTTATTTATTTTTTTTGAGACAGAGTCTTGCTCTGTCACCCAGGCTGGAGTGCAGTGGCACGATCTTGGCTCACTGCAACCTCTGCCTCCTGGGTTCAAGCAATTCTCCTGCTTCAGTGCCCAGAGTACCTGGGACTACAGGCACCCACCACCACGCCAGACTAATTTTTGTTTTTTGTTTGTTTTTTGAGACGGAGTCTGGCTCTGTCGCCCAGGCTGGAGTACAGCTCTGCCTCCCGGGTTCATACCATTCTCCTGCCTCAGCTTCCTGAGTAGCTGGGACTATAGGTGCCCACCGCCACGCTCAGCTAATTTTTGTATTGTTAGTAGAGACGGGGTTTTGCCGTGTTAGCCAGGATGGTCTCAATCTCCTGACCTCGTGATCTGCCCGCCTTGGCCTCCCAAAGTGCTGGGATTACAGGCGTGAGCCACCACGCCCAGTCTAATTTTTGTATTTTTATTAGAGATGGGGTTTCACCATGTTGGCCAGGCTGGCCTCGAACTCCTGACCTCAGGTGATCCGCCCACCTCAGCCTCCCAAAGTGCTGGGATTACAGGTGTGAGCCACCATCCCCGGCTCCCATCTCTATTTTAAAAATTAAAAATACATACAAAATTAAAAACAACCAGGTGTGGTGGCTGAAGCCTGTAATCTCAGCACTCTGGGAGGTCAAGGCAGGCGAATCACCTGAGGTCAGGAGTTCAAGACCAGCCTGACCAACATGGAGAAACCCCATCACTACTAAAAATACAAAATTAGCCAGGTGTGGTGGCACATACCTGTAATCCCAGCTACTTGGGAGACTGAGGCAGGAGAATTGCTTGAACCCGAAAGGCAGAGGTTGCAGTGAGCCAAGATCGTGCCATTGCACTCCAGCCTGGGCAACGAGAGTGAAACTGTTTCCAAAGAAAAAAAAATTCAAAAATTAGCCCGGCTTGGTGGCTTGCGCCTATAATCCCAGCTACTCGGGAGGCTGAAGCAGGAGAATCACTTGAACCCTGGAGGTGGAGGTTGCAGTGTGCCAAGATCGTACCACTGCACTCCAGCCTGGGCGACAGAGTGAGACTCCATCTCAAAAAAATAAAATAGGCCAGGTGTGGTGGCTCACACCTGTAGTCTCAGCACTTTGGGAGGCCGAGGCGGGCAAATCACCTGAGGTCAGGAGTTCAAGACCATCCTGGCCAACATGGCAAAACCCCATCTGTACTAAAAATACAAAAATTTCTGGGTGTGGTGGCGGGCGCCTGTAATCCCAGCTACATGGGAGGCTGAGGCAGGAGAACCGCTTGAACCCGGGAGGCAGAGGTTGCAGTGAGCTGAGATCACACCACTGCCTTCCAGCGCAGGCCACAAAGCAAGACTCCGTCTCAATAAAATAAAATAAATAAAACACATAAATAATTTTTAAAACCCACACATCTGATGTAAGATTAAAGGAAGGTTTTTTGTTTTTTGTTTTTTGTTTTGAGACAGGGTCTCGCTTTGTCACCCTGGCTGGAGTGCAGTGGCATGACTTTGGCTCACTGCAACTTCTGCTTTCCAGGTTTAAGTGATTCTCCTGCCTCAGCCTCCTCAGTAGCTGGGATTACAGGTGCTCACTACCATGCCTGGCTAATTTTTGTATTCTTGGTAGAGATATGGTTACGTCATGTTGTCCAGGATAGTATCAAACTCCTGACTTCAGGTGATCCACCTGCCTCAGCCTCCCAAAGTGCTGGGATTACAGGCGTGAGCCACCGTGCCTGGCCTTAAAGGAAGGTTTTTTACATGAAATTATGGAGGGTAGATCAGAGGTGGATTCCTGCAGGGGAAGGTCCCTTTTTGATTGATTGATTGATTGAATGATCGATTGAGACTGAGTCTCTGTTGCTAAGGCTGGAGTGCAGTGGCATGATCATAGCTCACTGAAGCCTTGACCTCCCAGGTTCAAGTGATCCTCCACACTAAGCCGCCTGAGTAGCTGGGACCACAGGTGTGTGCCACCACACCTGGCTAATTTTTCAATTTTTTTGTAGAGCCAGGGTCTCACTTTGTTGCCCAGGCTGCTGTCAAACTCTTGGACTTAAATAATCCTCCTGCCTTGATCTCCCAAAGTGCTGAGTGTGAGCCACTATGTGGGGAAAAGAAAGAAAGATCAGACTGTTACTGTGTCTATATAGAAAAAGGTAGACATAAGAGACTCCATTTTGTTCTGTATTTGAGATGCTGTTAATCTGTGACCCTACCGCCAACCTTGTCCTTGCAAGAGACATGTGCTGTGGTGACTCAAGGTTTAAAGGTTTTTGGGCTGTGCAGGGTGTGCTTTGTTAAACAAGTGCCTGAAGGCAGCTTGCTGGTTAAAAGTCATCACCATTCTCTTAAACTCAAGTACCCAGGGACACGTACACTGCCGAAGGTCGCAGGGACCTCTGCCTAGGAAAGCTAGGTATTGTCCAAGGTTTCTCCCCATGTGATAGTCTGAAATATGGCCTCGTGGGAAGGGAAAGACCTGATCGTCCCCCAGCCTGACACCTGTGAAGGGTCTGTGCTGAGGAGGACTAGTACAAGAGGAAAGAAGGCCTTTTGTCAGTTGAGATAGAGAAAAGCATCTGAGCAATGGAAAACCATCTTACGGCAAAAGGTGGGACTTGCTGGAGCAATGCTGCTAAAAGGTTTATGGAGATATTTGCGTATGCATATCAAGGCACAGCATTTTCCTTTAAATTTATTCACATCACAGAGATCTTTATTCATATGTCTTACTGCTGATTTTCTCCCTACAATGATCCTATTATCCTGCCACTCCCTTATCTTTAAGATGGTAAAGATAATTATCAATAAATACTAGAGAACTCAGAGACCAGTGCCGATGTGGGTCCTCTGTATGCTGAGCGCCGGTCCCCTGGGCCCACTTTTTCTTTCTCTATACTTTGTCTCTGTGTCTCATTTCTTTTCTCAAGTCTCTCATTCCACCTAACGAGAAACACCCACAGGTGTGGAAGGGTAGGCCACCCCTTCACCACTGCACCCGGCCTCCCTAATCTGTACAGGTCTGCATTATACAGGGTAATCATGCACACTGTCCCTAAATGTCAGGGCGGTCAGCTGCTGCAGTCGTTCACTGAGAAAGCCTCCAGGGCAGTGCTGTCAGCATACGCAGAAATCAAAATTGCTCCCAGTGAAGCAAGCGCCCTCTGCACAAGGCTGGATTTACGTTCTCTGGTCCTGGAGGCCAAGGGAGCTCCAGAGGGAGGATCAATACATCCTGTCTGGCCTGGTCTCAGGCCACCCGAGCTTCCCTCATCCTCCACCAGAGGTCCCCCCTGGTGATACTCGGCCCCATGCCCTGTCCCTGCGGAGCCTTGGCCTGCGTCCCGGGTTTGCAGTTGTGATTTATTTTTGGCACGTTAGCCTCCGGTCATCAAATAGCAAAACCCAAAACAACAGCAGACGATATCTTCCAAGTGTCTGCTCAGGACACGGCTTCAGCCCTCTGTGGTCCCCTCTCCCCGGGGGCTCTGAGGCCTTTGGGATTCTTGTCAAGCTCCTTCAAGAGCCTGCAAGGACTTAACTGTGAGTAGCTAGCCCACTGATGGACAAAAGCCAGGTGACAGGCAGGGAGCAGGGAGGAGTGAGGGTGGAGAAGATAGAAACTCCCACATCCACTCTATCCATGTCTCTTTTCTGAAGGCGGATGGACCAGGGAGAGTGGCAGCACTGACCCTTGAAACCCCCATCTGGGGACTTTCCTACAGAAAAGAGGTCCTGAGGCTGATCTGGTTTTTGGACTTTCAGAGTCCAGGGGAGGGAAGTTCTGTGCCAAAAAGGACCAGGCCAGGTAGGCACGGTGGCTCACACCTGTAATCCCAGCACTTTGGGAGGCCAAGGTGGGAGGGTCACTTGAGGTCAGGAGTTCAAGACCAGCCTGGCTAACATGGTGGAACCCCGTATCTACTAAAAATACAAAAATTAGCTGGGTATGGTGGCTCATACCTGTAGTCCTAGCTACTCAGGAGGCTGAGGCAGGAGAATCGCTTGAACCCAGAAAGCAGAAGTTGCCGTGAGCTGAGATCGCGCCACTGCACTCCAGTCTGGGTGACAGAGAGAGATTCTATCTAAAAAAAGGACTGGGCTACCTACTCCCATGTGGGAACCCTGTCCACAGGGGTCTTGGGAAAGGTGTGAGGGGTGGGTGGGGCAGTAGACAGGGGCACTAAGTTGGCCCCAGTCAGAGCTGGAGCTGGGGCAAGATAACCACCTCCTCAGCACCCCAGGAAAGGTGAGTGTAGCCACAACTTGGCCAAGTAGGCTGTGCCAAGGACTGGAGCCTTAGGCCTAGGCTGGCATCTCATAGGGGGTTCCAGGTGTACTTTCTGCTCATGGAGGGCTGGGGGAGAGGAGAGAGCTGGCACTACGCAGCTTTGGGAGGTGATGAGGCACAGATGCCCATTGTGAGGACTTAGAAGGACTTACCAGCAAATGGGCTTGTTTTTATGGGAAACAGACAGTCCCAGGCTCCGCCGAGTTGCTGATGGGGCAGGCAGAGAAGGCCTGTGCGTGAGCAGCCCAGATGCCTGGCACCAGCAGAGGGGACTTGTTATTCTAAACCTTCCTCTGGTAACCAGGCACCCAGTAGTGGGGCCACCAGGATTCCTGGAACAGCCTGCCCAATCCCGGGGGCAGCCAGAGCTGCTGCTTGGCTGGTCAGCAAATTGGCTCCTTTGAGAGGCCAGGCCTTCTTAGGCCCAGAAGCAGTGGGGAAAAGGGGGTTGGAGGCAGCTTTGGCCCTGCTGAGTGGCAGGTTGGGCCTGTTTTCTATCTGCCTTTTTCCCTGTTGGTAAATGATATTTTCTGCATTTCTCAAATCCTGCATCTGATTTTGTTTTGTTTTGTCTTGTTTTTTTGTTTTGTTTTGTTTTTGAGATGGAGTCTCGCTCTGTTGCCCAGACTGGAGTGCAGTGGCATGATCTTGGCTCATTGCAAGCAACGTGTCCCGGGTTCACGCCATTCTCCTGCCTCAGCCTCCCGAGTAGCTGGGACTGCAGGCACCCACTACCACGCCCGGCTAATGTTTTGTATTTTTTAGTAGAGACGGGGTTTCACCATGTTAGCCAGGATGGTCTCAATCTCCTGACCTCGTGATCCTCCCACCTCGGCCTCCCAGAGTGTTGGGATTATAGGCATGAGCCACCGCGCCCGGCCTGTTTTGTTTTGTTTTGTTTTTTGAGACAGGGTCTCACTCACTCCGTCAACTAGGCTGGAGTGCAGTGGTGCGATCTCAGCTCACTGCAACCTCCACCTCCTGGGTTCAGGTGATCGTCCTGCCTCAGCCTCCCAAGTAACTGGGACCACAGGTCCGAGAGCCATCATGCCTGGCTAATTTTTGTATTTTTTGTAGAGATGGGGTTTCGCCATGTAGCCCAGGCTGGTCTCGAACTCCTGACCTCAAGTGATCTGCCCACCTCAGCCTCCCAAAGTGCTGGGATAACAGGTGTGAGCCATCATGCCAGGCCTAAATCCTACATCTGAAGCAGGAGTGGAGTTCCCTGGTAGGAGCCTCCATGTTCCTGACGCAAGGCGGGGTAGCTCAGCGCCTCTGTGTCCAGGCCTGAGTGTCCTGGCTCTGTACTGCCTCTATGCTGCAGCAGGACCACTCAGGGCTCACTGGCCATTGTTAGGTAGGACATGGGGCATTCTGCCAGCAGGACCCTGAGCACCAAAGGGGTACCTGCCCAACCACTGACTCACATTCAAGGAATAGCCCCGCCAGACACCCGCACTGGGTATGGGGGGCAGAGACGGCTAGGACATCCTAGAGGTGACAGTCTAGCAGGGGAGGTGAGAGCATACACTGGCGAATGACACCAGAGGTAGGGACCGGGATGGACCCACCCAGCTCTCCATCCCTCAGAGCACCCAGCATAGTGGTTGGCAAAGAGTGGGTGTTCAATGTCTGCAGAATGGAGGTGTAATGAATGAGTGAGTGAGTGATTATGAAAGTCCCAGTTATGGATAGAATACATGAGGAAGGGCCGGGTGCAGTGGCTCACGCCTGTAATCTCAGCACTTTGGGAGGCCAAGGTGTGTGGATCATTTGCGGTCAGGAGTTTGAGACCATCCTGGCCAACATGGTGAAACCCCATCTCGACTAAAAATACAAAAATTAGCCAGGCATGGTGGTGCGTGTCTGTAATCCCAGCTACTCGGGAGGCTGAGGCAGGAGAATTGCTTGAACCCGGGAAGGGGAGGTTGCAGTGAACCAAGATCACACCACTGCACTCCAGCCTGGGTGACAGACCAAGACTCCATCTCTACACATACACACACGCACACACACACACACACACACAAAACATGAGGAAGGAGCAGTGGGATGGAGCACAGGAAACCTGTCCTAGAAGGGGGTGTGTTTTCAGGAAGCACAGTCACAACAAGGGGAGATAAGGAGAGGCTACAGGAGTGGCCTATTAAAAAGGAAATTGTGGCCAGGTCCAGCGGTGGCTCATGCCTATAATCCCATCTCTTTGGGAGGCTGAGGCCGGAAGAATGCTTGAGGCCAGGAGTTTGAGACTAGCTTGGGCAACATAGGGAGACCCCGTCTCTACAAAAAACTTAAATATTAGAGCTGGGCGTGATGGTTCACGCCTGTAATCCCAGCACTTTGGGAGACCAAGGCGGTCGGATAACCTGAGGTCAGGAGTTCGACACCAGCCTGGCCAACATGGTGAAATCCTGTCTACTAAAAATAGAAAAAATTAGCCAGGCGTGGTGGTAGGTGCCTGTAATTCCAGCTACTTGGGAGGCTGAGGCAGGAGAATCGCTTGAACATGGGAGGTGGAGGTTGCAGTGAGCCGAGGGCCAAGATTGCACCACTGCACTCCAGCCTGGGTGGTACTTTAGTCCCAGCTACTCAGGCGGCTAGGGTGTGAGGATCACTTGAGCCCAGGTGGTTGAGGCAGCAGTGAGCTATGATGGTACCATTGCACTCCCGCCTGGGTAACAGAGCAAGACCCCATCTCTACAAAGAATTTACTTTTTTTGAGCCAGAGTCTGGCTATGTTGCCCAGGCGGGAGTGCAGTGACGTGATCTCCGCTCACTGCAACCTCTGCCTCCTAGGTTCAAGTGATTCTCCTGCCTCAGCCTCCCAAATAGCTGAGACTATAAGCATGTGCCACTGCAACCAGCTAATTTTTGTATTTCTAGTAGAGATGGGGTTTCACCATGTTGGCCACGCTGGTCTTGAAATCCTGGCCTCAAGTGATCTATCTGCCTCAGCTTCCCAACGTGCTGGGATTATAGGTGTGAGCCACCACGCCCGGCCTCAATTCACAAACATTTATTTGGAACATTCACTATAGGCCAGTGTGGTGCCAGATACAAGGATGAGTAAGAAACAGTTCCAGGCCCCAAGGAGAACACCCCCTGGGTCAGGAAGGCTGACAGCTTCTTTCTGTTCCCCTCTCAGAGCCACTCAGAGTTCCCCTGCTGAAGATCTGAGCATGACCCGGGATGAGGCACTGCCGGACTCTCATTCTGCACAGGACTTCTATGAGAATTATGAGCCCAAAGAGATCCTGGGCAGGTAAGGCCCAAGCTCTCCCCACGAAGTGCTGTCCTAGGCTCCAGCAGGCCCTGTAGGCTACAGCCAACTCCACTCCACCCCGAGTACTGACCCCACTTTCATCCCCAAAGCGCTGTTCTCTTGGAGAAACCCTTGGTTTGGGGTCCTGCCCTCCTGAAGCCAGGAAAGATAAGAGAAACCTCTCCCAGCAAAAAGTTCCCAGGGGTAGGTGCAATGGCTCACACCTGTAATCCCAGCACTTTGGGAGGCTGAGGTGGGAGGATTGCTTGAGGCCAAGAGTTCAAGATCAGCCTGGGCAATATAGCAAGACTCCGTATCTCTTTTTTTTTCTTAAGATAGGGTCTTGCCCTGTAGTCCAGGTTGGAGTACAGTGGCATGATCTTGACTCACTACAGTCTCTGCCTCCTAGGCTCAAGTGATCCTCCCACCTCAGCATCCCTAGTAGCTGGGACAACAGGTGTGTGCCACCAGGTCTGGCTAACCATCTCTATTAAAAAAAAAAAAAGCGAGGGGCTGCCGGGCACAGTGGCTCATGCCTGCAATCCCAGCACTTTGGGAGGCCAAGGCAGGAGGATCACCTGAGATCAGGAGTTTGAGACCAGCCTGGCCAACATGGTGAAACCTGTCTCCAGTAAAAATACAAAAATTAGCTCTGTGTGGTGGCAGGCGCCTGTAGTCCCAGCTACTCAGGAGGCTGAGGCAGGAGAATTGCTTGAACCCGGGAGGTGGAGGTTGCAGTGAGCCAAGATTGTGCCACTGCACTCCAGTCTGGGTGACAGAGTGAGACTCTCTCTCTCAAAACAAAACAAAGGAAAAAAAAAAAAAAAAAGCACTGAACTAGGAGTTACATGGCCTGAGAGCAGGCTTGTTACTCACCAGCTCTGGGCAAATCACCTGACTGTGCCTGTATTTATTCATCCACCATTTCCAAAAGCTCAGAGGAACTTGGGGGAAAGTGTAAATCTGTTGACAAGGGCAGGACATCTCTGCTGCAGCCTCGAATCTGGGACTCCCCATGGGGTGAGGGACCCCCCGAGGCCATCTGTCCTCTGCACTTCCAGGGGCATTAGCAGTGTGGTCAGGCGATGCATCCACAAGCCCACGAGCCAGGAGTACGCAGTGAAGGTTATCGACGTCACCGGTGGAGGCAGCTTCAGCCCCGAGGAGGTGCGAGAGCTGCGAGAAGCCACGCTGAAGGAGGTGGATATCCTGCGCAAGGTCTCAGGGCACCCCAACATCAGTGAGTGATGACCCCAAGTCACATGACGGGGTGCCCCCCTGTGATTCTGCCCTGACAGCCCAAGCCAGGGAGTGTGACCCCACCACATAGCCAGCTAGAACCACCCAGGCTCAAGGCTCCCAGCTCCACCCTCACTGCTCTGACAGAAGGGGTCCCAGGCTGGGATGGATGCAGGCAGGGGAATGGGGGTTTGATGTCCCTGGGCTGAATTAGCCAGGCGTGCTGATGCATGCCTGTAATCCCAGCCACTCAGGAGGCTGAGGCAGGAGCATCACTCGAGCCCGGTAGTTTGAGGCTGCAGTGAGTTATGATTGCACTACTACACTCCAGCCTAGGTGACACAGTGAGATCCTGTCTCTAATAATAATAATAATAATAATAATAATAAAGTCCCTGGGGCTGCCCACACCCTGGGTTGATGTCCTTTGAGCACCCTCCTGATTCCCCTGTCAGCTTTTGAAGTTAGCCCACAGCAGCCTCAGTCCCTGACCCCTGTGCCCCAGCTGCCCCTACCTGGGCTCCCCTGCTACTTGAGACAAGCTAGCCATTTCCATTTCAGTACAGCTGAAGGACACTTATGAGACCAACACTTTCTTCTTCTTGGTGTTTGACCTGTAAGTACCCAGCCCTGGAGCAAGCCACACCTGAGAGAACCTCGACTGTCAACTGTCATCCGCTCCCCAACCCCAGGGCTGCCTGGAGACCACAGCCAGCTCCTGAGCTGAGGATGCCAAATACAATCCCGGTGTTTAGACAGATCAGCCCCTGGGGTCCGGCTGCCGGGTTTGGAAACCTGGGTTCACCACTTGTGGGCTGGATCATTTCTTTAAATCTCGGTTTTCTCATCAGTATTATGGGAGTGATAATAGCACAGTGAGTGGCATAGTGTGAATGCTAATAATTACTAGCCTCAGGCCAGGCGCAGTGGCTCACAACTGTAATCCCAGCACTTTGGGAGTCTGAGGCTGGAGAATCGCTTGAACCCAGGAGGTGGAGGTTGAAGTGAGCCAAGATCGTGCCATTGAACTCCAGCCTGGGTTACAAAAGCAAAACTCCGTCTCAAAAACAAAAACAGAATAAAACAAAAAAACCCCCCAAAACTCTTGGCCTCACGCAATTCTCTCACCTCAGTCTCCCAAAGTGCCGGGATTACAGGCATAAGCCACCATGCCTGGCACGGTATATTGATATAATTGTTCTATTTTATTATTGGCTGTTAATCTCTGTGCCTAATTTATAAACTTCATCTTAGGTATGTACATATAGGAAAAACATAGTAAGTATAGACTTCAGTGCTATCCATAGTTTCAGGCATCCACTGGGGGTCTTGGAACATATCCCCTGCAGATAAAGAGGGAGAACTGTAGACATATATAAAGTAGAACAAGGGTAAGCAAGAGACAGGGGCTTCCTTAGACTGAGTGGTCAGGAAGGCATGTCCAGGAAGTGACCCAAGCAGAGGATGGCAGGATGTAAGGTCGGTCAGCACCAAAGACCAGGTCCTGCAGGCATTTTAGCCATGGTAAGGAGTTTGGAGGGTCAAGACTGGGCAGCTGACGTGATCTGATTTACTTTTGGTTTTTTTTGAGACAGAGTTTTGCTCTTGTCGCCCAGGCTGGGGTGCAGTGGTGTGATCTCGGCTCACTGCAACCTCTGTCTCCCGGGTTCAAGCGATTCTCCTGCCTCAGCCTCCCAAGTAGCTGGGATTACAGGTACCCACCCACCACCATGCCCAGCAAATGTTTTATGTGTGTACTTTTTTAGTAGAGACAAGGTTTCGCCATGTTGGCCAGTCTGGTCTCGAACTCCTGACCTCAAGTGATTCATCTGCCTCAGCCTCCCAAAGTGCTGGGATTACAGGCAAGCGCCACTGCGCCCAGCCTGACTTCCTTTTGAAAAGATCTCACTGACTATCTAGGGACGACTGTAATGAGGCGGGATTGGAAAAAGGGAGGCCAGCAGTATCGGGGAGAGAGGCAGGTGGTAGAGGTTGCACCTGTGGTGTGGTCCAAAGGTTAATGTCATCATCACCATCACCACCATCATCATGCCCCTACTTCTGCATCAATAGGATTAGTAAGATGAGCCCGTTATTGCTAAGCATCAAATGTGAACACTACAAAGTACTCTGTGAAATGTAGATTCCAGACTTATCGGCCAGGCACGGTGCCTCACATCTGTAATCTCAACACTTTGGGAGGCCGAGGTGGAAGGATTGCTTGAGGCCAGGAGTTTGAGACCAGCCTGGGCAACAAAGCGAGACCCCATCTCTACAAAAAAATATAAAATTAAGGTCGGGCATGCTGGTTCACCCCTGTAATCCCAGTACTTTGGGAGGCTGAGGCAGGCGGATCAGATGAAGCCGGGAGTTCGAGACCAGCCTGGGCAACATGGCGAAATCCCATCTCTACAAAAAATACAAAAATTAGCCCAGCATGGTGACAGATATCTGTGATCCCAGTCACTCAGGAGGCTGAGGCACAAGAATGGCTTGAACCCAGAAAGCAGAGGTTGCAGTTAGCTGAGATTGAGCCACCACACTCCAGCTTGGGCAACAGAGGGAGACTTTCTCGGACCCCTCCAGACTCACCAGCAGCAGCTGTCTTGACTCTGCTCTGTGGCACTGTCCTGTATAGCTCTTGGGGGCAGCTCAAATGTCTTTAACCTTTGAAGAAGTTGCTGGGGGAAGCTATTTTTAATGCTGCCCTGAGGAGCCCTCCAGGGTATAACTAGATGATTCTAGCAGAGAGTTCTTTCTAGATCATCCCAGGAGGTAAGAAGATTGAACTTCAATTCTTAATCCCGTAATTGGCGAACTTTGCGCCTGCAACTCTTGCACAGCTGATTCTTCCCATTTGTTTCCTGGGAAAAAATCGGGATACTCAGCTGGGTGTCGTGGCTCACGCCTATAATCCCCGCACTTTGGGAGACCGAGGCAGGTGATCACCTGAGGTCAGGAGTTCAAGACCAGCCTGGGTAACATGGTGAAACCCTGTCTCTACTAAAAATACAAAAATTAGCTGGGTGTGGTGGTGGGCACCTGTAATCCCAGCTCCTCAGGAGGCTGAGGCAGGAGAATCGCTTGAACCTGGGAGGTGGAGGTTGCAGTGAGCCGAGATTGCGTCATTGCACTCAAGCCTGGGTGACGAGCAAAAACTCCATCTCGGGGAAAAAAAAAAAAAAAAAAATCGGGATACTCATGTCCTTCTGATCTGGGTCTCGGCTCCTGGGCCAGTGGTTCATGGTCCTCTCTTTCAGCCTCCAGCCATCATTTAGGCCCCGATACATCCCAGTCCACACTGTCACTTCCACAGATGGGAGAACCCCCACACTGAAACAATGGAGATGGAACAGAAATGGCACTTGGGCTGGGGCTCCCCCAAATCCACCAACTTCAGGGCCCAGGGCTGGGAGAGGTACTGCTCACAGGGCCACTAGCTCAGGGCCCATTGCTTCCCTGGTCACTTCTAGCCATTCTGGCTTGGAACTAGGGTAATGGGAACCTGGGGAGAGGACTTAGCTGAAGAAATGCCTACCCCATGAAATGGTGGGAAAAACTTTTCCAGGGGAAAAATTAAGTCAGGGGAGAAACCTAGGCCATCTCTATTCCTCGGAGGGTTGATGAGAGCCTGAGCCCCTGACATGGGCCACTTCTCTCCAGCCTCCTTTGCTTTTCTCCCAGTTCTTCCAGAACACTTCTCTCCTCACTTCCCCGGTTCCTCTCCCCAGACTGTGGTTCTCCACGGGGAGTGGCCCACTTAGCTTCTAGAGGTATCGGGGCAGAAGGCAGCTCTCTGGGAGCAGGGTAAGGAGGGTGGTGGTCTTGGGACCGACCCAGCTATCAACCGTCTGTTTCCACAGGATGAAGAGAGGGGAGCTCTTTGACTACCTCACTGAGAAGGTCACTTTGAGTGAGAAGGAAACCAGGTGAGCATCCCGTTGCCCCCTCTCCGCTCCCTCCCACTTGGCCTAGGGCCACAGGCACTGGGGCCTCAGGGGAGGCAGGGCGTGCATGTGTCTGGGCTGGTGCATGTGTCTGGGCTGGGCATGTGTGCTGCTCCCTTGCAGTGTGGCTGAAATGTGAGCTGTGTCTCCCTGCCTGTCGCCTGACTCTGCACAGAGGAAGAGTGACAAGTGTGTGCCCCACCCTAGAAAGATCATGCGAGCTCTGCTGGAGGTGATCTGCGCCTTGCACAAACTCAACATTGTGCACCGGGACCTGAAGCCCGAGAACATCCTCTTGGATGACAACATGAACATCAAGCTCACAGACTTTGGCTTTTCCTGCCAGCTGGAGCCAGGAGAGAGGCTGCGAGGTCTGGTAACATGGCCTTGGCCCACGTCCGGGCCTCGGGCGCTCAATCAACCCTCCGCGGAATAGAGATGGCCTGGGTTTCTCCCCTAACTTAATTGTTCCCCAGAATAAAAATTCCACCATTTCAAGGGGTAGGAATTTTTTTTCTTTTTTCTTTTTTTTTTTTTTTCTGAGATGGAGTCTTACTCTGTCACCCAGGCTGGAGTGCAGTGGCGCAATCTCAACTCACTGCAACTTCTGCCTCCCGAGTTCAAGCGATTCTCCTGCCTCAACCTCCTGAGTAGCTGGGATTACAGGCACGCGCCACAACGCCCAGCTAATTTTTGTATTTTTAGTAGAGATAGACCATGTTGGTCAGGCTGGTCTCGAACTCCTGACCTTGTGATCCACCCGCCTCGGACTCCCAAAGTGCTGGGATTACAGGCGTGAGCCACCACGCCCGGCAGGGCTAGACATTTCTTCAGGTAAGTCCTCTCCTAGGTTCCCATTACCCTTGTTCCAGGCCAGGATGGCTAGAAGTGACCAGGGAAGCAATAGGCCCTAAGCTGGTGGCCCTGTGGGCAGTACCCCGCCCTGCCCTGAGCCCTGAAGTTGGTGGATATTGGGGGAGTCCCAGCCCAAGCTCTATTTCTGTTCCATCTCCATTGTCTCTTTGGACTTCCTCTTTCTTTCTTTTTTTTTTTTTTTCGTTTGAGACAGAGTCTCATTCTGTTGCCCAGGCTGGAGTGAAATGGGATGATTTCAGCTCACTGCAACCTCCGCCTTCTAGGTTCAAGCGATTCTCCTGCCTCAGCCTCCTGAGTAGCTGGGACTATAGGCATGTGCCACCACACCTGGCTAATTTTTGTATTTTTAGTAGAGACGGAGTTTTGCCATGTTGGCCTGGGTGGTCTCGAACTCCTGGCCTCAGGTGAGCTGCCTGCCTTGGCCTCCCAAATTGCTAGGACTACAGAAATGAGTCACTGCGGCCGGCCTGGACTTCCTCTTCTGAGTGCCCTGCTGACCTGTCTTGATGATGACTGTTCCTGCAGAGGTCTGCGGGACCCCCAGTTACCTGGCCCCTGAGATTATTGAGTGCTCCATGAATGAGGACCACCCGGGCTATGGGAAGGAGGTGGACATGTGAGTGCACCGAGGAAGGAGGATCACCTGCCTGGGCTGGGTGAGGGAGGGAGCCGGCAGGGCTGGGTTGGTGCCCCTGGCGCTGGGTAAGTGGCCCTGGGCCCTCACGCGTCCAGGTGGAGCACTGGCGTCATCATGTACACACTGCTGGCCGGCTCCCCGCCCTT
Organism: Papio anubis; assembly: GCF_008728515.1. Classification (NCBI taxonomy): domain Eukaryota; kingdom Metazoa; phylum Chordata; class Mammalia; order Primates; family Cercopithecidae; genus Papio; species Papio anubis. The sequence goes on from NC_044979.1 coordinate 125,906,230, forward strand.
CTGGCACCGGAAGCAGATGCTGATGCTGAGGATGATCATGAGCGGCAACTACCAGTTTGGCTCGCCTGAGTGGGATGATTACTCAGACACTGTGAAGGACCTGGTAAGAGGCCAGGCCAACTGGCTCCTGGGCTCAGGATTGCGATGCCAGGCTCCCCTGCCCGGGGAGACCCTGCCTCTCCTGACATGCTGGAGGGGACCTGCCTTGATGTTCTCCGTTCCCCTCTCCTCCCCTCCCAGGTCTCCCGATTCTTGGTGGTGCAACCCCAGAACCGCTACACAGCGGAAGAGGCCTTGGCACACCCCTTCTTCCAGCAGTACGTGGTAGAGGAAGTGCGGCACTTCAGCCCTCGGGGGAAGTTCAAGGTATGAAGCGTTCTGACCCAGACCCGCCAGCTCCCCAGGTGCAAACCTCTAAGCCCTCTCCTCTCCCAGGGGTCCTTACACCCCGTGGGTTTCCAGAGTACCCACCCCACCCCTCCCAGCTGCCCTGTGATGGCTTCAGAGATGGCAGGTGTCAGCCCACTGGCTCTGTCCCTATGGATGCTGGCCAGGTGGGAAGTGGAGGACACTAGGAGGGCCCCGCAGAAGCCACCCAAGGCTTCGTGGCAAACGAGCCCAGAGCGTTCCTGTGCTGGAGGGGCAGGGCCTGGCAGGGGGGCAGCTGCAGCCCAGCTTCTCCACCTGGCCCTGCAGGTGATCGCTGTCACTGTGCTGGCTTCAGTGCGGATCTACTACCAGTACCGCCGAGTGAAGCCGGTGACCCGGGAGATCGTCATCCGAGACCCCTACGCCCTCCGGCCTCTGCGCCGGCTCATCGACGCCTACGCTTTCCGAATCTATGGCCACTGGGTGAAGAAGGGGCAGCAGCAGAACCGGGCTGCCCTTTTCGAGAACACACCCAAGGCTGTGCTCCTCTCCCTGGCTGAGGAGGACTACTGAGGGGCTGGCCAGTCAGGGAGGGCTGGGGGGCAGGTGGGGAGGGGAAGTCACGGAAATATAAGTCCAAGGGGTGAGATGCGTGTAGTCCTCTGCAGAAGGAGTGCTTGGCCCTGGCCAGGAACCCCTGGAGCTGAGGCCATGATCTCCTCTCAAAGGCTGTGCACAAGGGAAGCGGGTGTTCCCACCACACAGCAATACCTGCAGGCTGGGGCAGGCCCTGGGTGGGCAGAGATCACAGGTGGCCTGAGAACCAGGAGCCGCCTGCTCCTCCACTTCCTGGATGAGCCACCATCTCCGTTTCTCTTTAGGGGAGGCCCAGAGTTACTGACACTTGGGCCCTCTTAGGGTCCCAAGGTGAGAATCAAAGACACAGAAATGTCTGAGATACACAATCACAGGAGATTTTATTGACCCCATGACATCCAGTGACAGTGTGGGAGCAGGATACTCTCCAGGGACATATTTTTGGAGGCATATGGAGAAGGAGGCCCAGGCGAGGTGGCTCACACCTGTAATCCCAGCACTTTGGGAGGCCGAGGTGAGAGGATCGCTTGAGGCCAGGAGTTTGAGACCACCCTGGGCAACATAGTGAGATCCTATCACTACAAAAGTTCAAAAACTTAGCCAGGCCTGGTGGTGCACACTTAGTAGTCCCAGCTACTCGGGAGGCTGAGGTGGGAGAATTGCTTGGGCCCAGGAGTTCAACACTACAGTGAGCAGTGATCACCACTGCACTCTAGCCTGGGCAACAGAGCAAGACCCTGTCTCAAAAAAAAAAAAAAAAAAAAAGAATGGGAAGCTTCTGATATTTGTCTTTCTGGAGTACTATTTGCTCTGTGATTCCCACAATGCACCGCTTCACCTAATACATCATTTGGTTCTCCCAGACCCTTTTAGGACTGAACTGTGCTTTAAATAGTTACACGTCTGCCTGTTACACAGTGGAAACTAGTTTCCTTCTTCAGAGGGACACAAAACCACAGATGAGGCCACCAAGAAAGCATTCTCCTTCCACAACAATTGGCTGAGGAAACAGAACAAGGGAAATTCTGCCTTGAGGAAACAATGTCAGCTTCCTGAATCATCCAGGGAGAAAGAGAGAGAATAGATTTTAAAATGCTTAACAAATGGCCTTTCAGAGCCCTCTGTTCTAATTGTTTGCCCCTGTGTCAATAATACTTGGCCTGTAAGAGAAACACCTGGCTCCCAGCCACCTTTAACACGCTGGGCCCCTTCTCCAAAACACAGGAGGCTGAGTCCTCACCTGCCCTGGTGAGAGGCGCCTGCCACAGAGGGATGGGAGACAGGGAAGGGGAAGTTCTTTCCTGAGGCTGAAGCTCCCGAGCTTGGAATTGGGCTGTTTGCAACATGGCCAGGGAATGACAGTGACCCTGGAGGGCTTTTCTCCTTGTCACCACCCGGCTGCTTACAGCTCCCCTGGCAGCCGGCCTGCGTCTGCAGCACAGCGGAAACCGAGGTTGTCTGAGGCTGAATCTGGAGTGTTGCCCATCCTGCCAGTAGAGGAGGGGAGAGAGGAAGGACACATCCTGAGAAAGAGGCCTGGGGGCTGACCCATCTTCCCTGCCTCACCCGCAGGGCTCGCCATGATCAGGGAGCTTGAGGGCTGGGGAGGGCATAGTCTGGAAGGAAGCCTGTGCCAGTCCTGGGAGAAGGGGAACAAGAAGGGGCTTTGGGACAAAAGGGGCCTTGCAAGAGTTGGGGGAGGGACAGTGGCCCCTAGAGACAGCACTGGAGGGCAGAAAAGACAGTGACTAACTTCTGTGTTGGCAGTTGAGAACAGCTCAGTAGAGAAAACCTGTCCGCAAGCTATGAGAATATTGCGGCCAGGTGCAGTGGCTCACGCCTGTAATCCTAGCATTCTGGGAGGCCAAGGCGGGCTGATTGCTTAGTCCAGGAAAATGAGACAAACCTAGGCAACATGGCAAAAACCCATCTCTACAAAAATTAGCCGGGCATAGTGGTGCATGCCTGTAGTCCCAGATACTTGAGGAGCTGAGGTGGGAGAATCGCTAGAGCCTGGCAGTTTGAGGCTGCAGTGAGTTGAGACTGCACCACTGCACTCCAGCCTGGACAACAGAGCAAGACTCCATCTCCAAAAAAAAAAAAAAAAAAAAAAAGATTTTTCATGTGCCCACCAGTTTGAAGAGTCAGTAAGTCTATGACCACCACTAATGACCTACTGGTGTGGTCATTCTACTTCCCTCCCTTTGCCTACCTAGTGGTAAGGACAAGAGGAGAAACCCCATAATTAAGATGCCACACACAGTCTCCCTGGGTACCAAGAGCTGGCAGGAGAGTCACAAGGTGTCCTGGGCCCCTTTGCTTTTCATAGCAAGTGCTGCTGGCTTTCTTTTCTGTACCCACAACTGGGCACAGGCTCAGGGAGGTGCTGGGACCAGCTCACTGCACACAGATGGTTGGTGATATGAAGGTTGGGGCACTCCGGGACCGGGATTCAGACCTCAGCCCCAGCTAAGCCGCACGTTGCCTGGGACAAAGCCCCTCACCTGGTGGTGACCCGGGCCCGGTGATTGGCAGAGCCGTCAGCTGTGTCGATCCACGATGCCCCCCGGAGGACACGCATGTCCTGCTCAGCGGCCTGGTATGGTGATGCTGTCCACTCCCACACGTTGCCCAGGAGGTCATAGAGCCCTGCAGCCCCACCGGCGGGTCAGGCCAGGCTGGGACCCGCGGACCACCCCGCCTACCCTCTGAGGTCCTGGGGCCAACTCGGGGAAGGGAGGTGCTTCCCTCTGCCTCCTCTCTAGACACGATGGTCCCAGCAGCCAGTTCGTGGGCATGGCCATAAGCCCAAGAGAGCTCTTACCATAGTTGTTCTGGGCAGGGAAAGCATTCACTGGGGAGACTCCATGGAAGCCATCCTCAGCTTTGTCCCCCTTGGGGAACCTTCCCTGATGGGAGAAAGGGAGGGTAAAAGATTTACCACCTGTCCCAAGGCAGGTCCTCATGCCTATCCAGAGGAAAACCAAAGTCGTCTTGCTGTCGCATCTGGGGAAGGGCACGGGGCGGTGACCTAAGATTCCTATCCAGAGCTCCCAAACCCATCACCTCACATCCCCAGGGTGACCCCCCTGCTGGATTAGGAAGAGTGTTTCCCCTGTACCCAAAGGGCTCTAGGTCAAGCCCAGCCCACACCTGACTTCTCCACTCTCAGCAACATCCTGCCCTCTGCCTGGAACCCCACATGCCATGGAGCCTCGAGAAGACAGCTTCTCCCACGCTCCTCCGCAGCCTGTCCCCACGCCCCGTGCCTGAGCACTGTAGCCTGCTCCTGCAGGCCTTCTCAGGACAGTGCTTTTTTATTTGCTTATTTTAGTTTTATTTATTATTTAGTCACTTTTTTTTTTGAGGCAGGGTCTCATTCTGTCGCCCAGGCTGGAGTGCAGTGGCAGCATGACCTTAGCTCACTACAACCTCCGCCTCCTGGGTTCGAGTGATTCTCCTGCCCAAGTCCCAAGCAGGTGGGATTACAGGTGCCCGCCACCACGCCCAGTTAATTTTGTATTTTTAGTAGAGACAGGGTTTCACCATATTGGCCAGACTGGTCTTGAACTCCTGACCTCAGGTGATCCAACCCCCTCGGCCTCCCAAAGTGCTGGGATTACAGGCATGAGCCACTGCACCCAGCCCTACAAATCTTTAATAGAAAGTACTTATGCTGGCTGGGCATGGTGGCTTATGCCTGTAATCCCAGCACTTTAGGAGGCTGAGGCGGGTGGATCACCTGAGGTCAGGAGTTTGAGACCAGCCTGGCCAACATGGCAAAACCTGATCTCTACTAAAAATACAAAAAAATTAGCTAGGCATGGTGGCAGGGACCTGTAATCCCAACTACTTGGGAGACTGGGGCAGGAGAATCGCTTGAAACTGGGAGGCGGAGGTTGCAGTGAGCCGAGTTCACACCACTGCACTCCAGCGTGGGTGACAGAGACTCTGTCTCAAAAAAAAAAAAAAAAAAAAGTACTTATGACCCATTGTCTTTTGCTTTACCAGCTTATGAGTCATCAGTTGCATTAGAACCCAAGCCCTCTGGATGCCGCGGCCTAACAACACAGTACCTAGCCTCTAGCAGGTCTCTGTGGATGCTTGGTGAAAGGAGGAATGTAGGTCTTACCTGCCATAGGTTGGTGCGGTTTGGCTGGAACCGGTTTCCCCATGGGTAAACTTGACCTGCCAGGAGAGCAAAGAGGCAGCAGAGGAGGGGGAGGTGAAGAATTAGGGAAGGAAAACAAAAACACAGAAAGAGTGAGGGAACCAAAAGGAAGTTAGAGGGAGATGAGAAAAAAAGAGAGTGAGATGACCTGCTTTTATTTCCCATGCCACTCTCTGAACTGCATTAGAGGCCCTGGCCTCCTCATGTGCTCCAGGGCTCTGGGATCTGAGCCAGTTTTTAAAGCATCTCTTATCAGTTCATGTTGAGAAAAGTACAGAAATTGAGAAACTTGAAAATTGGACTTAGATTGCATAAACGAACGAGCCAGAGGCAACTTCACAAGTCATATTAAAAACTTTGATCATTGGCCACACGTGGTGGCTCATACTTGTAATCACAGCACTTTGGGAGACCGAGGCAGGTGGATCACGAGGTCAGGAGTTCAAGACCAGTCTGGCCAACACAGTGAAACCCCCGTCTCTACTAAAAATACAAAAATTAGCCAGGCATGGTGGCAGGTGCCTGTAATCCCAGCTACTCAGGAGGCTGAGGCAGGAGAATCGCTTGAACCTGGGAGGCAGAGGTTGCAGTAAGCCGAGATCGTGCCACTGTACTCCAGCCTTGAGCAACAGAATCCGTCTCAAAACAAACAAACAAACAACAACAAAAAAACTTTGATCGTTGATGTACCTGGTGTTCACTGAAAGACTGTGTAGAGGGGTTTAATGTGGGGAGTTGCTTTTTGCTCTCCTAACTTTCTGTGTAATTAGGATTGCGGAATGACAAATGACCGAGTTAGGAGCAAACAGTGATTCTTAACATTAACCCCTGTACCCCAGAGACAGAAGTGTGTAGTCTTGGTAATTCTTCTTTTTCCTTATGCCATGTTGCTCTGGTTATATTTATTGAAATGTAATATGTCTGTGGAATTTCCAACAAAATATTTTATGTCTGTTCTTTCAATTTCTCCAGTTACTAATTTTCATGGTATTTCATAAATATATCAGTCTGAGATGGACTAGAAAAAATAATAAAAAAAACCCTGGTCCTCTACCACAGATAGTTTAAGAAGCACTGCTCTAGGGAACACAGACCCTTCCTGCCCCAACCCCTGCTTTTTTTCTTGAGACAGGGTCTTGTTCTGCCACTCAGGCCAGAGAGCGGTGGTGTGATCATAGCTCGCTGCAGCTTTGAACTCCTAGGCTCAAAGGATCCTCCCACCTCAGCCTCCCGAGTAGCTGGGACTAGAGGCACATGCCACCAGGCCCAGTTCATTTTTGTATTTTTTGGAGAGACGAGGTCTCCTTATGTTGCCCTGGCTGGTCTTTCACTGCTGGCCTCAAGCTATCCTCCTGCCCCAGCCTCCCAAAGTGCTGGGATTACAGGCATGAGCCACCGCGCCCGGCCCCTTCCCACTCTTTTTTTTTTTTTTTTTTTTTTGGAGACGGAGTCTCGCTCTGTCGCCCAGGCTGTAGTGCAGTGGCCGGATCTCAGCTCACTGCAAGCTCCGCCTCCTGGGTTTTACCGCCATTCTCCTGCCTCAGCCTCCCGAGTAGCTGGGACTACAGGCGCCCGCCACCTCGCCCGGCTAGTTTTTTGTATTTTTTAGTAGAGACGGGGTTTCACCGTGTTAGCCAGGATGGTCTCGATCTCCTGACCTCGTGATCCGCCCGTCTCGGCCTCCCAAAGTGCTGGGATTACAGGCTTGAGCCACCGCGCCTGGCCCCTTCCCACTCTTTAAAGCCCCTCATGCAGGGCAGGATGGGGAGAAGAATGAAAGAAAATCGCCTCATCATCTGGATACCCTTCAAGCCCCCTCGGGCAGCAAACTCCCACTCTTCCTCCGTGGGCAGCCGTTTTCCCCGCCAAGCACAGTAGGCACGGGCGTCATTCCAGCTCACGTGTAACACTGGGTGCTCCAGTCTCTCTCGGATGCCAGAGCCAGGACCTGCAGGCTGACAGCCAGGATGAAGTGAGACAGGCTTCCGGGAGCGCATTAAGTCGGAGGCAGGCTAGGTTTAGGGCACTTGCGTTTAGCTTTTACCACTAGATGGAGGAAGAGAGCTGGAAGACAGCCAGGTGAGTGAGGAGTGGTGGGAGTCAGAAAAAAGATTACAGGAGGCTGAAAAGGGAGAAATGGATGGGTAACGGGAAAAGGAGGCCTGCTGAGCGATTTCCCTGAAATTCCCCTGTCCTCCTTTGAAACTCAGTGTTCCTGGATGTACGAGGGGTAGAGAGGAGGCTGGGCCTGGAGAATAAAAGAGTCAAGCAGGGGTAGAAAATGAGGTAGTGGAATCAGCCCTTACCTGCCTCCAAAATGCCTTTTCCACTGGAAGCCACCAGAGTACAGGCTGCAAAAAAGGAGACTGACTGCAAGATGCTCTGGCCCAGCAAAGGTGCCTCCCCGACTGAGCCACAGGACGCAGAACAGAGACGTCAGGCTGAGACTCAGGTAGTCTAAGTGAGGTTGTGGCTGAAATTTTATTTATTTATTTTTTTGAGACAAGATATTGCTCTGTCACTCAGGCTAGAGTGCAGTGGCACCATCACCGCTCACTGCAGTCTCAACCTCCTAGGCTCAGGTGATCCTCCCCCCTCAACCTCCTGAGTAGCTGGGACTACAGGTGTACATCATCATGCCCAGCTAATTTTCTTTCTTTCTTTCTTTCTTTTTTTTTTTCCTGTAGATATGGGATCTATGTTGCCCAGGCTGGTCTTGAATTCTCGGGCTCAAGCAATTGTCCCACCTCGGCCTCCCAAAGTGCTGGGGTTACAGGCGTGAGCTGCTGTGCCCAGCTGAGACTGGAATCTTTATAGAGTCCAATCTCACCACCCTTATTAGAGGTTGGCTTGCCAAGGGGATTTTCTTTTTTTTTTTTTTTGGAGACAGAGTCTCACTCTGTCACCCAGGCTGGAGTGCAGTGGCGCCATCTCGGCTCACTGCAACCTCTGCCTCCCGGGTTCAAGCGATTCTCATGCCTCAGCCTCCTGAGTAGCTGGGATTACAGGTGCCTGCCACCACGCCTGTCTAATTTTTGTATTTTTAGTAGAGACGGGGTTTCGCCATGTTGGCCAGGCTGGTCTTGAACTCCTGACCTCAGGTGATCCACCCACCTCAGCCTCCCAAAGTGCTGGGATTACAGGCATGAGCCACCACACCCAGCCCACCAAGGTGATCTCCTGATGCAAGTTCCTTGAACCCTATCCTGACTTGGACCTTTAGGCAAGAGCTAACTTCGGTTCAGGGTTAACTTCCTGGGAGTGTGTATTGATCTGACGCTCCATGGTGGGTTTCTCTTGCTTCCTTTCTGCCTCCAGCTCTCAGGTCTGATTCTCCACTGTGTCCCAGGTAACCCATGTCCCACAGGATTCCCTGTCCAGGTCCCACTCCTATCCCCTCAGCCGCAAGACCAGGTTCTCTCACCTTCATTGGCTGGGTGGCTTTGTTTCTCAGCTCATCGGAGACAAAGTCCTCAAAGACAAAGCTCCATCCAAACATCTCAGCCTCTGTCCGATACTTTTTCTCCCTGACAAAATCCCTGCAAAGACATAGTTCAGCTGGTTCAGCTGGTGAGGTTCTGTGCCCGCCCTATCTTCTCCTGCTCCAGGAAACCTCAGATATCCCTGTCCTGTAAGTTACACACCACAGAGTGTTCATGATCGCCAAAGAATTAACCTGAAGCCTGGGCGATTTTCTTTTAAATTAGAATGCAACAAATTCACATACAGTAAAATTCACTCTCTTCAGTGTTTAGTCCTGTGAGGTTAATTTATTATTTATTTATTTATTTGTTTGTTTAGTTGTTTATTTATTTATTTAGAGATGGAGTCTCACTCTGTTGCCCAGGCTGGAGTGCAATGGCATGATCTCGGCTCACTGCAACCTCCACCTCCTGGGTTCAAACGATCCTCCTGCCTCAGCCTCCCTAGTAGCTGAGATTATAGGTGCCTGCCACCACGCCAAGGTAATTTTTGTATTTTTTTTTTTTTTTTGAGACGGAGTCTCGCTCTGCCGCCCAGGCTGGAGTGCAGTGGCCGGATCTCAGCTCACTGCAAGCTCCGCCTCCCGGGTTCACGCCATTCTCCTGCCTCAGCCTCCCGAGTAGCTGGGACTACAGGCGCCCGCCACCGCGCCCGGCTAGTTTTTTGTATTTTTTTAGTAGAGACGGGGTTTCACCGTGTTAGCCAGGATGGTCTCAGTCTCCTGACCTCGTGATCCGCCCGTCTCGGCCTCCCAAAGTGCTGGGATTACAGGCTTGAGCCACTGCGCCCGGCCAATTTTTGTATTTTTAGTAGTGACAGGGTTTCACCATGTTGGCCAGGCTGGTCTCGAACTCCTGACCTAGTGATCCACCTGCCTCGGCCTCCCAAAGGGCTGGGATTACAGGCGTGAGCCACCACACCCGGCCTATTTTTTTTTTTTTTTTTTGAGACAAAGTCTCACTCTGTTGCCCAGGCTGGAGTGCAGTGGCACAATCTCAGCTCACTGCAACCTCCACCTCCCGGGTTCAAGTGATTCTCCAGCCTCAGTCTCTCAAGTAGCTGGGATTACAGATGCATACCACCATGCCCAGCTAATTTTTGTAATTTTTGTAAAGATAGGGTTTTGCAATGTTAGCCAGGCTGGTCTCGAACTCCTAACCTCAGGTGATCCTGCCACCTCGGCCTCCCAAAGTGTTGGGGTTACAGGCGTGAGGCACAACACCTGGCCAATTTTTTTTTTTTTTTTTTTTTTTTTTTTGAGACAGACTCTTGCTCTGTTGCCCAGGCTGGAGTGCAGTAGCGCAATCTCGGCTCACTGCAATCTCCACCTCCTGGGTTTAAGTGATTTTCTTGCCTCAGCTTCCCCAGTAGCTGGGATTACAGGTGCACACCACCATGCCCAGCTAATTTTTGTATTTTTAGTAGAGGCGGGGTTTCACCATGTTAGCCAGGCTGGTCTCGAACTCCTGACCTCGTGATCTGCCTGCCTCGGTCTCCCAAAGTGCTGGGATTACAGGTGTAAGCCACCATGCCCAAATTAACTTTTATTTATTTTAATCATTTATTTATTTATTTATTTATTTTTGTTTAGACAGAGTCTCACTCTGTGGCCCAGGCTTGAGTGCAGTGGGGTGATCTCAGCTCACTGCAACCTCTGCCTCCTGGGTTCAAGCGATACTCCTGCCTCAGCCTCCTGAGTAGCTGAGATTACAGGTGCGTGCCACTACACCCTGCTAATTTTTGTATTTTTAGTAGTGACAGGGTTTCACCATGTTGGTCAGGTTGGTCTTGAACTCCTGACATTGTGATCCACCCGCCTCAGCCTCCCAAAGTGCTGGGATTACAGGGATGAGCCACCGTGCCCGGCTGATCATTTATATTTTTGAGACCAGGTCTCACTGTCACCCAGGCTGGAGGGCAGTGATGCAACCATGGCTCACTATAGCATCGACCTCCTGGGTTCAAGCGATTCTTGTGCCTCAGCCTCCTGATTTATTTTAATTATTTATATTTTGGACTGGGTCTTACTCTGTCACCCAGACTGGAGTGCAGTGGCACAATCACAGCTCACTGCAGCCTTGACCTCCTGGGCTCAAGCAATTTTCCCTCCTCAGCCTCTCAAGTAGCTGTGACTACAGGTGCATGCCACCATGCCTGGCTAATTTTATAGAGATGGGGTCTCACTATGTTGCCCAGGCTGGTCTAAAAATTCTGAGCTCAAGTGATCCACCCACCTCGGGCTCCCAAAGTGTTGGGATTACAGGCATGAGCCACTGCGCCCAGCAGTTCTGTGAGTTTGACAAAGCATATAGTCACTACAATAATCAAGATACAGAATAGTTCCATTGGTCACCTCTAAAAAAATTTTTCTGCAACTCACCAACCACAGACCAGGTTTTTTTGTCCCTATAGTTTTGCCTTTCCCAGAATACCATATAACTTGAATCATATAGTATGTAGTCTTCTGGGTCTGGCTGTGGTTTCCTTCACTTAGCAAATGCTTCTGAGATTCATCCATGTTGTTGCCATTAGTAGTCTGTCCCTTTTTATCAATGAGTAGTCTCTTACTGTATGGACATACCATATATTGTTTATACACTTACCAGCTGAAGATCATGTGAGTTATCTCCTGTTTTTAGAGATCATGAATAAAGCCACTGAGCAGGAGATTTAAGGGTGGGGAATTCGTCTCTTTTCTGAAAGGTCTCCAGCACCTATCTTTTTTTTTTTTTCCTTTTTGAGAAAGGATGTTGCCCAGGTTGGAGTGCAGTGGTGCAATCATGGCTCACTACAGCCTCAACCTTCCACACTCAAGTGATCCTCCTGCCTCAACCTCCCTACTAGCTGGGACTACAAGTGCATGCTACCATGAGGGGCTAATTTTTTTTTTTTTTTTAAGACAGAGTCTCGCTCTGTCGCCCAGGCTGGAGTGCAGTGGCTGGATCTCAGCTCACTGCAAGCTCCGCCTCCCGCGTTTACACCATTCTGCCTCAGCCTCCTGAGTAGCTGGGACTACAGGCGTCTGCCACCTCGCCCGGCTAGTTTTTTGTATTTTTTAGTAGAGACAGAGTTTCACCGTGTTAGCCAGGATGGTCTCGATCTCCTGACCTTGTGATCTGCCCGTCTTGGCCTCCCAAAGTGCTGAGATTACAGGCTTGAGCCACCGCGCCCAGCCTTTTTAAAATTTTTAGTAGATATGGGGTCTGTGTTGCCCAGGATGGTCTCAAACTCCTGGGCTCAAGTGATCCTCCCACGCCAGCCTCCCAAATTGTTGGGATTACAGGCGTGAGCCACTGCATCCAGCCCTTCATCACATATCTAATCTCACAACAGTCATCAGAGGTAGGTAACAGGTTTTATTGTTATTATCTCCATTTAACAGATGAAAAACACTGAACCAAATAGAAGTGAAAAATTGGGCTTTTAAAATGGATTTTCGACTGGACGTGGTGGCTCACAGCTGTAATCCCAACACTTCACGAGGCCAAGGCAGACGGATCACCTGAGGTCAGGAGTTCGAGACCAGCCTGACCAACATGGAGAAACCCTGTCTCTACTAAAAATACAAAAATTAGTTGGGTGTGGTGGTGCATGCCTGTAATCCCAGCTACTTAGGAGGCTGAGGCAGGAGAATCACTTGAAACCAGGAGGCGGAGGTTGCGGTGAGCTGAGATTGCACCATTGCACTCCAGCCAGGGCAACAAGAGCAAAACTCGTCTCTAAATAAATAAATAAAATAAAATAAAATGGATTTTCAAGGCCAGGCATGGTGGGTCACACCTATAATCCCAGCACTTTGGGAGGCCAAGGCAGAAGGATCACTTGAGCCCGGGAGTTCGAGACCAGCCTGGGCAACAGGGCAAAACCCTGTCTCTACCAAAAACACAAAACAAAATAAGCTGGGTGTGGTAGGGCGCACCTGTAGTCCCAGCTACTCAGGAGGCTGAGATGGGAGGATGGTTTGAGCCCGGGATGCAGAGGCTGCAGTGAGCTGAGATCATACCACTGAACTTCAGCCTGAGTGACAGAGCCAGACCCTGTCTCAAAAAAATAATAATGATAACAATAATAATAAAATGAATTTTCATATACTTTGGTATGGTTTAGTAAGTTTCAGCAGGCAGATTGTCAGGGTAAGATGGATTGTTATATATATATACATTTATATATATAACAATATGTACAAATTTATATACTTATTTACTTATTTTTACTTATTCATTTATTTTAGCAGAGATAGAGGTCTCCCTATGTTGCCAGGCTGGTCTCAAACTCCTGAGCTCAAGCAATCCTCCCACCTTGGCCTCCCAAAGTGCTCACATTGCAGGTGTGAGCCACCACACCTAGCCTATAAGGGGAATTTAAAGGACTCTCTACTATGATGTCCCTTCTCCCAATCCCTTTCCCCATGTAGAAGAGGGTTCTGTTGAGTGACTGGCATTTGCTTATATTTCTCAGTGCTATGTCCAGTGTAATGGAAAATGCACTGGCTCAAGAGCCCAGGGATTTGAGTTCCAGGCCAAGCTCATCTACTAACTGAGTCAGTCAAACCTCTTTGGATTTCAGGTTTTTCATCTGAATAACGTATATAACACTTATCCCATAGTACACTGCAAAGATGACATGTGACAGTGAACAAGTTAGTATTCCTTTAGATATTAAGAATGAGGCCAGGTGCAGTGGCTCATACCTGTAATCCCAGCACTCTGGAAGGCTGAGGTGGGGAGATCAGTTGAGGTCAGGAGCTCAAGACCAGCCTGGCCAACATAGTGAAACCCCATCTCTACTAAAAAAATACAAAAAAAAAATTAGCTGGGTGTGGTGGTGAACACCTGTAATTCCAGCTACTTGGGAATTGCGGAGGCAGAGGCAGGAGGCAGAATTGCTTGAACCCAGGAGGCGGAGGTTGCAGTGAGAGACATCACGCCATTGCACTCCAGTGCCTGCGAGACAGAGTGAGTAAGTCTCCAAAAAAAAAAAAAGAAAGAAAGAAAGAAAAAATAATGAGATTAGAGAGGGCCTTCATTCCTCCTGGAAGAACACCTCATGTACCTGAAATCTTTGTTGGTGACAGGAAATATGTCAAGGGTAAAGGGTTTCACTGTCGCCTCCTGCACAGGGCCTTCACCATCTTTGCTGTCTGGAGAGGAGGTAGGAGAATTGCTTGAACCCAGGAGGCGGAGGTTGCAGTGAGCGAGATCGCGCCATTGCACTCCAGCGCCTGAGTGACAGAGTGAGTAAGTCTCAAAAAAAAAGAAAGAAAAAATAATGAGATTAGAGAGGGCCTTCATTCCTCCTGGAAGAACACCTGATGTACCTGAAATCTTTGTTGGTGACAGGAAATATGTCAATGGCAAAGGGTTTCACTGTTGCCTCCCGCACAGGGCCTTCACCATCTCTGCTGTCTGGAGAATTTGTTCCCATCAGGAATCTCCCACCTGGCAGTTGGACCATGCTAGTAGCCTGTCCATTTCCTGCAAAGAAAAAAGAGAGTTATCAGTAATACATGCATATATATAAAACAAGTGGTAATATTTGGATCGTATGCAATACTCATGATGGTATAATAAAACACAACAAAAAATGTGGAGGCTTAAAAATCTGGCTTTAAATTCCTTTTGGGCTGGGTACGGTGGCTTACGCCCTGTAATCCCAGCACTTTTGGAGGCCCAGGCGGGTGGATCACAAGGTCAGGAGATCAAGACCATCCTGGCTAACACGGTGAAACCCCTTCTCTACTAAAAATTTAAAAAAAAAAAAAAAAATTAGCCGGATGTGGTGGCAAGCGCCGGTAGTCCCAGCTACTCAGGCGGCTGAGGCAGGAAAATGGCGTGAACCTGGGAGGCGGAGCTTGCAGTGAGCCAAGATCACACCACTGCACTCCAGCCTGGGCGACAGAGTGAGACTCCGTCTCAAAAAAAAAAAAAAAAAAAAAAAAATTCCTTTTGCGCTTTGTTTGGCTTCACATTCTTGTTCTGCCACTTGATTTGCTGGGAAACCTTAGGCAAATTACTTAATCTGATATTCAATTTCTTTCTTTTTTTTCTTTTTGTGACAGGATTTCGCTCTGTCACCCAGACCGGAATGCAGTGGTGCAATCTGGGTTCACTGAAACCTCTGCCCCCGCCGGATCAAGCAATCCTCCCGCCTCAGCCTCCTGAGTAGCTGGGACCACAAGTGTGCACTACCATACCTGGCTAATTTTTGTATTTTTTGTAGAGATTGGGTTTTGTTGTGTCACCCAGGCTGGTCTCAAACTCCTGAGCTCAAATGATCCTTCTACCTCAGCCTCCCAAAGTGCTGGGATTATAGGTGTGAGCCAACACGCCCAGCTGAGATTCAATTTCTTCATCTGAAAAATGGGGATATCTATGAACAACCATAGCTTGTTAATAAAAGAAAAAATAGCCGGGCGCGGTGGCTCAAGCCTGTAATCCCAGCACTTTGGGAGGCCGAGACGGGCGGATCACGAGGTCAGGAGATCGAGACCATCCTGGCGAACACGGTGAAACCCCGTCTCTACTAAAAAATACAAAAAACTAGCCGGGCGAGGCGGCGGGCGCCTGTAGTCCCAGCTACTCGGGAGGCTGAGGCAAGAGAATGGCGTAAACCCGGGGGGCGGAGCTTGCAGTGAGCTGAGATCCGGCCACTGCGCTCCAGCCCGGGCAACAGAGCCAGACTCCGTCTCAAAAAAAAAAAAAAAAAAAGAAAAAATAATAAGTATGAAAAACAGGGATAATATCTCACTATCTCTTAGGTAGTAGCTGTGTCAATTAAAATAACATGGAACCAGGAACAATGGCTCAGAGACAGGGTGCAGAGGCTAAGGCAGGAGAATTACTTGAGCCCAGAAGTTCAAGGTCATAGTGAGCTATCATTGTGTCACTGCACTCCAGCCTGGGTGACACAGTGAGACCCTGTCTCAAAAAATAAAAAATAAAAAGATAATAGTAACAATAAAATAGCATGGGTGAAACGTTGACCACATGGTAGATTTGCACGTACCTCTTTCTTCCTCTACACAAGCCCTTGTCCCAGCTAGGCGAATTTAGACACTCTACCCTAAAATACACCTAGCACTTTCTTTCCATTCTTCTGCTCATGCTGTTTCTCTGCCTCTTCCTCTCCACTTACTGAACTCTTATCAGTTATTAGTGATTCTAACCATTATATGCGCCAGAAGAGCAGCATATAATACATACATGTTTGACAGTATATCCCTGGCTCCTGCTATAAGTGCACAATTATTGCCAAATAGTTGAATGAGCACCTTTAGACTTGTATGAATGCCTCAGAAAATCATGGAATTAAAAAGGACGGGCCAGGTGCAGTGGCTCACGCCTGGAATCCCATGCTGGGAGGCCCAGGCGGGGAGATTACCTGAGGTCAGGAGTTCGAGACCAGCCTGGCCAACATGGCGAAAACCCGTCTCTATCAAAAATACAAAAATTAACCGGGCGTGGTGTCAGGTGCCTGTAATCCCAGCTCTCAGGAGGCTGAAGCAGGAGAATCGCTTGAACCCGGGAGGCGGAGGTTGCAGTGAGCTGAGATCACACCACTGCACTCCAGCCTAGGTGACAACAGTGAGATTCCGTCTCAAACAAACAAACCAAAAATTAGCTAGGTGTGATGGTGTCCACCTATAATCCCAACTACTCCGGAGGCTGAGGCAGGAGAATAACTAGAACCTGGGGGCAGAGGTTGCAGTGAGCCAACATCGCGCCACTGCACTCCAGCCTGGGGGTAACAGCAAGACTCTGTCTCAAAATAAATAATAAACAAAAAAGGGTCTTTGCTTCAACCTCCTTATTCCACAGGAGCAAACCAAGACCCGAAAAAGAAATATGACTTAAAGAGCTAGTTAGCAGGAAACAGGACTAGATTCATGTCTCTCTACGGTGCTGTTTCCAATAGGCCACATTTCTTCAGCTTGATGCACCACTTCACAGTGTCTTTCCAAGAAAGTGTCTAAGCACTACAACTTCTTTCAAGGCAGAGTCCTCGTCATTTGATGTTCCTCAAGATCCTATCTTTGGCTCTCTTATTCTGACACATTCACACTGATTTCATCCATTTTCAGTTTTTCTTTTTTTTGAGGCGGAGCCTTGCTCTGTCGCCCCGGTCGGAGCGCAGTGGCCCGATCTCGATCTCGGATCACTGCAACCTCCGCCTCTCGGGTTCAAGCGATTCTCCTGCTTCAGCCTCCTGAGTAGCTGGGACTATAGGCCCCTGCCACCACGCCTGGCTAATTTTTTGTATTTTTAGTAGAGACAGGGTTTCATCATATTGCCCAGGCTGCTCTTGAACTGCCTGACCTCGTGATGTGCCCGCCTCGGCCTTCCAAAGTGCTGGGATTACAGGCTTGAGCCACCGGGCCTGGCCTCTCTTTCCCTTTTTTAGGTTTGAAAGATTCCAGCGCACGAAGTTGAAAGTACAAGGCAGTGAGACGCCACGGGCGCCAAGAGCGACCTCCCCAGCCGACCGCTGCAGCCGCATCCCGAAGGCGAGCAGAGGGGCCTCGGGCTCTCTCCCGCCAGGGCGGAGCACCCCATCTCCTTTCCAGCGCCCCCGGGATGGACAGCCGGTTCACTGACCTAGCTTGAGCCATGCGCCGACCAGGAGCAACAGCAGGGACAGGAGGGGTACCAACCAACCCATGCCGGAATCAGGACTGGTGCGCTGCGCCGCGCCGCGCACACGCACGGCCCCACTGCGCATGCGCCCTCCTTCACTGCAGCGGTCAAGCTCTACGCACATGCGCAGGCTGCTCCACCACCCACCCCTCACCCTACAGTTCAGCAGGGGGAAACTTACAGAGCGATGCGGAGGACTCACCACACCACCTTCAGGGCCGCCCAGCGAATTAAGGAAAACCACGTTTAAGGGTCCCGTCCGTTCCACAGACCCCCTCACTACTTTTTTGAACTTTTTGGGCAGTTTACATTCCCCTTAAGATTGCTTTTGTGCGTCATACCATTGCAAGACCAGAAAGGAGGTTTCAACTTAACATTTATTGCACAACTCACTTCAGGCCACTGCTGACCCCCCAAAACACAGCCTAGTAACACACAACTTCACCTTCAAGGGCTGCTGAGATAGACCAACTATATAATCTCGTGGAACGTAGTAATTTGGGCGAGAAAAATATGACACTAGAGGCTTTGGGATATTTTGCATAAGCAAAAGTTCAGAAGCTTGAAAACACAGTCGGCCTACAAATCTCAAATTTCACCCAATAACCGTAACCCTTAGTCACCACGCCTTGTATCATCTTTTTACCTCTGCCTGTTTTTGCCTCTTTACACTTGCAGCTCTCTCAACTCCCTTGCCTCTAGCTTACTCCTCTTCCCATTTCCTACAACTTAACTTTGTGGAGGGGGGGAGCATTTTAGCAAAGCCATTTTAAAAGCATTCAAAGTCCAACTGACCCAATGCATTTACTCAGAAATTTATACTAACAAGGATGCTTCCAAAATTTTAAATTACTTGTTTATATTAGCATAAAAATTTTAAAACCAAATGTTTAACAATAGGGTACTGTTGGATAATTTAACATATGTCTACATAAAATTAAACCATTAAAATTTGCTTTTCAAGGAATATTTAATAACAAGTAACATATGCTTATCTAACATGGAATTTTATGTCACTGCTGCTAAAGCAAAACATCCTGTTTACTGGGTAAAAGAGCTGCTTTATGTGTATACGCTTCAGTGCAATTTTTAAAAATACTGTAATTTCAGAACTTCCAAATTTCAACAGATGCCAGTGTTCTCTCCTTTTTTCATATGGGAAAATTCCTTTGGAAATCATTTGAAGCTTGGACAAAAATTCCACAGCTGTATTCTCTCAGGATCACTTTGCAGAGTCTTCAAGACTCAGATACAGAGGAAGCTTCAATTCAACCTTTCAGAGAAGACATTCCAGCTCGCATGATCTCATCAACCAAGAGAATGTTGGTGGCAATCACAGTGCTGAAAGGGGGACAAAAATAAGATGGCTCAGATGATTAGGAGTCCTAATTCGACTCAATTTCCCACTTCCAACCAAGCTGCACACATTACATCCAATTAAATTTCCCCCTTCCCCTCTAAACATCAGAGAGGGCTAGTTTAGTTTCCATACTTCCAGCTGATTACATTATTCACGGGGGGAAAAGGAGCAACTAAACAGAACACACCAAATGAAGAGTATGATTCTCTAACAGTTTAGTTTTCATTTTCCCAAACTTACCAGGAGTGAAGAAGCTGTTTCTTTACACAATAGTTATCCCATACACCTACTTCTGCTGCTACCATTGGCTCACCTAAAAAGCAACCAAATCTTCTTCAAGTAAGTTCAGTCAATAAGAACCAACAATATTGTGTGTGGCTTTGCTTATCACTGATGACTCATTTCCTCCAGCATTAACTATGAGAGTTCAAAGCTTCTCTGTTAGCCCAATTTTCTACTCTAAACACAATATTTGATGAGTGTCTGACTTCTACTGAGAAGTCCTGAACACCCCCGCTCTTCTTCTGGATAGATTTCTGTTTACTCATACTGAAGTATAGCACTTCAACTATAATCTGGCTAAAATGGACTGATCATTTCCCTCATTCCAGAAACCTTTTCTATTAAATAATAATGCTGACAACAATAGGTCTTGCACATACTGCATGGATGTACCTGTTATCTCCTACTTTGTACTTAATTTGTGTTGCTTTGTTTACAGGAACCTAAGATTAGGGCTGTTACCATTTCACTACATTTCGAGATCCCCGTTTCTGGCATTAATTGCTATCTTTAGCTGGTTTTCATCCAGGAATATAATCACCAAATCTATTTTATCATAGTACTTGATTAAAAACTAAGTAAGGCAAATGCAATATGAAAATCCTTCAACATTAATCTGAACCATCTACCACTACTCAACATCTCCAAAATTGTATCCCCAAATTACTCATGTCCACTCTAGTCCCTTAATTATACCTAGTCATTCCATTTTTTATTAATATCCTATTTTATCGTATTTTAGAACCCAGAGTTCCCTAATAGTACTGGTGTCAAATTGCAAAGCAAAACATTTTTTTTGGTCCCCATTTTCAATTTTTCCTGGCTTCAACTCACATGTATTACATCTAGTTTTCCCTCTACAACAGTTGCATTCTCTTACCTGTGTTCAGGTCCACACCCACAAGCTGACCTGATTCTGAATGTTCTGCTTGAATTTTAACTAATGTTTCCTGAAGGTCAAAACCAGAGTTCTGAGCAAGAACCTAAAGTAAACAAATTTAATTCTTGAGAAAACAGGAATAACTGTTTAAAAAAAAAAAAAAAAAGATAAGAAAAAAAGAAAAAGAAAATCTTGGCTTGGTGCAGTAGCTCATGCCTGTAATCCCAGCACTTTGGGAGGCCATGGCAGGTGGATCACCTGAAGTCGGGAGTTTGAGACCAGCCTGGCCAACATGGTGGAACCCCATTCTCTACTAAAAATACAAAAAAAAAAAAAACCCCACAAAAACCTAGCTGGGTGTGGTGGCAAGTGCCTGTAATCCCAGCTACTTGAGAGGCTGAGGCTGCAGTGAGCCGAGATCGCACCACTGCACTCCAGCCTGGGCAACAAGAGCAAAACTCCGTCTCAAAAAAACAAACAAAAAAATCTCTTTGCATGAAGACAGAACATTTATGCTTCCTTCAGAGAATAACCAGACACAAGTTACTGATCAATTCTCTCATCTACCTCAAACCCAGCAGCAATATACCAGTCATAAATTATACCTCAAAATTAGTATATAATAGAAAATAGTATCAGTTTAAAACAAAAGCAAAAAGCAAGTTTGTACTCAAGTATAACCCCTAATACTGCAAATATTAAACTACAGGTTATCTCTTGTTATCTGAAACGTCAGTTATTCAGGCCTCCCAGAGAAACCAAATACATTTGGATGATGAGGAATACCTGTTCTAGAGTCAGGAAGAAAACTGATCAAACTTGCTTATCCAAAATCCACATTATGAATAAAGCCTACATTATCAAAAAGGTTTGATCAGCTAAATCTTTTGGAAGATTGACTGTTAAAAGCGTGCACACCTTGGGAATAATGAGCAATGCATCAGCAAATGCTTGGACTCCAAGCTGTGCCCTGCCCTTTACACTGGGCTTATATTTAATCAGGGCTTCTGCCATTGCCACTTCCACAGCACCAGCACCTGGAACCACACAGCCTGTTGAATGGGGGAAAAGGAAAAATGCTAAGAAAACTGCAGAACTAATTATGAACAACAACTAAAATACACATATGAAAGCCATTAATTTCTTACAAATTTACTATGACAAAATACAAGCGACTAACATATCAAATAGGAGAATGTTTCAACAGAATGGCTTCGTCACTAGCCGCTGGCAGCTCTTTCAACAGATCAGTATTATTTCATTTATCTGTATTCACCTTTAATAATGATATGCTATGAAAAACCTTAGCATACCATTGGTCATTCTAAAGGGAAGACTGCTTTTGCATGGTGTCTGGCTGTGTAAACTACTGATAAAAGAACACAGTATTCGGCCATGCCTTTCAGACCAGCAAAACAATATAATAGAATTGAAATATGGTGAGGATCTTACCATCATCAATAGCATTTTTGACAGCCCTCAAGCCATCCCTCACTGCGTCTTTGATCTGAGTGAGTGTGTGCTTATTTGGTCCTTTGATCAATAATGTGACAGAACGAGGGTTGTTACATTTCTCAATAAAGGTGAACTTCTCTTCTCCCTATGTGTAGAAAAAATATGATTTTCAAAAACAGGATTTGTGCAGAGTGAAGACAGAAGAGGGACTTACAGAGAATGACAAGCAGCATATTAATAAGGAACAAACTTGATCACATTAAAGCAAATTATCTCTTTTTGAAAAATCACATATAAAAGAAATGGGATTTTCCCCAAACAAAAATCTGATCCTGAATTTCAATTAATTTTTCTGCTGAAGACTTCATGAACACAGTGGCTCATGCCTGTAATCTCAGCACTTTGGGAGACTGAGGGTGAAGGACAGCCTGAGCCCGGGAGTTTAAGACCAGCCTGGGCAACACAGTATGAACTTGTTTCTACAAAAATTACCAAAAAAAAAAAAAAAAAAAAAATTTAGCCAGGCACGGTAGCACACATGTCTGTGGTCCATTTGCTCAGGAGCCTGAGGAGGGAAGATCACTTGAACCCAGGAAGATGAGGCTGTAGTGAACTGTTACCACATCACTGCACTCCAGCCCGGGCAGGAGTGAGACCCCATCTCACACAAACAAAAATAATTCATGAGCTAAAAGGTTCTATTACCTTAAAGAAGAAAATACACTTACCAATGTATACTCATACACAAGTCCTGCATGTCCCAAGCAGTCAGGACTTAGGTCGTCAAAAGAGTTCAGGGCTACCCCACCACAAGCAAGAGTCAGCCTGAAATAGCATTTTAAGGGAGATGGATAAGCAATGTTACCAGTGAATTTCAAAGACAAGACCAGTAATTTTTAGGAAGGAATTTTCCAGAATTACACACAAAACTACATTTTAAAATGTACTTTAATCTAAGCCTTTCCATTTGCCATCAACCAGCTGAAAACCAGCATTTTCTCTTAACCCTCCATTTAAACCACTCTCCCCAAGTCAGCAAATGAAATCTAAAGGTGGACAAGAGCTCTTTATTAGCCAGGCATGGTAGCTCACACCTGTAATCCCAACACTTCGGGAGGTTGAGGTGGGTGGATCACTTGAGGCCAGGAGTTTGAGAACAGCCTAGCTAACACAGCAAAATCCCATCTCTACTAAAAAAACACAAAACAATTCAGTGAGCGTGGTGGCAGACACCTGTAATCCCAGCTACTCGGGAGGCTGAGAATCCTATGAACCCAGGAAGTGGAAGTTGCAATGAACCAAGATCATGCCACTGCACAACACGGCAAGACTGTCTCAAAAAATAACAATAAAATAAAAAAAAATTTTAAAAAGCTTCTTATTGTGGTGAGCTCTTTGGGAAAAAGTATACTGAATTCAGAGACAAAAAGTAAAATAATGTTTACAAGGGGCAAGGGGGAGGGAGAAATGGGGAGTAATTATTTAATGGGTATACAGTTTCAGTTTGTGATGATGAAAAAAGTCCTAGAGATGGACAGTGCTGACGGGGTGCACAATGTGAATGTAGTTAATGACAATTCATTGTACAGTTGAAAAACCCGAAAATAAATTGTAAGGAAAAATAATCCCAATTCACTTGCAAAAATGAGTAAAAGTCAAATTACTCGGATACCTCTCCATATTTCTCCTTTTAGCTCTGCGCAGAGCGACTATGCCTTCTTTTGAAAGAGCATCTAAGGAAAAGGGGTCAATTCCCTATAACAAAAATAAAAATCGATTTCAACATCTTTCACCTTAAAAGCAAAAAGGATGATACATACTATTTAGTTTATACATTGGGTTTTCATTCTCACCTTTTGATTAATAACAACAAATCCTTTATCTGAATCACCACAGACTTTCCTTTTCAGTTCTATTATTTTTTTAACTTTATCTTCAATGAATTTTCTTTCAGCTTTTACGAGTTTTTCTCTCTCTTCTGCACTTTTGTAAAAAAAGCCAGAACTCACTTCTCTATTAAGAAAAAAAAAAGGTTACAGAAAACAGGAAAACATTCTAAGAAAGTAGCTTCTGAAACTGGTTTAGTCCTAAGATTTAACAGTTCACTAAGCTCGAATCCTGTCCCTTATACATTTTCAGAGACTGTTTCCTGTAACTCCCCCAAACCAATTTGAGCATTATTGTCCTTACAGTGGGAAACAAAGTTTCACAAAAAATAACTCCCCTAAAATACGAAGCTCCTCGATTTCACTGTTAAGGGGCTATAAACTTACGTTTTTTCATACTCTAGTGATACGTTACAAGTGAGGACATATGCATCCTCCACCCTTTTCTTCATATCAGGATGCCGTGCTCCATGGTCCAAAACAAGCCCTCTGATTAAGCTGTTCAAACACACACAAAATTACGGTTATTGATTTTCACATGGGTGTATATGTTAAACACTCAACTAAGAAGGTATTGATATTTCATGCAGTCACATTTCTTTTTTTTTTTTGAGACGGAGTCTCGCTCTGTCGCCCAGGCTGGAGGGTAGTGGTGTCGTCTCGGCTCACTGCAAGCTCCACCTCCTGGGTTCACACTATTCTCCTGCCTCAGCCTCCTGAGTAGCTGGGACTACAGGTGCCCACCACCATGCCCAGCTAATATTTTTTGTATTTTTAGTAGAGACGGGGTTTCACTGTGTTAGCCAGGATGGTTTCAATCTCCTGACCTCATGATCCGCCTGCCTCGGCCTCCTAAAGTGCTGGGATTACAAGCATGAGCCACCGCGTCCAGCTTATTTCTTGAATTACTTGAAGATCCTGTGCTGTACAGAAAAGTCTGCAGAGATAGTCTCACTAGTAGGCTGTCAAACTGTGATGACGTCCTTTAAAAACATGTTTTCTGCCAAGCGCCTGTAATCCCAGCACTTAGGGAGGCAGAAGTGAGAGGACACCTTAATCCCAGGAATTTAAAACCAGCCCAGGCAACATAGGGAGACTCCATTCTCCACACACACACACAAAAGAAAAACACAAACATTTTCTAAGTCTTTGAAAAAAATTTTTTAAATTTCTCTATTACTTCTCATTATGCTTCGTACCTAGCAAATCAATAAATGCCAAATGACTGATGTCATTCACTTTTCAGAATCACTCTAACCATAAATATAACATCACATTCACCTTATTTCAGGAGAAAATATTACTAAAAGTAAAAACAATATTCATCTAGCAATTTATCCAGCTTATATCTTCAGGTAAATACACAACATTTTATACCCAAAGATATTTTAAAAATTGCCAACGATTTCACGCCTGTAATCCCAGCACTCTGGGAGGCCGAGGCGGGCGAATCACGAGGTCAGGAGATTAAGACCATCCTGGCTAATATGGTGAAACCCCTTCTCTACTAAAAATACAAAAAAAATTAGCCAGGCGTGATGGCAGGCACCTGTAGTCCCAGTTACTCAGGAAGCTGGAGCAGAATGACGTGAACCCGGAAAGCAGAGCTTGCAGTTGAGTAGAGATTGTGCCACTGCACTCCAGCCTGGGCCACAAGAGTGAGACTCAGTCTTAGGAAAAAAAAAAAAAAAAGCCAACCATATATTGTACAAAGCACCCCTAAATTTCTAAACACAGTTTATTTTTTGTTTTTTTTGGGACGGAGTTTCACTGTTGTCACTCAGGCTGGAGTGCAATGGTGTGATCTCAGCTCACTGCAACCTCCACCTCCCAGATTCAAGCGATTCTGCTGCATCAGCCTCCCGAGTAGCTGGGATTACAGGCGCGTGCCACCACGCCCGGTACGCCCAGCTAATTTTTGTAATTTTAATAGAAACAGGGTTTCTCCATGTTGGCCAGGTTGGTCTGAACTCCTGACCTCAGGTGATTTGCCCGCCACGGCCTCCCAAAGTGCTGGGATTACAGGAGTAAGCCCCCATGCCCGATCATTAGTATTTCACAGTATTCTACCACCTACCTTGTATCAGTTTCAGATTTATGTTTCATCTCCATGATCTCAATCATGAAGAGATCAATAGGTTCATCTTGTTTTTTAATGGCCAAAATGGAGTCCACTACAGCCTGCAATTGGAGGAGCATAACCATTAAGTAAATTCAATTTGCAGCAGCAGAAACATCTTGCTTTTCCGAAGGCTACACAGTTTCATTTTACAATTATACACTGATTTAAGTCTTTTTCTATGAGCAAACAGAATATATGTAAACAGCAACAACTGAAGCCATTTACATTTCTGAAATCTCAATCTGTAATTCCCAAACATTAATTAACATTAACAATTCTGTTTCATTGAAAATACTGGTAACTTGGAAGCTTTCTAGTAACAAAATCTCCACTTTACAAACCTTTTAATGAAAGCCTCAATTTTACTTTTATAACCCAGTTACGTATACTATTATTTGAATTTCCTCATTTTAGAGACACAAATTAGGTATCATTGCCCCAAAAATGAACCTATACAGCACCTTGTAATTGAAATTGGGAATTATATTCATGTTTCTACTATCAGAGATTTTCTATATAGGTGTACTATACCAGACACAGACAACATTTAATACATACCTCTGTTAAGACATCTGCAAGTTCAGCATGAACTTTAGTACGAAGAGATGTTCTGGCTACATCTATAAGTGTTTCTCTGTCCATCTCTCTGCTTACTTTGACTTCTTCCAAAAACTGAAGGGCCTTTTCCTTTGCAGCTTCAAATCCTTCAGTGATTATTCTGGGATGAAGGCCCTACAATAAACACACATTAACACTTGCATCAAGTAGGTGCAACCACAGTTCCTGACAAAGTTCAGTTAATTCCTGAAAGGGTATTCTGGATCATCATACCTTTGAACACGAGGTAATATAATGTGCTGGCTTTTGGAATACATTTAAAAGGATAAATATTCTTTTCAATGCAGAGGAGAAGAACAGGTAATGCTCTAGCACAGGGTCAAAGCCAAGGAAACTATAAAGCACACTTGGGTATTCACTGTGCAAACCACTCTGAATCATTTCAAAATCGACACTGTGTCCCAACCAAGGACTCGCAGGTGGTAACATTATTCTATCTTTTCTTTCTTTTTTTTTTTTTTTTTTGGAGACGGAGTTTCGCACTTGTTGCCCAGGCTGGAGGCAATGGCACGATCCCGACTCACCACATCCTCCGCCTCCTGGGTTCAAGCGATTGTCCTACTTCAGCCTCCCAAGTAGCTGGGATTACAGGCATGCGCCACCATGCCCGGCTAATTTTTGTATTTTTAGTAGAGATGGGGTTTCTCCATGTTGGTCAGACTGGTCTCGAACTCTCGACCTCAGGTGATCCGCTCACCTCGGCCTCTCAAAGTGCTGGGATTACAGGTGTGAGCGACCACGCTTGGACTATTCTCTTTTCTATAGGTAATCTCAAACTAATTCACATCATTTACTAATTATTTAATAAAGACTGCTCTCTTTTTCCAGGAAATTCTGACAACAGATTCATACTCACTGAGGTTTGTTTTAACCTTGGAACTAATCAGGGCTTAAAAAAGTGGAATTTATCCAAATATAAGCTTTTGGATGCTTTTTTCCTAACAAATATTCCTAAACATTCCACTTTTAGATCTAAATTATTAATCTACACTAAGGACAGATACAAATCACGCAGGCAATGCAACTTCATTAGAAAATTATTTTCAGGCCAAGAAAGGTTCCATAACCTGTCCAAAGTCACAATTTGTTTTAGATCAGGACAAAGACCCAGATTTAAGCCCCCTAGTTCTACTGTATGGCCTCAGCTATTAACAGCACATCAATTTGTATAAATAAGTATCAGACACTTCCTGTATACAATAAAATATTACAGAAACAAGAGTTGTGCATACTTCAGAAATGTAGAGATCCGCCTGTTTCAGTAGTTCTCCAATGATTAGGACATTGGAAGTCGTACCATCACCAGTTATATCATCCTGGGCTGTTGCTACCTTTGCTATTAAGGAAGCCGTTGGATGTTGAATTTGCTGAAAGTAGAAAAAGAATGAATCACTTAAAACATGAAGCAGTCTAAATAAAACACAAACAAAATGTAGGAAGGGCCTCTTTAAGTGCTCTCTACTTGAAAAAGCTACCCAAGTGTTTGGCTACAAATTACTTCGATTAACTATCACGCACATGCAATTATGATTGAAACGTTTTCATGTGTAATTTACTTCCCAGGTTATCTCTACTTTACAGACGAGGAAGCTTGAGGCTAAGTAAAAGTTTACTCAAAATGACAGAGCTACCAGTTAACAGTAAAACATAATTTTACATCCTTGCCTCTTTATGGCAAGTGTATGGCTCTAGTGAGAATAAGTCAGGTATCTCCTAAAGGGCACACACATCGTAATTATTTTTGTAGGTTTGTAATTTTTTCAAAGAAAACTGAAAGACTTCTGGAGATTGGAGAGAGGTTCCAGTGGGAGGAGACTTCTGAGGTGGTAGCAACAATTTATTTCTTAGCTACAGTGGTGGTTGTGTGTGTCCATTTTATAATTTTTTCTTAAATTGTAAATGTTCAACGTGCTTCTCTCTACTTATGCTGTATTTCTCACACACTAAAACCCAAATAATTTTTTTTTGTTTTGTTTTGGAGACAGTCTCTGTCACCTACATTGGAGTGCAGTGGCACAAACTCGGCTCAATGACACCTCAGCCTCCCAGGTTCAAGCAATCGATTCTCCTGCCTCCGCCTCTGGAGTAGCTGAGACAACAGGCGTGCAGGACCACGTCCGGCTAATTTTTGTATTTTTTGTAGAGACAGAGTTTTACCACGTTGGCCAGGGCTGGTCGTGAACTCCTGGCCTCAAATGAGCCACCTACCTCAGCCTTCCAAAGTGCTGGGATTACAAACATGAGCCACCGCACCCAGCCCCCAAACAATTCTGACATCAAGTTTAACTATGCTCCACTTTTCCAACACGGGCCACCATTGAGCCCACTAAAAACAAACACTACACCTCCTAGGTTACCAAGTGCTTACTAAAGATATTTCATTTGGATGTTGATAGCTTGGTACACTACTAGCAAAACCCTAAGTATTATTCTGAACTCAAATCAGCAGGAAATCATTTCCTGTTCTTGAACTGCTAAGTTTTGGGAATTCAGGGGATGAGTAAAACGCATACTCCCCTCAATAATCTCATATTCTCCATCCCTAAGACTTGCAAAGAGACAGATTTCAATCCCCTCCACTTGGAGATGGAGATGAGACCTAACGGAGAAATTGCTGTTTTAAAAAGAAAAAAACCGGCTGCGTGCGGTGGCTCACGCCTAGTAATCCCAGCACTTTCGGCGGCTGAGGCGGGCGGATCACCTGAAGTCAGGAGTTCAAGACCAGCCTGGTCAACACGGTGAAATCCTCTCTCTACTAAAAATACAAAAATTAACTGGGAGTGGTGGCCCGAGCCTGCATCCTCGCTACTTGGGAGGCTAAGACAGAAGAATCGCTTGAACCCGGGAGGTGGAGGTTGCAGTGGGCCAAGATTGTGCCACTGTGCGACACAGCAACACTTCGTCTAATAAAAACTAAAAAAAAAAAAAAAGAAAAAGAAAAAACATCCTCATGCATTTTGCCCATGTGATTGTGTCAACCTCTCTTAATTTTTCAAATTTTATAACAATTAACTTTAATATACAATTACAGTCCTTTAGCCCAGACTGTGAATAGCAAAAAAACAGGGATTCAAAGGCAGAGCTGTCAGACTCCAGGCACTGTGAGTACTATTATTGATTACATGCCACTTCTAAATGTTCTCCTGCCTTGAAAACGGACACTGCAAATCTTTCTACAAAGCAAACAATCTACGGAAAATCAAGACCTTTCTGACCTAGAGCAGAGCACCTCTCACCATTTCGTGAAGCAGCACATTGCCGTCTTTAGTAAGTTTGATGTCTCCAGCGCCAGAAACGAGCCTGTTTAAGGGACAGAAATGAATCAGACGTGACTTTTCAACGATAACTAAAAGTCCCATTAGAAAACGGGCTCTTCCCAGATCTTACGGAGCCAGGGATATGGGGCTAGTTATCTCCCGCAGGCTGGAGGAACAGGTGTAGTGCCCACCCCGTCCCCGCAGAGATTGTGCCGAGTCCTCAGAGTGCCCAGAAGCCCCAAAGGGAGGGGAACGCCGCGCTCTAGAGCCGCTTTGTTCTCCCCGGAGACGGCATGGACGCTGGAAGAAATGGCCGGGACGGTGGGGCTTAGCAGACAACAGGACCGACCCCGAAGGACGCGGAGAAAGGCGGCTGCGGAGCCCCGAGGCGGCGGGCTCCAGCCCGTGGTCCCGGACCAGCCAGGTGCGTGGCGGCGCGCGGTGCCCACCCGGCCCTCCCTTCAGCCCCGCCTCACATCTTCATGGTGCCCTTGGGCCCCAGGTTGGTCCTTAGCACGTCCTGCAGACCCCGCGCCGCGCTGATGTTGACCGCCAGGGCCGCCTGCGCTCGGGCCACCTCGGCCTTGGGGTTCAGGGTTTTCACCGCCGCCATCGCTGCTCCAGCGGAGGAAAAGGAAACGAGGCTGAGAACCCAGAGCCGGCGCGGCGTGGAACTATCCGGGTCTTCTGGAAAAGTCGGCGCGTCCGGCCCGCCCCCAGCGTGCCCGCGCGCCTCCGCCATTGGGCCACAGGTCGTCCGGGGCCCGCCCATTGGTCCGTGGCTGCACGGCGCCTACGGTCCCACCCATCGCGCGGCGGCCGCGGCGTCATCGCGCACCGGAGGAGCCTATTCCCGGCCGACCGTGCTCCTTGGTTCCGGTGTCGCAGCTCAGCGGGGCCCAGCTTTGTGGACCCGGGAGCCCAGGACGCAGGCGGGGCTTGTGCTTCGCGGGGGCAGGGCGTAGGGTGGGCCTCCTCCCGCCTCTACTCTCGCGGTTTGCTCCTCAGTCTCCTTTCTTTGCTGATTTTATGCCTTTCTTTCTTTTTTTGAGACGGAGTCTCGCTCTGTCGCCCTGGCTGTAGTGCGGTGGCGCGATCTCGGCTCACTGCAAGCTCCGCCCCCCGGGTTCACGCTTTTATCTCTTTCATTGGAGCTTTCTGGACCCTGAGCTTGACGGTGCCCTAGGTGCCGCGGAGACACACGCGAGTCTGATAAGCACCCTGCCCCGGTATCATGCGGTGCTGTGAGGCCTAGCGAAGATGAAGATAGAATGCAAGGTAGAAAGTGCTGGATACCTTTAGAAAGCTGCAGAACTGGTGCGATGGGAGTTGAGACGTAAGAACCTGCCCGTCCGTAGGGCTCTGGATGCTGCTGAGGCCCGAGGCCCCCATGGCAGATTTGAAAACTCACCCTTGTAGAGTCATTCCTGCCTTTGAGAGGACTCCCTGTTAAGGTAAATTTCCAAAGAGCTCCACAATTGTTTCCAGTATCCAGTGTCCCGCCAAATACCAGGGATTCCGTAACACGTGATATTTTACTTTATTTATTTATATTATTTTTGTAGACATAGGGTCTCACTCTGTTGCCCAGGGTGGTCTCAAACTTCAGAGTTCAAGTGATCCTCCTGAGTTCAAGCGATCCTCCCGCCTCGGCCTTCCAAAGTGTTGGGATTACAGGCGTGAGCTGCGGCGCCCGGCTGATATTTTATTTTTAATAAATAATGGAAATTGTTCTGAATTCAAAAGGCACCAAAGGGCATGTGGTGGAAATTAAATCTTCCTCCCACCTCTAGTTCAACACTAGAGACAAAGTTACCCCTGGATACTCTATGAATTTTCGGAATGCTTTCTGAATTTATAAACTTATATGTGAATATAATCATTTCCTCACACAAATGGCAATTCATAATACACACTATAGGGTGTGTTATACTTTAAGTGTCTTGGAGATTGTGCTATATCAAGACTAATGGGAAGTCCTCGGTAACAGCTGCGTGATGTTCTTTGTAAGAATGACACAACTAGGGGCCAGGGCTCAGTGGCTCACGCCTGTAATCCCGGCACTTTCGGAGGCTGAGGCGGGGGCATCACTTGTGCCTGAGAGTTCAAGATCAGTCGAGGCAACATAGCGAGACTCCATCTATACAAAATATACAAAAATTAGCCGGGTGTGGTGCTGCACGTCTGTGGTCCCAGCTACTTGGGAGGCTGAGGTGGGAGGATCGCTGGAATCTGGGAGGCGGAGGTTGCAGTCAGCTATGATCTTGCCACTGCACTTCAGCCTGGGCGACAGAGCTGACCCTGTCTCAAAAAGAATGACACAACTAACTGGTCACCTACTGACTAATGTTTAAGTTGTTCCCAATCTGCTGTTCAGGCTGCAGTGAATATCTGGATATATGATGCTTTTAGGTGGGTTTGTGTATTTGAGAATCACAAAAACATCTATATATGTGACTAGTAGCACTGCACAATAGAAGATTAGTTATTAGTTCCATAGGCATTACATGGTGTGCATTCAGATTTATTATAACTGCTGTTAAAAATGTTATGAGGAGGCCAGACATGGTGGCGCATGCTTGTAATCCCAGCACTTTGGGAGGCCGAGGCAGGCGGATCACTTGAGGTCAGGAGTTCAAGACCATCCAGGCCAACATGGTGAAACCCCGTCTCTGTAACAATACAAACATTAGCCTAGCCTGGTGGTGTGCATCTGTGATCCAAGCTACTAGGGAGGCTGAGGCATGAGGATTGCTTGAACTCAGGAAGCAGAGGTTGCAGTGAGCCAAGATCATGCCACTGCACTCCAGCCTGAGTAACAGAGCCAGACTCTGTCTCAAAAAAAAAAAAGGCCAGGCACAGTGGCTCACACCTGTAATCCCAGTACTTCGTGAGGCCGAGGTGGGCAGATGACTTGAGGTCAGGAGTTCAAGACCAACCTTGCCAACATGGTGAAACCCCATCTCTACCAAAAATATAAAAAGTTAGCTGGGTGTGGTGGCGCACGCCTGTAATCCCAGCTATTTAGGAGGCTGAGGAAGGAGAATCATTTGAATTCTGGAAATGGAAGTTGCAGTGAGCCAAGATCATGTCACTGCACTCCAGCCTGGGCAACAGAGCGAGACTCCTCAAAAAAAAAAAGGCCAGGCACAGTGATTCACGCCTGTAATCCCAGCACTTTGGGAGGCTGAGGTGAGCGGATCACGAGATCAGGAGTTCGAGACCAGCCTGACCAACGTGGTGAAACCCGTCTCTACTAAAAATACAAAAAACAAATTAACTGGGCATGGTGGCCGGCGCCTGTAGTCCCAGCTACTCCGGAGGCTGAGGTGAGAGAATGGCATGAATCCAGGAGGTGGAGCTTGCAGTGAGCCGAGATGGTGCCACTGTACTCTAGCCTGGGCGACAGTGTGAGACTCTTTCAAAAACAACCAACCAAAAAAAACCTAGAGGATGGGTTAATGGGTGCAGCAAGCCACCATGGCATATGTATATCTGTGTAACAAAACTGCACATTCTGCACGTTTCCCTGAATTTAAAGCAAAAAAAAAAAAAAAAAAAAAAAAGCCAGGTGTCGTGGCGCATGCCTGTATTCCCACCTACTTGTGTGGCTGAGGCAGAATTGCTTGAACCTGGGAGGCGGATGTTGCAGTGAGCCAGAATCGCAGCACTACACTCCAGCCTGAGTGATAGAGCGAGACCCTGTCTCAAACATAAAAAGAATTTGTAAAAAACAGTAAGAAGAATTCCCATACTCTACCCACAGATCCTTCTATTGTAAATATCACATTTAACCCTGGAATAAGAAATTAACATTGATGCAGGATCCAATCAATAGATTTCATTCAAATTTTGCTAATTATATCATGAATGTTCTATCTCTGGCCCAGGATTCTATTTATCTAGAATTACTCTTCACATTTACTTGTCACGTTCTTCAGTCTGGAACAGTTCTGCAATTTTTCAGTCTTTAATGATCTTGGCATTTTTTTTTCAGTACTGTCCTGTTATTTTACAGACTGTTCCTTACCTAAGGGTTAGTTGATGTTTCCTTATGATTTTTTTTTTTTTTTTCCAAATTTTTTAAAGACGGAGTCTCGCTCTCGCTCTTTTGCCCAGGCTGGAGTGCAGTGGCGCTATCTCTGCTCTCTGCAGCCTCCGCCTCCCGGGTTCAAGTGATTCTCCTGCCTCAGCCTCCGGAGTAGCTGGGATTACAGGCACCCACCACCATGCTGGGCTAATTTTTGTACTTTTAGTAGAGTTAGGGTTTCGGCATGTTAGCCAGGCTGGTCTCAAACTCCTGACCTCAGGTCATCTACCTGCCTTTGCCTCCCAAAGTGCTAGGATTACATGCAGGAGCCACTGCACCTGGCCTGATATTTTCTTATGTTTAAATGCAGGTTATGGCCGGGCGCAGTGGCTCATGCCCGTAATCCCAGCCCTTTGGGAGGCCAAGGTGGGTGGACCATGAGGTTAAGAGATTGAGACCGTCCTGGCCAATATGGTGCAATCCCATCTCTACTAAAAATACAAAAAATTAGCTGGGCATCGTGCTGCACGCCTGTAATCCCAGTTACTCAGGAGACTGAGGCAGGAGAATCACTTGAAGCCGGGAGGCGGAGGTTGAGGTGAGTGGAGATCACGCCACTGCACTCCAGCCTGGGCTATAGAGCAAGACTCTGTTATCAAAAAAAAAAAAAAAACAAAAAAAAAAAACCAGGTTGTTCATTTTTGGCAAGAACACCAGAGAGTATGTGTCCTTTTCAAGGCATCATAGGAAGAGTCACATGATGTCAGTTTTTCTCATTCCTGGTGATGTTAACTTTGTTCACTTGGTTAATATTTGCCAGATTGCTCTACTTTAAAGTTACTAGCTTTTCTTTGTATTTAATAAGCATTTAATAAACATTTTGTGGGAAAATATGTGACTGTTCTGTTTTTCATCATAACAGTGCCTACTAATTTAAGCATCCATCGATTTTGTTGTTGTTTTTGACACAGGGTCTCACTGTGTCCAGGCTGGAGTGCAGTAGCTCAATCACACAGCTTACTGCAGCCTGAACCTCCTGGGCTCAGCTTCTTATCTCAGCCTCTTGAGTAGCTGAGACTTCAGGTGTACACCACTATGCCTGGCTAATTTAAAACTTTTTTTTTTTTTTTTTTTAGAGATAAGGTCATGCTATGTTGCTTGGGTGAGTTTCAAACTCCTAGGCTCAAGCAGTCCTCCTGCCTCAGCCTCCCAAAGTGCTGGGGTTACAGGCATGAGCCACTGTGCCCAGCCCATCAATAATTTTTGCCTGAAACAATTATTACTGTGATCTTTGTATTGAAAGTCCTCCATGGATCTGTTGCGTGCTTACATGTCTTGCTGTGTGTGCCAAGAATGCAAGGCCCAAGAATGCTCTTTATTTGGGGCTTTTCTCAGAGTTGTTTATACAGCTACTGATCTTCAGAGACAAGTTAATGTTTCCTCCTGGACAAAGAGCAGGCTTGCCCACTGCTTGGTATAAAAACAATAGATTTCAGCCTGGCATAGTGGCTCATGTCTATAAATCCAGCATTTTTTTTGTTTGTTTGTTTGAGGTGGAGTCTCACTCTGCTCACTCTGTTGCCCAGACTGGAGTGCAGTGGCGCGATATCGGCTCACTGCAGCCTCCATCTTCTGGGTTCAAGTGATTCTCCTGCCTCATCCTCTTGAGTAGCTGGGACTATAGGTGCCCGTCACCACGCCTGGCTAATTTTTGTATTTTTGTAGAGACAGGGCTTCACCATGTTGGCCTGGCTGGTCTCAAACTCTTGACTTCAGGTGATTTGCCCCCCTTGGCCTCCCAAAGTGCTGGGATTACAGGTGTGAGCCACTGCGCCCAGCCATCCCAGAACTTTGGAAGGCGAAGGTGGAGGATCCTTTGAGGCCAGGAGTTCGAGACCAGCCTAGGCAACACAGTGAGACCCCATCTCTACAAAAATAAAACAATAAAACAATAAACGAGGTGGGCAGATCACCTGAGGTTGGGAGTTCGACACCAGCCTGACCAACATGGAAAAAACCCATCTCTACTAAAAAAATACACAATGAGCCAGGTGTGATGGCACTGTAATCCCAGCTACTGGGGAGGCTGAGGCAGGAGAATAGCTTGAACCCAGGAAGTGGAGGTTGCGGTAAGCCAAAATAGCGCCATTGCATTCCAGCCTGGGCAACGAGCGAAACTCTATCTCTAAAAAATAAAAAATAAATAAAAAACAATAAAAAACAAAAACACAAACAGTACATTCCCCGAGCTGAGTGTTCCTTAGCTGTGATCCAAACCCACCGTCTTTGAGGCATCCATCTGGGTCATGTCGTGTTACCCCATGGAAGTTGGAGGGAAAAGGGAAGTGATGCAATTATCCTACTGCCTGTGCTGCTTGATGTGCTGTAAGCTATAAAGTTCTTTGAGACAGGAGACTTGTTTTTTGTTGTTTTTTTTTTGAGACAGAGTCTTGCTCTGTCACCCAGGCTACAGTGCAGGGGCACGATCTTGGCTCACTGCAGCTTCTGCCTCCTGGGTTTAAGTGATTCTCCTTGCCTCAGCCTCCTGAGTAGCTGGGACTACAGGCACGCACCACCACACTCAGCTAATTTTTGTATTTTCAGTAGAGACAGGGTTTCACCATGTTGACCAGGATGATCTCGATCTCCTGACGTCGTGATCCACCTGCCTCAGCCTCCCAAAGTCCTGGGATTACAGGCGTGAGCCACCGTGCTTGGCCAGGAGTCTTGTTTCTTAGGCCACATCCATAAAACAAGCAAGAGGCTAATGTATTAGTTTGTAAGTAGGGTAAAATCAAATCTCAAACCTAACAGTTTGCAAGTGGTAATTTTCTATTCATTTTTTATTTCATATATATTTTTGAGATAGGGTCTCACTCGGGTGCCCAGGCTGGAGTGCAGTGGCACAGTCACTGCTTACTGCAACCTCAACCTCCTGGGCTCAAGTGATCCACCATCGTGCCTGGCTAATTTTTTTTCAGAGACAAGGTCTCCGAAAAGCTGTGTTGCTCAGGCTGGTCTTGAATTCCTGCCTCAAGCGATCCTCCCACTTTGGCCTACCAAATTGCTAGGTAGGATTCAGAAGTGAGCCACTGCACCTGGCAAATTTTCTGCTTTCATCATTCATTTTACACTTATTGGTTGGAATTCTGCTGTAAGGAAGAACTTTCCCTTCTCCTCCATGAATGAGTGAATGAGTGAATGAATTTGTATCAGTATGGATTCAAGAATTCTTTTTTTTTTTTTTGGAAACAGAGTTTCACTCTTGTTGCCCAGGCTGGAGTGCAATGGCGCCATCTCAGCTCACTGCAACCTCCACCTCCCAGGTTCAAGCGCTTGCCCTGCCTTAGCCTCCAGAGTAGCTGGGATTACAGGCATGCACCACCATGCCCAGCTAATTTTGTATTTTTAGTAGAGATGGTGTTTCTCCATGTTGGTTAGGCTGGTCTCGAACTCCCAACCTCAAGTGATCTGCCTGCCTGGATTATAAGCATGAGCCGGCGCACCTGGCCCTTTTTATTTTTTTTTTTGAGGTGGAGTCTCACTGTGTCACCCAGGCTAAATAAAGTGCAGCGGCGCAATCGTTAGCTCACTGCAGCTTTGAACTCCTGGGCTCAAATGATCCTCTCACCTCAGCCTCCCAAGTAGCTAGCCTCAAGCGATCCTCCTGCCTCAGCCTCCCAAAGTGCAGGGATTACAGGTGTCAGCCATGGTGACTGACCTATTATCTGATTTTAGCCAGCAATGTTGTTTTCCTTAATATTATTCTTACACTGTTAATTAAATGTGATTTAAATAATCTTTTAACTCTCAGTTATTATAGATGAAACAGCCTGCCAAAACTCACCTTATTTTGTTTATTCCATAATCTTTGTCCTCCTAATTTTTCTATTGCATCATTTCTATATTGTCAGAGTAGGTAACATTTACATTCTGTTTTTTCTCCCCAAAACCTGGGTTTGTTTAGTCTTAGTTTTGCAGTTCTATACACTCAGTGCTCCTGCTTGTCCCTTTGCTGAAGTTCCCTTTGCTATCCATTGGTGAGTAATGTTTATTCATTAGCAGTTTCCTCAAGAAAAACATTCCCATGGGAGGCCGGGCACAGTGGTCCATGCCTGTAATCCCAGCACTTTGTGAGGCCGAGGCGGGCGGACCACCTGAGGTCGGGAGTTTGAGACCAGCCTGACCAACATGGAGAAACCCTGTCTCTACTAAAAATACAAAAATAGCCAGGCGTGGTGGCACATGCCTGTATTCCCAGCTACGCAGGAGGCTGAGGCAGGAGAATCGCTTGAACCTAGGAGGCAGAAGTTGCAGTGTGCCAAGATCACGCCATTGCACTCCAGCCTGGGCAACAAGACGAAACTCTATCTCAAAAAAAGAAAAATATTCCCATGGGAAAAATATCCCCAGAATTCCTGTATGTTCAAAACTATCGTTTCTAGCCTTTGTGTGTGAATGATGGCTTGGCTTGTTTTAAAACAAAAAATCACTGGCTCATACTTTATTCATTTATTTTTTTGAGACAGGGTCTTGCTCTGTTGTTCAGGCTGGAGTGCAGTGTCACGATCACAGCTCACCGTAGCTTCCACCCTGGGGCCCAAGCCATCCTCCCACCTTAGTTTCCCAACAGGTGTGCGCCACCACGCCCAGTTAATTTTTTTTTTTTTTTTTTTTTTTGGGGAGGGGGGGGGGGGGGGGGGGGGGGGGTGTCTCATGTTGCCCAGGCTAGTCTCGAACTCCTGACCTCCAGTGATCCTCCTACTTTGGCCTCCCAAAGTACTGTACTAGGATTACAGGCATGAGCCACCACGCCTGACCTGTATATCTTTAAATATTTATTTATTTATTTATTTTTAGAGATGGGGAGTCTTACTCTGTTGCTGAGGCTGGCCTTGAACTCCTGGCCTCATGTGATCCTCCTACCTCAGCCTACCTAATAGCTGGGACTACAGGTTCAAGTCACCACACCCAGTTAAATACTTATTTGTTCTAATGTTTTGGTTATCTTCATTGGAAATTTCAATTGTGCATGTTGGCTGTCTTTGGTCTGTCTTCTGTAGCTATATATATATATATATATATATATATTTTTGGAGATAGAGTCTCACTTTATCGCCCAGGCTGGAGTGCAGTGGTGCCATCTCAGCTCACTGCAACCTCCCCCTCCCAAGTTCAAGCAATTCTCTTGCCTCAGCCTCCCAAGTAGCTGGGATTACAGGTGTGCACCACCTCGCCTGGCTAATTTTTGTATCTTTTGTAGAGACAGGGTTGGTCTTGTTGGCCAGGCTGGTCTTGAACTCCCAACCTCAGGTGATCCACCCACCTTGGCCTCCCAAAGTGCTGGGATTACAAGCGTGAGCCACTGCACCTGGCCAACTATCATTTTTTTCTCTAATTACATTTAATTCCTTTGGTTTATATTGTTTGCTTTTCTCATTTTTATCCATATTGGTTAGTATATTTTTCATAGTGTCCACTTTTATTTTTGCTCCTTTTAGCTTCATCTTCACTTCTGTGATGGTTATTTTACCTGTTTTTTGGAGATGGTGTCTCAGTATGTTTCCTAGGCTGGATTTGAACTCCTGGGCTCAAGTGATCCTCCTGCCTTAGCCTCCTGAGTAGTTGGCATTATAGGCACGTGCCACCATGCCCAGTGTGATAGTTATGTTTTTTCCTTCTACATCCTTTTTTTTTCCCTTTCGAGACAGGTTCCTATTCTGTCGCCCAAGCTGGAGTGCAGTGGCATGAACATGTCTCATGAACTGCATGAACTGCAGCCTCAACCTCCTGGGCTCAAGCTTTACTCCCACCTCAGCCTCCTGTGTAGCGGGGACCACAAGCACTTGTCACCATGCCTGGATGATTTTTTGATGTTTTGTAGAGACAGTGCTTCACTTTGTTGCCTATGCTGGTCTTGAACTCCTGGCCTCAAGCAATCCTTCTGCTTTGGCCTCCCAGACTGCTGAGATTACAGGTGCCTGGCTCCCTTCTGCTTCTTTCCTGGATTTTGTCAGTTTTGTCTTATTTTGTCATCTTTTCCATGAATCTCTATATTTGTATTTTTGTTTTTCCTTCTTGGAAATAATTCATTAAGTTTTTTTCAGACAGTTTTTTTTTGTTTGTTTGTTTTTGTTTTTTTTTTGAGACAGAATCTCGCTCTGTTGCCCAGGCTGGAGTACAGGGATCTTGGCTCACTGTAACGTCCACCTCCCGGGTTCAAGCAATTCTCCTGCTTTAGCCTCCCAAGTAGCTGGGATTATAGGTGCACGACACCACACCCTGCTAATTTTTGTAGTTTTAGTAGAGACGAGGTTTCACCCTGTTGGCCAGGCTTGTCTGGAACTCCTGACCTCAGATGATCCACCGGCCTCAGCCTCCCAAAGTGCTGGGATTACAGGCATGAGCCACTGTGCCTGGCCCAGATCTTTTTTTTTTTTTTGAGACGGAGTTTCGCTCTGTTGCCCAGGCTGGAGTGCAGTGGCCGGATCTCAGCTCACTGCAAGCTCCGCCTCCCGGATCATTCTCCTGCCTCAGCCTCCTGAGTAGCTGGGACTACAGGCACCACGCCAGCCTGGCCAGCTAGTTTTTTGTATTTTTAGTGAGGCAGGTTTCACTGTGTTAGCCAGGATGGTCTCGATCCTGACCTCGTGATCATCCCGTCTCGACCTCCCAAAGTGCTGATTACAGGCTTGAGCCACCGCGCCCGGCCTCAGATCTTTTTTTTTTTTTTGAGACAGGAGTCTGGCTGT
Organism: Papio anubis; assembly: GCF_008728515.1. NCBI lineage: Eukaryota > Metazoa > Chordata > Mammalia > Primates > Cercopithecidae > Papio > Papio anubis. Next base: position 125,946,125 of record NC_044979.1, read on the forward strand.
ATGTAGGCCTGGAGTGCAGTGGCACAATCTCAGCTGACTGCAACCTCTGCCTCCCAGTTCAAGCAGTTCTCCTGCCTCAGCCTCACGAGTAGCTGGGATTACAGGCGTGCACTACCACGCCGGACTAATTTTTGTATTTTTATTAGAGACAGTGTTTTGCCATGTTGCCCCAGCTAGTCTTGAACTCCTGGCCTCAAGTGATTTGTCTACCTCGGCCTCCCAAAGTGTTGGGATTGCAGGCATAAGCCACTGTGCCCAGCGCACTCACATGCTTCTGATGTCTCTCCATGTCCAAATTTTCTCTTCTTACAAGGACACTGGTCAGATTCGATTAGGGCTCACTCTGAAGACCTCATTTTAACATAATCACCTCTTTAAAGACATTGTCTCCAAGCCAGACTAGGTGGCTCACACCTGTAATCCCAGCACTTTGGGAGGTCGAGGCAGGCAGATCACAAGGTCAAGAGATCAAGATCATCCTGGCCAACATGGTGAAACCCCGTCTCTACTAAAAATACAAAAATTAGCTGGGCATAGTGGCAGGCACCTGTGGACCCAGCTATTCGGGAGGCTGAGGCAGGAGAATCGCTTGAATCCGGGAGTCAGAGGTTGCAGTGAGCTGAGATCGTGCCACTGCACTCCAGCCTGGGCCACAGAAAGATTCTGTCCCCCCCCCCAAAAAAAGAGAGAGAGAGTCTTGCTATGATAACCAGGCTGGTCTTGCATTCCAGGGCTCAAGCAATCCTCTTGCCTTGGCCTCCCAAAGTGTTTGGATTACAGGTGTGAGTTTCCATGCTGGCCAAAACAGAATGTTAGAGACACACATTGAATTTACTTGGAAGGCTGATTCTTTTCCCACGCCCTCCCTAGGAAGGTGAGCTGGGTGTTCGGACCTTAACCTTGGGTTACACCCCTTGGGCATCTTCACCCCTTGGGTTACAAGGGTTTCAACTCCCTTTCTGCTTGATTGAGCCTTGCCCTCAGTTCTTTTTATCCCTGCTCTGCTCTGCTTGTTTCAAACAACACATGTTTGCACTGTGGCACGAACGGCTCATCTTCAGAGAGTCTATTTTTGCTGGTGTTTTCTGGGATCTGCATCTGCCTCTTCCCATGTAACTTTGGTAGCCCTTGTGCAGGTCTTGGAGTCTCCAGTGACTTTGTGTCTCCTAGTTTTGTTGAATATGGGATTTCTGCCTCATTCCCCCCTACCACCATATCTCCCTATCACTTTGCATAATTTCTAGGAGGAGGAAGGGGAAGAGTCAGTCAAATATTGCCACAGTTCTTTTGAGACGGAGTCTCGCTCTGCCGCCCAGGCTGGAGTGCAGTGGCCGGATCTCAGCTCACTGCAAGCTCCACCTCCCGGGTTCACACCATTCTCCTGCCTCAGCCTCCCGATAGCTGGGACTACAGGTGCCCGCCACCACACCCAGCTAGTTTTTTGTATTTTTTGGTAGAGACGGGGTTTCACTGTGTTAGCCAGGATGGTCTCGATCTCCTGACCTCGTGATCCGCCCGTCTCGGCCTCCCAAAGTGCTGGGATTACAGGCTTGAGCCACCGCGCCCGGCCTGCCACAGTTCTTATACTGTAATCATATCACTTTGTAATATAAATTTCTCCCACTTTTTCCATTATAAAGATAGCTCACAACAAAATCCCAGCGCTTGAACCCAGAAGGCAGAGATTGTAGTGAGTTGAGATTGCACCACTGAACTCCAGCCTGGACAGTGACAGAGCCAGACCCTGTCTCAAAAATATAAACAAATGAATAATGTTTCCTTTTTTATATAGATATATAGATATATAACCATATACCATACCTGGATGTAGACACACATAGAGATTTCTTTGTTCAAAAATGGGGTCTCAAATGATATATATGTTCTGCAACTTCCTTTATTCATGTGACATATGGGCATATTTCCATGGCATGACTTATTTTGAATGACAATGTTTATATTAAATCACATTTCAAACTGTGTTCACTGTGCTCTTTCAAGACATTTATATTATTTTAATGTATTGGTTTTTTTTTTTTTTTTTTGAGACGGCGTCTTTCCCTGTCGCCAGGCTGGAGTGCAGTGGTGCAATCTTGGCTTACTGCAACCTCTGCTTCCTGGGTTCACACGATTCCCCTGCTTCGGCCTCCCGAGTAGGTGGGATTACAGGCACATGCCACCACGCCTGGCTAATTTTTTGTATTTTGGTAGAGATGGGGTTTCACCATGTTGGCCAGGATGGTGTCCATCTCCTGACATTGTGATCTGCTCTGCCTCGGCCTCCCAAAGTGCTGGGATGACAGGCGTGAGCCACTGCGCCTGGCCGGCAGTGTATTAGTATTTAATGTATTGATAAGAAATATTACATTTATTAGCAAATATTTTATACACACAGATATAAAAAGCATCTGTGTACCTACCATCCTACTTAAAGGAACATTATTGTTATAGTATCATTATTAACTCTACATACCTTTTCTCAGTCTCATTTCCTTTCTTACTTTCAGAAGTAACTACTGTCCTGAATTTTATGTTGTAAGTTATCATTTATGACATTAAATGATAGTCTCTTTTTAAAGTTTCCGGTGGCTATTGGAGTATCACAGTAACTAAGAATGTTCATAGTACTGCTGTGAAAATTCTTAAATATATGTGGCTCCTCCAGTCATACAAGTGTCAGGTTTTTTTTTGTTTTTTTTTTTGAGATGGAGTTTTGTTCTTGTTGCCCAGGCAGGTGTGCAATGGCATAATCCCGGGTCACCACAACCTCCGCCTCCCGGGTTCAAGCGATTCTCTTGCCTCAGCCTCCTGAGTAGCTAAGATTACAGGTATGCGCCACTACACCCAGCTAATTTTGTATTTTTAGAGGAGACAGGGTTTCTCCATGTTGGTCAGGCTGGTCTCAAATTCCTGACCTCAGGTGATCTGCCCGCCTCAGCTTCTCAAAGTACTGTGATTACAGGCATGAGCCACTGCACCCAGCCTCTTTTTTTTTTTTTTTCTTTTTTTTGGGGGGTGGAGTCTCACTCTGTCACCCAGGCTGGAGTGCAGTGGCGTGATCTTAGCGCAGCCTCAACCTCCTAGGCTTAAGTCATCCTCCCACCTCAGCTACCCAAGTACTTGGGATTCGAGATGTGTGCCACCACGTCCAGCTAATTTTGTTTATTTTTTGTACAGATTAGTTCTCAATATGTTGCCCAGGGTGGTCTTGAACTCCTGGGCTCAAGGGATCCTCCCATCTAGGCCTCCCAAAGTGCTAGGATTAGAAGCATGAGGCACCACACCCAGCCAGCTTAATCATGCAAGTTTCTCCTGAGTGTCTTCCTCAGGTGGAATTGCTGGGTCGTAGAAATTGCTTGTGTTCAATGTTTTCTGTTTGTTTGTTTTTTAGATGGAGTCTCGCTCTGTCGCCCAGGCTGGAATGCAGGGGTGCAATCTTGGCTCACTGCAGCTCCGCCTCTTGGGTTCATGCCATTCTCCTGCTTCAGCCTCCCGAGTAGCTGGGACTACAGGCACCTGCCACCACGCCCGGCTAATTTTTTTTTTTGTATTTTTAGTAGAGACGGGATTTTACCGTGTTAGCCAGGATGGTCTTGATCTCCTGACTTCGTGATCCGCCCACCTCAGCTTCCCAAAGTGCTGGGATTACAGGAGTAAGCCACTGCGCTCCGCCGCTTGTGTTCAATGTTACTGAATAACACCATATTGTTTCCGGAGGGCTTGTTTCAATTTACTATACTTTAGAAGGCTATTAGCACTGAATGACTTTTAAAAAGAGTACATGATTCTAACATAATTAGCCATTAGAAAATTTGTGGCTGGGCACGGTGGCTGACTCCTATAATCCCAGCACTTTGGGAGGCCAAGGCGAGTGAATCACCTGAGGCCAGGGGTTCAAGACCAGCCTGTCCAACATGGTGAAACCCCATCTGTACTAAAAATACAAAAATTAGCCGGGCATGGTGGTGCATGCTTGTAATCCCACCTACTTGGGAGGCTGAGGCAGGTGAATTGCTTGAACCCGGGAGGCAGAGGTTGCAGTGAGCTGAGATCACGCTGCTGCACTCCAGCCTGGGTGACAGAGAGAGACTCCATCTCAGGAAAAAAAAAAAAAAAAAAATGTTAGCTTACAAAAATGTGATCTATAGAAAATCTTTCAGAGCCGGGTAAAGTGGATCACGCTTGGACTTGAGCCCAGGAGTTGGAGACTAATGAGACCCAGGCTCTACTAAACATAAAAAAAAACAGCCTCGTGTGGTGGCACACACCTGTGGTCCCACCTGCTCAGAAGGCTGAGGCAGGAGGATTGTTTGAGCCCAGGAGTTCGAAGCTTCAGTGAGCTATGATCATGCCACTGCACTCCAGCCTGGGTGACAGTGAGAACCTGTCTCAAAACAAAAAAAAAAAGAAGAAAGAAAACCTTTAGGAACAGTAGTATGACCTGTATTACTTTTGACTAACCAATTGTGATTAAAACTTTGCAAAATAATTTGCTAATATTTTTATTTTACCTTCATTATGCTGTATTGTATTTGGTTCTCACGTGCTATTATTCCAGTAATTATGCCTTCATTATGCTGTATTGTGTTTGGTTCACTTGTGCTATTATTCCAGTAAGAACAGCATTGAAGCTTTTTTTTTTTTTTTTTGCTTTTTGTGTTTTTAGACAGAGTCTGGCTTTGTCACCCAGGCTAGAGTGCAGTGGTGTAATCTCGGTTCACTGCAACCTCTGCCTCCTGGGTTCAAGTGATTCTTCTGCCTCAGCCTCCCCAGTAGCTGAGATTACAGGTGCCCACCACCAGGCCTAGCTACTTTTTGTATTTTTAGTAGAGATGGGGTTTCATCATGTTGGCCAGGCTGGTCTCGAACTCGTGACCTCAGGTGATCCTCCCGCCTCGGCCTCCCAGAGTGCTGAGGTTACAGGCGTGAGCCACTCTGCCCAGCCTGATGAAGCATATTTTAATCTGTTTCACAGTTTTGCTTTCTCTGGCAAGATTACCTCCTGGTTGTTATATGTGACCACTCATTAGTGTCTTCTAGGCAACTATATATATTTTTAATGTGATGTGCTCTAGCAAAACAATGTCTACAATACAGCCATCTCATGCCCACAAGTATTAATACAGGTGTGAGTGTGAGGTTGATTCCAGGACCATGAAGAGGTGACAGATTTTAATTAATTAACTAATTTTTCAGAGACAAGGGCTTGCTCTGTTACCCAGGGTGGAGAACAGTGGCATGATCACAGCACACTGTAACCTTGAAATCCTGAGCTCAAATGATCCTCCTGCCTCAGCCTCCCAAGTAGCTGGGACTGTAAGCATGCACCACCACACCCAGCCAGATTTTAGTAAATATAAATATTTTATCTGAAATTTTTAAGAATATTTAATATTTTAAGGAATATTTAATGTTAAACATTTATGAAATACAAATAGCATAAGTTAACTCTTCTAGCCTTCCACATTTACTTACTTGAGTTTCTTTTCCCCTCAAAATAAATTCTCAGTTACCACTTATACTTAGATACAAACATCTGGTGTTTAACATTTTGTTTCTTTTATTATGCTTTTGCTTTTTGTGTGTTTTTTTGAGATGGATTCTCATTCTGTTGCCCAGGCTGGAGTGCAGTGGCGTGATCTTACCTCACTGCAATCTCCGCCTCCCAGGTTCAAGCGATTCACCTGCCTCAGCCTCCCAAGTAGCTGGGATTACAGGCAGGCGCCACCATGGCAGGCTAATTTTTATATTTTTAGTAGAGACAGGGTTTCAAATTGTTGGCCAGGCTGGTCTTGAACTCCTGACCTCAGGTGATCCACCCGCCTCGGCCTCCCAAAGTGCTGGGATTACAGGCGTGAGCCAATGTGCCCAGCCTATTGTGCTTTTTAAAAAACTACAGCAGGCTGGGTGTGGTGGCTCATGCCTGTAATCCCAGCACTTTGGGAGGCTGAGGTGGGCAGATCATTTGAGGTCAGGAGTTTGAGACCAGCCTGGCCAACATGGTGAAACCCAGTCTCTACTAAAAACACAAAAACTAGCTGGGCATGGTGGCGTGCGCTTGTAATCCCAGCTACTGGGGAGGTTGAGGCAGGAGACTCACTTGAACCCAGGAGGCGGAGGTTGCAGTGAGCTGAGATCACACCACTGCACTCCAGCCTGGGAAACAGTGAGACTCAGCCTCGGGAAAAGAAAAAAATTGTGTTTTGGTGAGGAGGGTCCTATAGCTAAGGGCAGAGATGCTGTGACCAAGTGTCCCACCCCAGGGATTGTATCCTCTGTGTGGGTAAGCAACGTAGAGTGAGCCTGGAGTGCAGACTGTCAGCCTTTGAGGTTTCAGGTTGTGTTTTAGAGTGGACCTCGATGCCCAGCTCTAGCCAGCTAACTCTAGTGGTAAATGTTTGGGGGAAACACCCGTTATTTGTTGTAGTTACATGCAAGGAGCTGGGCAAGTGACACATGGAATTCATATATATATTTTTAAACCAGTCTTACTCTGTTGCTCAGGCTGTAGTGCAGTGGCACGATCGTGGCTCACTGCAACCTCCTTCCCCGGGGTTCAAGCAATTCTCCTGCCTCAGCCTCTCAAGTAGCCGGGACTACAGGCATGCATCACCATGCCCCGCTAATTTTGTATTTTTGCTCGAGACGGAGTTTTGCCATGCTGGCCAGGCTGGTCTGGAACGCCTGACCTCAGGTGATCCGCTTGCCTCAGCCTTCAAAAGTGCTGGGATTACAGGCTTGAGCCACCAAGCCTGGCCAGAAAAATTTTAAAAAGAAATAGGCCGGGCGCGGTAGCTCACACCTGTAATCCCAAAATTTTGGGAGGCCGAGGAGGGAGGATCGCTTGAGCCCAGGAACGGGAGCCCCCCCATCTCTATTTAAAAACATAAATAAAAATTAAAAATAAAATAAAAACAAGGTGCAAAGACTCATTTTGTTACTCATGGTTGCATTTTAATTGAGAATATAAGTAGTCTTGGCCGAGTGTGGTGGCTCACGCCTGTAATCCCAACACTTTGGGAGGCCGAGGTGGGCGGATCACGAGGTCATCTTGGCTAATACGGTGAAACCCCGTCTCTACTAAAAATACAAACAATTAGCTGGGTGTGGTGGCGGGCGCCTGTAGTCCCAGCTACTTGGGAGGCTGAGGCAGGAGAATGCTGTGAACCCAGGAGGCGGAGCTTGCACTAAGCCGAGATCGTGCCACTGCACTCCAGCCCAGGCGACCGAGAGAGACTCCATCTCAAAAAAAAAAAAAAAAAAAAAAAAGAATATAAGTAGTCTTTGAAGTTCTTTTGGGACCTACAGTGCTGCAAGCGCATAATGCCAAACGTGGATTTCAAAAGAGGCCCCCCGACGGGGTTTTATTAATTGCAAAATCAGTGCAGCGGTCCCTTGCTTCCCTCACCTACCCTTAGATCCTAAGTGGTGGTGGCGGCAGCGCGGAGCAGCTTCTGAAGGTCCAGGAGCTTAAAGCGGAGGTGCCACGGGGCGCGGCTTTGCGGAAAAAGCAAAAGCTCACTCCGCACAGTGCACTTCTCGGAATACAGGCGCTGAGCCCCCGCAGGAGGAGAGGGCTGGTTCCGGGAGCCCCTCCCCTGGGGCGGGGCCAAAGCGTCCTCCCAGCCCGGCTTTGCAGAACAGAGATCTGGTGTCTCTAGTTTACAGAAGCACTTCCAGAACTCATCAGAAGCCACCCTGCTTATCAGCAGATTTCAAGAGAGCGTTCAGTGGAGGCCCTGAGTCTGCACAGTTCACCTCCCTGGGAACTGCTCGCCTGAGCATTGGAGCCGGCGCTGGCCCCCTGCAGCCTAAAGGAGCCCCGGAGGCCCAGGACACAGCGTGAGTCCTGGCTTGTGCTTTCCCTGCACCCAACTTTCTGATTTTGCCGACTTTCCTTTTCCTCTTCCAGGCTTCCTCTCTGAGTCTACATTTCTTCTTAATCGCATAGGCAGATCATCTCCTAGAATCTTCAGGCTTGCTTTTCGTTGATTTATGTTTTGGGTAACTTCACTTGTCTAATCTTACAGCAGCCGCATGTTGCCAAACAGCATGAATAAGTGATGCAATCCCTTGCACACAGGAGCACCCTCAGTGCAAGACTGGGGCAATCCCCAAACTCAGAGTTGAAGTGTCCGAGTTTGTCTTCTTTCCCATTAGAATTAGAATTTTAAAATAAGTACTTACCAGATACATTGTTATAACGATACAACGTCAAGTTGGGAATTAAATCATGTTTTCATTCATTAAATATATTTACTATATTTTATTTTCTTTTTTAATTTTTTTTTTTTTTTGACAGAGTCTCATTCTGTTGCCCAGGCTGGAGTGCAGTGGCGCGATCTCGGCTCACTCCAACCTCCGCCTACAGGGTTCAAAGGATTCTCCTGCCTCAGCCTCCCGACTAGATGGGTGTGGGCCACTATGCCCAACTAATTTTTTAATTTTTGTATTTTTAGTAGAGACAGGGTTTCACCATGTTAGCCAGGCTGGTCTCAAACTCCTGGCCTCAAGCGATCCACCTGCCTCCACCTCCCAAAGAGCTGGGATTACAAGCATGACCACTGTACCTGGCCACTATATTTTCTTTATGTATGATTTGCATATTATTACTTTTTAAATATTTGATGACTGATATTGGAATGAGGATCAGGGAGGAAAATAATAAAATCCAAGATTTCTGTATTACAGTGCCAAGTAGGTTTTCAATATCATGACCATAGCCCTGTCACTATCATGTTGGTGAAACAAAGTAGTCAGGACTTTTAAAATTTTCAAATGATTTAATATATGCCTTCCTTTCCTTCCTTCTTTTCTTTCTTTTTTTTTTTTTTTAAGAGACAGAGTCTCACTTAGTCACCCAGGCTAGAGTGTAGCGGTGCAATCATAGCTCACTGGAATCTCAAACTCCTGAGCTCAAGTGATCCTCCTGCCTCAGCCTCCCAAGTAGCTGGGACTACAAGTATGCACCACCATGCCTGGCTCATTTATTTTATTTTTTGTAGAGATGGCATTTCACTATGTTGCCCAGGCTGATCTGGAACTCCTGGGCTCAAGCGATCCTCCCTCCTCAGCCTCCCAAAGTGCTGGGATTATAGGTGTGAGTCCCCATGCCCAACCTTTTTTTTTTTTCTTTTTTCTTTTTTGAGATGGAGTCTTGCTCTGTCGCCCAGGCTAGAGTGCAGTGGTGAGATCTTGACTCACCACAAGCTCTGCCTCCTGGGTTCACGCCATTCTCCTGCCTCAGCCTCCCTAGTAGCTGGGACTACAGGTGCCTGGTACCAGGCCTGGCTAATTTTTTTTTGTATTTTTAGTAGAGACGGGGTTTCACCATGTTAGTCAGGATGGTCCCGATCTCCTGACCTTGTGATCCGCCCATCTTGGCCTCCCAAATGGTGCTGGGATTACAGGCGTGAGCCACCACGCCCGGCCTTTTTTATTTTTTAGAAAATCCTTGGACTAGAATTAGGGTTAAAGGGATCCTCAAGGTTGCCTAGAGCAGCCTCCCCTGAGAGACTTTTTTAAAACCAGTGTTTTATTGATATATAATTAAATGCAATAAAATGCACTCTTTAAGTGCACATTTTGATGAATTTTGATAAATTTATTCATGCTTGTAATTATCACCACAATAACATTTCCATCACCCATAAGTTTCCTAGGACCTCTTTCCAGTCAGCCCCTTGTCCCAACTCCTAACCCTACTGATCTGATCTTTGTCATTATAGCATTTGTATTTTCTAGTGTTTCTTCTTTTTTTTTTTCTTTTTTTTTTTTGAGACCAAGTCTCGCTCTGTCACCCAGGCTGGAGTGCAATGGTGCAATCTCAGCTCACTGCAACCTCTGCCTCCTGGGTTCAAGAGATCCTCCTGCCTCAACCTCCCGAGTAGCTGGGACTACAGGCGCCCGCCACCACGCCTGGATAATTTTTTTGTATTTTTAGTAGAGACGGGGTTTTACCATATTGGCCAGGCTGGTCTCAAACTCCTGACCTCGTGATCCACCCACCTTGGCCTCCCAAAGTGCTGGGATTACAGGCATGAGACACCGTGCCCGGCCTCTAGTGTTTCATATAACTGAAACCATACAGTATGTGCTCTTGTGTCTGGCTCCTTTCCATCAGTATAATTATTTATTTGTTTATTTATTTTGAGACAGAATTTTGCTCTTGTTGCCCAGGCTGGAGTGCAGTGGCGCGATCTCAGCTCACTGCAACCTCCGCCTTCAGGGTTCACCAATTCTCCTGCCTCAGTCTCCCTGGTAGCTGGGATTACCAGCATGGTGGCCCAGCTAATTTTGTATTTTTAATAGAGACAGGGTTTCACCATGTTGGTCAGGCTGGTTTCAAACTTTTGACATCAGGTGATCCGCCCACCTCGGCCTCCCAATGTGCTGGGATTACAGGCATGAGTCACCGTGCCCGGCCTTGCTGGGTCTTATGGTAAGTATATGTTTATAAGAAACTGCAGGCCCAGTGTGGTGGCTCACAGCTGTCATCTCAACACTTTGGGAGGCCGATGTGGGAGGATCCCTTGAGGCCATGGGTTCAAGGTCAGCCTGGGCAACATAGCGAGACCCTGTTTCTACAAAAAATGAAAAATTAGCAGGGCATAATGGTGTGCATCTGTAGTCCCTGCTACTCGGGAGGCTGAGGCAGGATAATTGCTTAAGCCCAGGAGTTCTAGGATGCAGTAAGCTATGATTGCATGGCTGCATTCCAGCCTGGGCGACAGAGCAAGACCCTATCTGAGAGACACACACACACACACCTGTTGTCTTTGCTCCCTTGTAATTGGGCAGCAGATCCTTTCTCTGATTCATCTTGGAAGGCTGTTGTCTCTGTTCCCTCATTATATTTATTGTTTGTTTGTTTATTTATTTATTTATTTATTTTGAGATGGAGTCTCGCTCTATCACCCAGGCTGGAGTGCAGAGGCACGATCTTGGCTCACTGCAGACTCTGCTTCCGGGGTTTATCAAGTAGTTCTTCTGCCTCAGCCTCCCGAGTAGCTGGGACCACAGGCATGTGCCACCATACCTGGCTAATTTTTTTTTTTTTTTGAGACAGAGTCTCTCTCTTGCCCAGGCTGGAGTGAAATGGTATGATCTTGGCTCACTGCAGCCTCTGCCCGCTGGGTTCAAGCGATTCTCCTGCCTCAGCCTTTCAAATAGCTGGGATTACAGGCACACACTGTTATCAGCAGGCTAATTATTGTATTTTTAGTAGAGATGGGGTTTTACCATGTTGGCCAGGCTGGTCTCGAACTCCTGACCTCAAGTGGCCCGTCTGCCTTGGCCTCCCAAAGTATTGGGATTACAGGCATCAACCACTGCACCCGCCCAAGTCTGCTTCTTTGTCTATGCATTTAGTTCTCCCAAGAGATTCTCTTTCCCTCTCCCTTGCCTTTGTACCCTGCTAATCAGGTATATGTGATTTCCTGTCAGACCTGAACCTTGCAGAATTGAAGCTATAGAAAAGAGTATGTTGACTCTACAGTGATTGAAGGGGGTAGGAGTAAAGCATTTCGCAGAGGAAGCAGTCTTAGGAAATTTTGCCTCTGACCCGTTTTTGTGCCAGTCGTACCAGGAGAGAGAGTGAAGCCAGACAGCCTCCCTCTTTCCTGTTTTGTGTGTGGACTACGATGTTCATTTCCTCATTCTCTCTTTCTAGGCTCTTGCTCTTGCAGAATCCACAGGTCTTTCTTGAAGAAATCTGTAGTCAGAACTTTGTGCTGCATTTTTATCTAGGGAAGGAACAGGAAGAGAAGAGTGTGGTCTACTAGAAATCTAGCACTGGAGACACGTGAGTCTGATTTGCCTTTTCTTGTTTTTTTTTTTTGCTGTCATTGGAATGTTTTTATGCATTGAACTGTTAAACGTTTGTCTATCTGCTAGCAGTTCACTCTTTTTTGAGACAGAGTCTTGCTCTGTCACCTGGGCTGGAGTGCAGTGGTGCGATCTTGGCTTACTGCAACCTCCACCTCCTGGGTTCAAGTGATTCTCCTGTCTCAGCCTCCTGAGTAGCTGGGATTACAGGTGCGGGCCACCACACCTGATTAATTTTTATATGTTTAGTAGAGACAGGGTTTCGCCATGTCGGCCAGGCTGGTCTTGAACTCCCGACCTCAGGTCATCCATCTGCCTCGGCCTCCCAAAGTGCTGGGATTACAGGCGTGAGCCACCGCGCCCGGCCGGCATTTACTCATCACCTGAATTTTAAAAATTGATGTCAACTATGTGGCATGCAGAAGATCTCAGCTTCCCAGAATAGCTGGTTACATTACATATCATTTCAGCTTTTATTTTAGCTTCAAGGAGTACATGTGCAGGTTTGTTACATGGGTATATCACATGATGCTGAGGTTTGGGGTATGATTGATCCCCTCACCCAGGGTTTGAGCACGGTACCCAGTAGGTAGTTTCTCAGTCTTTGCCCTCCTTCCGCTGCCTTCTTGTAGTCCTCAGTATCCTTTTTTTTGTTTGTTTTTTGTTTTTACACAGTCTCGCTCTGTCGCCCAGACTGGAACACAATGGTGTGATCTTAGCTCACTGCAACCTCCACCTCCTGGGGTCAAGTGATTCTCCTGCCTCAGCCTCCTGAGTAGCTGGGATTACAGGTGCCCACCACCATGCCTGGCTAATTTTTGTATGTTTAGTAGGGACAGGGTTTCACCATGTTGGCCATGCTGGTCTCGAACTCCTGATCTCAAGTGAGTTGCCCGCCTCGGCCTCCCAAAGTGCTGGGATTACAGGTGTGAGCCACTGCACGTGGCCATTACTGTGTTTTTCCCGTCTTTGTATCCACATGTACCCAGTTTAGCTCCCACTTTTAAGTGAGAACATGTGGTATTTGGTTTTCTGTTCCTGAGCTAATTTCACTTAGGATAATGGCCTCCAGATATATCTATGTTGCAGCAAAGGACATGATGTCATTCTTTTTTATGGCTGCGCTGGCTTTTTTTTTTTTTTTTAATCATAAAATATAGCATAAGGCCGGGCATGGTGGCTCACACCTGTAATCCTCGCACTTTAGGAGGCCGAGGTGAGCAGATCACCTGAGGTCAGGAGTTCGAGACTAGCCTGCCCAACATGGTGAAACCCGGTCTGTACCAAAAATACAAAAATTACCTGGGTGTGGTGGCACACACTTCTGATCCCAGCTATTCGGGAGGCTGAGGCATGAGAATCACTTGAACCCGGGAGGCAGAGAGTGCAGTGAGCCGAAATCACACCACTGCACTCCAGCTTGGGTGACAGAGCAAGACTCCATCTCTAAACAAAAGATAAAATAAAATATAGTGTAAGTGCATGTGCTGAGGATCCCAGCCCTTGTTATAGGGAGTTCCCTGTTTGACTCTCCTCTGATTCAGAAGCTTTTCAAAATCTACTGTGTACTCTTTTTTTTTTTTTTGAGACGGAGTCTCGCTCTGTCGCCCAGGCTGGAGTGCAGTGTGGCACAATCTCGGCTCACTGCAACCTCTGCCTCCCAGGTTCAAGCAATTCTCCTGCCTTAGCCTCCCCAGTAGCTGGAATTACACGCACGTGCCACCATGCCCGGCTATACTGTGTATTCTTTCAATGCCCGGGAACCTGAACAAATTTATCCCTATTACCAAAGCAAATAAGCTTGGTTCTCGCAATTGTGTGTGACCTTCACAACCTCTGTACAGGCTTTTAATTTTTCCTTACACAGGTGAAGGTAAGAGGTCAGTCCTAACAAGGTGAAGGAAGTAAGGTGATCTTAGAAGCCTGTTGAAAGATACAGAGATTGAGAAGTTGGAAAGCGTTTGTTTGGGCGAGGAGCTTTTTTCCTCTTATCCAAAATCAGGCCTCCGAGGCCTGGTCCTGCAGGAAAACTTGCTTTTGTACTTTGGAACTAGGGGCAAGAAGGCCTTGTCAGCAGTGCCTTTTTTGTTTTGTTTTGTTTTTAAATCCGTTGGTCCTTTGCTTGCCCCAGATGAAGTAGCTGGGGCCAGCCAGGCAGAAGTTCTGTTCTGAGCTGCAGAAGACAGTGGTCCGGATGAGGCCTGGGAGCCGCTGTGTCTGAGAATCTGAGAATAGACCTTCCCACCGGCATGTCTTCTACCCCTGGCCCTGCCCTCTCCCTCCCTGTTAGAGCCAAATATGAAGAATCCAGAGTCCATTCTCCGGCAATGATTTTTCTGTGTGTGGAATTCTGATGTACACAATTTACTTTGAAGCAACTGACCTTACTCAGCAGATTTTTTTCCTCTATAGCCACGAGAATTTTAAATATACATGGATTGCGAGTCACTCCTGGTAGAGACAATGAAAAGAGGAGGAAATTGGCCAGGCGTGGTGGCTCACACCTGTCATTCCTACACTTTGGGAGGCTGAGGCAGGTGGATCACTTGAGGTCAGGAATTTGAGACTGGCCTGACCAACATGGTGAAACCCTGTCTCTACTAAAAAATACAAAAGAATTAGCCAGGCGTGGTGGCAGGCGCCTGTAATCCCAGCTACTCGGGAGGCAGGAGAATCGTTTGAACCCAAGAGGCGGAGGTTGCAGTGAGCCGAGATCACATCACTGCACTCCAGCCTGGGCAACAGAGTGAGACCCCATCTCAAAAAAAGTAAAAATAAAAATAAAAAAGGAGGAAATCAGAAGTGTACAGGGAGGTACAGCATTTTCCAGAGCAGGATGGGAAGAGCTAAAAGGAGCTGTGGCCAAGTTTGCTCTGCTGCTCAATCAAGCAGGGAGGGAGTTGATACTCTTGTAATCCAAAAGGTAAAGGCCATCTCCCCTGGCCTGACCATTTCAGGGGCAGAGTTAAGGTCCTAAAATCCAGCTCGCTGTCTTAGGGAGGGTGTGGAAAAAGAATCAGCCTTCCAAGTAAATTCAATGTAAAGTGTGTCTCTAATGTTCTATTTTGGCCAGCACTGTGGCTCATGCTTATAATCCTAGCACTTTGGGAGCCAGGATGGGAGGATCGTTTGAGGCCAGGAATTCAAGACCAGCCTGGGTAACATAGTGAGACCTCATCTCTACAAAAATATTAATAATAATAACTTAGCTGGGTGTGGTGGTGTGTGCCTGTAGTCTCTGCTACTCAGGAGGCTGAGGGGGGAGGATCACTTCAGCCTAGGAGGTTGAGGCCACAGTGAGCTATGATTATACCATTGGCACTCCAGTGTGGGCGACAGAGTGAGACCTTGTCTTGAAAAAAAGCCAAAAATATTCTGTTTTCTCCTTGGGACCACATTACAACCCAGAAGGCAGGTGTCAACAATTCTGAGCTGTATATCAGGCCTAGTGGTCAGCTGGGGATGTGTAAATCAGTTCTAACTTTTAGTGGAGGAAATGTACATTTCCTTTCAAACTCAAGGCTGATGGTCTTGCTTTTTTTCTGAGACGATGTCTCACTCTGTCACCCAAGCTGGAGTGCTGTGGCCTGATCCCGGCTCACTGCACCCTTGAACTCCTGGGCTCAAGCCATCCTCCCGCCTCAGGCTCTTGAGTATCTGGGACCACAGGCGTGCACCACCATGCCCCACCAATTTTTCTTTTTCTTTTTTTTTTTTAAAAGAGAAGGAATCTTGCTATGTTCTCAAGAACTGATCTCAAACTCCTGGGTTCAAATGATCCTGCTGGGATTATTACAAGTGTGAGCCACTGTGCCCAGCCAATCTCATTAAAGTGTCATTGGTTGGAAAGAGGTTCAAGTACCTGGTTTGCCTTTTTTTTTTTTTTTTTCCAGATGGAGTCTTGCTCTTGTTGCCCAGGCTAGAGTGCAGTGGTGGGATCTCAGCTCACTGCAACCTCCGCTTCCCGGGTTCAAGCGATTCTCCTGGCTTGGCCTCCTAAGTGGCTGGAATTAGAGGCGCCCGACTAATTTTTGTACTTTTAGTAGAGATGGAGTTTCACCATGTTGGCCAGGCTGGTCTCAAACTTCTGACCTCGTGATTCACCCGCCTTGGCCTCCCAAAGTGCTGGGATTACAGGTGTGAGCCACCGCTCCTGGCCAAAGTCACTGGTTTTTCAGACATGACCAGTAATTATTTGTCTGATCATTTCGACAAGACTGGAAGCCTCTTGAGGATGGCGCCCATGCATTATGCATTCCTCTTTGGGTCTTGTGTCAGGGTTCCTGGGGACTGGCTTTGAGGTTCTGGTGCCCGTCAGTCGTTCTCAGGAGCATTGCCCATTCTTAGTTATGGTGTGTTGCCTCATTTGCCTCATGCATCTTCTTTTTTTTTTTTTGGAGACAGAGTTTCACTCTTGTTGCCCAGGCTGGAGTGCAATAGTGCAAGCTCGGCTCACCGCAACCTTTACCTCCCAGGTTCAAGTGATTCTCTTGCCTCAGCCTCCTGAGTAGCTGGGATGACAGGCATGTGGCACCACATCCAGCTAATTTTGTATTTTTAGTAGAGACGGGGTTTCTCCCTGTTGGTCAGGCTGGTCTCAAACTCTCGACCTGAGGTGATCCACCCAGCTCAGCCTCCCAAAGTGCTGGGATTATAGGCATGAGCCACAGCACCCGGCCTTCTCATGTACCTTCTTAAAAAGTCCTTTAGCTTATCCCATTTATTTTAGCTCCTCTTAAACCATTTGTCTGTTTCTGGCTACCTCTTCACTCACCTATGGTTCATTCTCCATTCTTAGTGGAATTATGCTACAGTAAGTGCTGCTTCTCTGCCGATAGATCTGCTGACTTCAAGGTCTTTACAGCGACCCTGCCTGGTCATGTAGTATGAATTAGCTTGATTCCTGCTGGACCAAAGCCAAATGACTGGTTTCTTTTTATTTTTTATCTTTTTTTTTTTTTTTTTTTTAATAGAGACAGGGTTTCACCATATTGGCCAGGCTGGTCTCAAACTCCTAGCCTTAAGCAATCCACCTGTCTTGGCCTCCCAAAGTCCTGGGATTACAGGTGTCAGCCACCATGCTGGCCCTTGTTGAGTTTTTTTTTGAAATGGAGTCTCGGTCTGTCGCCCAGGCTGCAGTGCAGTGCAGTGGTGCAGTGGTGCGATCTCGGCTCAATGCAGTCTCCACCTCTCTACCTCCCAGGTTCAAGAGATTCTCCTGTATTCAAGTGATTCTCCCGCCTCTGCTTCCCAAGTAGCTTGGATTACAGGTGCCTGCCACCATGCCTGGCTAATTTTTGTATTTTTAGTAGAGATGGGGTTTCACCATGTTGGCCAGGCTGGTCTCGAACTCCTGACCTCAAGTGATCCTCCTGCCTCGGCCTCCCAAAGTGCTGGGATTACAAGTGTGAGCCACTGCAGCCAACCCCTTGTTCAGTTCTTAATAACTGCTTAGGTTCCACTCTATTTAATTCATAAAATATTTAATTCATGAAATATTTAACTAACACCTATTGAGTGCTGGGTGCAGTGATAGAAGATAATTCAACTGGAGTGATTGACTGATTTTCTGGGTTGATGGGGTGGAAATAATGTGGTATAGGGGAGGCCACTTGATCTACACCATGAAGAAGTAGGACTTGCTTCATGACATGGGGGATATGGTGATTCCAGGCAGAGAAGCAACATTTGAAAGGGTGTAGAGGAATAAAAACACATGACATAGGCTGGGTGCAGTGGCTCATGCCTATAATCCCAGCACTTTGGGAGGCCAAGACAGGCGGATCGCCTGAGGTCAGGAGTTCAAGACCAGCCTGGGCAACATGGTGAAACCCTGTCTCTACTCAAAATACAAAAATTAGCTGGATATGGTGGCATGCACCTGTAGTCTCAACTACTCAGGATGCTGAGGGAGGATAATTGCTTCAACCTGGGAGGGGGAGGTTGCAGTGAGCCGAGATTGTGCCACTGCACTATACTCCAGCCTGCGTGACAGAGCAAGACTCCGTCTCAAAAAAAACCAAAAAAAGTCCTTAGTATTCCTTGAGCCATAAATTGTGTGTTTGACCAGGCGCGATTGCTCACGCCTGTAGTCCCAGCACTTTGGGAGGCCGAGTCGCATGGATCATTTTAGCCCAAAAGTTTGAGACCACTCTGGGCAACATGGCAAAACACCATCTCTACTAAAAATACAAAAAATTAGCCAGACATCGTGCCTGCCTGTAGTCCCAAATGCTCAGGAGGCTGAAGTGGGAGAATCGCTTGAGCCAGGGAGGCAGAGGTTGCAGTGAGCTGAGATTGCACCACTGCACTCCAGCCTTGGTGACAGAGTAAGGCCCTAACTCAAAATTTAAAAAAGTGTGTGTTTGTGTATGTGTGTGCGTGTGCATGTGAATAATGTGTGTGTGTAAAAATGTGTGTGTGTGTATGTATATTTGTGGGGAATGAGGTTGGTAAAATACATAGGCATGGGAGCCAGATCATGAGGACATAAAGTGTGTAATAAAGACATTATGTTAATGGCTGGGTGCAGTGGCTCTGGTAGGGTACAGTGGCTCATGCCTATAATCCCAGCTCTTTGGGAGGCTGAGGCAGGAGGATCATTTGAGGTCAGGAGTTCGAGACCAGACTGGCCAACATGGTGAAACCCCATCTCTACTAAAAATACAAAAATTAGCTGGGCGTGGTGGCATGTGCCTATAATCCCAGCTACTTGGGAGGCTGAGGCAGGAGAATCACTTAAACCTGGGAGGCAGAGGTTGCAGTGAGTCAAGATTGTGCCACTGCACTGCAGCCTGGGTGACAGAGCGAAACTCCTTCTCAGAAAAAAGAAAAAAAGGATTTATTAATAGACACTGAAATTTGAATTTCATTTTTACTTATTATTATTACTTTTGAGACAGGCTCTCATCTCACTCTGTCACCCAGGCTGGAGTGGAATTTCATGGTCGTAGCTCACTGCAGCCTCAAACTCCTGTGCTCAAGCAATCCTTCTGCCTCACCCTCCTGAGTAGCTAGGTCTATAGGCGCGTGCCACTACACCTGGCTAATTATAAAAATACTTTTGTAGAGATGGAGTCTTGGTATGTTGCCCAGATAGGTGTTGAACTCCTGGCTTCAAGTAATCCTCCCACCTCAGCCTCCCACAGTGCTAGGATTACAGGCGTGAGCCACTGTAGCCAGCCTGAAATTTGAATTTCATTAGTTTTTACGTGTCAAAAAATATTCTTCTTCTTTTGATTTTTTTTTCAACCGTTTAAAATGTAAAAATCAGCTGGGCATGGTGGCTCACACCTGTAGTCCCAGCTACTCTAGAGGCCAAGATGGAAGGATCACTTGAGCCCAGGAGTTTGAGGCTGCCGCGAGCTATGATGGCACCACTGCACTCCAGTCTGGGTGACAGAATGAGATCCTGTCTCAAAAAAAGTAAAGTAAAATAAAATGTAAAAATCGTTCTTACTTGTGAGCCATACAAAACCAGGTGGCAGGGTAGATTTGGCCTACAAGCCATAGTTTGCTGACCCCTGACTTTAAAGATTTTTTTTCCCAGGTCAACTTTAAATGGCATTATTCTGCCAACTGCATTGGTTGGAAATCAGTTGAGCAGTGGGTTGGTCAGCTGCTTTGAGTCTGTTTTTAACCACAGTCTTTTCTAAATATAGATTATTTACATCATCTGTGTAGCCTTGTATTTGACATATTAGTCTCTGATAGGAGGCTGGTCTAGGCAATCTTGAGGATCCCTTTTGCCCTAAGTCTAGTCCAAAGATTTTATAAAAAATAAAGGCCAGGCATGGGGGCTCATGCCTGTAATGCCAGCACTTTGGGAGACCTAGGTGGGAGGATTGCTTGAGTCCAGGAGTTGAAGACCAGTCTGGGCAACATAGCAAGACCCCCATCTCTTCAAAAAAAAAATTTAAAAATTAGCCAAGCATAGTGGCGTGCACCTGTAGTCCCAGCTACTTGGGAGGCTGAGGCAGGAAGATCGCTTGAGCCCTGGAGTTGGAGGCTGCAGTGAGCCATGATTGTACCACTGCACTCCAGCCTGGGTGACAGAGTGAGAACTTGTCTCAAAAAATAAGTAAATAAATAAAAATTCGTTTTGACTCCCTGTCCTCTGCAGCTTCTGTAGCAGTGTGCCTCCCAGAGTTTCTTCCTGTACCTTCACCATTTTCCCCTTCTCCTTCCCAGACTCAAGTCAGGATGTCAAGGTGGTGGTCCTGCAGGCTCTGTCCTTAGCGCTCTTCTCTTCTCCCTCTTTCTATTCTCCCTGGACTTTATTTTTATGATTTTTTATTTTCTTGAGACAGGGTCTCACTCTGTGGCCCCATCCTGGTGCAGTGGTGTGATCTTGGCTCACTGCAATCTCCACCTCCCAGGTTTAAGAGATTCTCCTGCCTCAGCCTCCTGAGTAGCTGAGACTACAGGTGCACGCCATCCTGCCCGGCTAATTTTTATTTTTTTTTAGTACAGCTGGGGTTTTGCCATGTTGGCCAGGCTGGTCTTGAACTCCTGGCCTCATGTGATCCTCCCGCCTCAGCCTCCCAGAGTGCTGGGATTACAGGCATGAGCCACTACACCCAGCCTCTCCCTGGACTTTAATCAGATCACGTCTTCAACCAGCACCTCTACATTGGCCATGTTGTGTATGTTAAGCCGTTATATTTAGCTCTGACCTTTCTTCTGAGGCTTAAAGCCTTTCCCAGTATCTGGAAGTTAAAGTCTAAACTCCTTAGCCTGGCCCTAGGACCCGCTTAGTCTGAACTCCTGATGCACTGCCAGGCCCCTGGGCCAAGCCACGGATAGCTTCCAGCAGGTCATCTGCTTCCTCCTCCTTATGTTTGCTCATGCTCCTCCCTCTGCCATCACAAACCTCTCTCCTTGTCTCTACCTCCCTTCCTCACCTCACAGCACTTGCCAAATCGATGCCCTGCCCTTTGACAACCCACTCAGAGGGCCACTTACCTGTCAGATTCAGCTCAAATACCTGTGCCTCCTTGAAGCCGTCTTTTTTTTCCTTTTAGTTAGAGTCAGGGTCTTGCTCTGTTGCCCATACTGGAGTGCAGTGACACGATCTCAGCTCACTGCAGCTCCACCTCCTGGGTTCAAGTGATTCTCCTGCCTCAGTGTCCCAAGTAGCTGGGATTACAGGCGTGTACCACCACACCCAGCTAATTTTTTGTATTATTATTTTTAGTAGAGACTTGATCTCTCTGTGTTGCCCACACTGGTCTCGAACTCCTGGCCTCAAGCAATCCTCCTCCTGCCTTAGCCTCCCAAAGTGCTGGGATTACAGGGATGAGCCACTGTGTCCAGTCTGAAGCCCTATTTCATCGATAAGGCAAAACATTTTTCCTATATGCCCATAGAGCCTTATGCACACCTGTGCTTTAATGCTTGCTTCCTTGCTACAATTAGGTAAAAAAAAATATATAGGCCGGGCGCGGTGGCTCAAGCCTGTAATCCCAGCACTTTGGGAGGCCGAGGCGGGTGGATCACGAGGTCAGGAGATCGAGACTATCCTGGCTAACATGGTGAAACCCCGTCTCTACTAAAAATACAAAAAAAAAAAAAACTAGCCGGGCGTGGTGGCGGGCGCCTATAGTCTCAGCTACTTGGGAGGCTGAGGCGGGAGAATGGCGTGAACCCGGGAGGCGGAGCTTGCAGTGAGCCGAGATCACGCCACTGCACTCCAGCCTGGGAGCACGGCGAAGACTCCACCAAAAAAAAAAAAAAAGAAGAGAGAAGAAATTGGTGTAGTGTGGGAAGTAAACAAAAAGGAAAAACAAATGAATCCGTGAGTACACTCTTATGTGGCCTGCACTGACTTCGACACAAATTAGATTGGCTTAGTAGGCAAGGTGGGATCTTTTCAGAATTGTATTTGATGTCTTTAAATACACTTATCTTTTTTTCTTGTAGAAGGAAAATTCTTCCAACAATGGTCTCCCACTCAGAGCTAAGGAAGCTGTTCTACTCAGCAGATGCTGTATGTTTTGATGTTGACAGCACGGTCATTAGAGAAGAAGGAATCGATGAGCTAGCCAAAATCTGTGGCGTTGAGGACGCGGTGTCAGAAATGTAGGGATAGCATTTATCCACTTTATGAAATGATAAAGACTTTCTAAAGAGTGACTGTTTTCGATGAAGTGCTAGACCCTGGCTATGGAACATGAGCACTAGGCTTTTTCTTTCATCCCTTAGAGTTTAATTTGACATATTCATTCGTTTATATAAATATTTATAGCAAACAAACATGGATAAGACATGTTCTTAGCTTGATCAGGGGAATGATGACCATCACTAACCAAAGAAGGTGGCCTGGGGAGCAGGACCCAGGTGTCCAGTGGCTTTGTGTCATGGTTTAAAGTGTGGCCTTAGTGGTTCCCTGTAAAGGTTCAGAGTCTCTTAGTGGATCCTGGAGCAGAGTCCCTCCCTCCCTCCCTCCTCCCCTCCCGCCCTGCAGCTGGGCATCTCCCTCTGCAGTCCCAGTCCCCCAGTCATGCACTATGTCATTTTTTTTTTTTCCCGAGACGGAGTCTCATTTTGTCGCCCAGGCTGGAGTACAGTGACACAATCTCGGCTCATTGCAACCTTTGCCTCCCGGGTTCCAGCAATTTTCCTGCCTCAGCCTCCCAAGTAGCTGGGATTACAGACGCGCACCCCCAGGCCCGTCGAATTTTTGCATTTTTTTAGTAGAGATGGGGTTTTGCCATGTTGGCCAGGCTGGTCTCAAGCTCCTGGCTTCAGATGATCTGCCCACCTCAGCTTCCCAAAGTGTTTGGAATTATAGGCATGAGTCACTGCACACTGGCCTTTTAATGTTATTTTCTTTTTCTTTTCTTTTTTTTCTGAGACAGTTTCACTCTTGTTGCCCCGGCTGGAGTGCAGTGGCGTGATCTCGGCTCACCGCAACCTCCACCTCCGGGTTCAAGCAATTCTCCTGCCTCTGCCTCCTGAGTAGCTGGGATTAAAGGCGTGTGCCACCATGCCCGGCTACTTTTGTATTTTTAGTAGACACGGTGTCTCTCCATGTTGGTCTGGCTAGTCTTGAACTTCCAACCTCAGGTGATCCGCCCGCCTCAGCCTCCCCAAGTGCTGGGATTACAGGCGTGAGCCACTGCGCCCGGCCTGTTAATGTTATATTCAAGCAGTCCTTCGAAAATTTATTCCAAGGCCTTGCTCTCATAGCAGCAAAGCCTGTCTGTTGTACAGTGGGACTCTTAGTAGCATCTTCCTGTTGGTGGATGTTGTGCAGGCCTGGGGCAGTAAGGCATATTAACCTCGAAGACATCGAACCTGGCTGGCCTGACTGTTGGGTCTCCCTCCTAGGACACGGCGAGCCATGGGCGGGGCAGTGCCTTTCAAATCTGCTCTCACAGAGCGCTTAGCCCTCATCCAGCCCTCCAGGGAGCAGGTGCAGAGACTCATAGCAGAGCACCCCCCACACCTGACCCCCGGCATAAGGTAAGAGGAGCCCCTGCTCCAGGTGTATTTCAGCACCAGTGTTGGGGGGCACATTCTCCTGAGAGCATCTAACTATTGCTTTAGAGTGACCTCTGGGTGATTTATTTATTTTCATTTTTATTTTTTAATTTTATTATTATTTTTTAAATTTGTATTTATTTTTTCAAGATGAAGTCTCACTCTGTCACTCAGGCTGGAGTGCAGTGGTGCAATCTCAGCTCACTGCAACTTCTGCCTCCCAGGTTCATGCAATTCTCCTGCCTCAGCCTCCTGAGTAGCTGGGATTATAGGTCCCCGCCACCACACCTGGGTAATTTTTGTATTTTTAGTAGAGATGGGTTTCGCCATGTTGGCCATGCTGGTCTTGAACTCTTGACCTCAAGTGATCCGCCTGCCTGGGCCTCCCAAAGTGCTGGGATTATAGCTGTGAGCCACTGCACCTGGCCTATTATTATTTTTTTTAGAGTCAGCGTCTCATTCTGTTGCCCATGTTGGAGTACAGTCATGGCTCACTGCAGCGTTGAACTCCTGGGGTCAAGTGGCCCTTCCACCTTAGCCTCCTTAGTAGTGGGGACTATAGGTGCATGCCACCATGCCCAGCTAATTAAAAAAAAATTTTTTTTTTGAGACACAGGGTCTTGCTTTGTCACCCAGGCTGGAGTGCAGTGGCATGAATACAGCTCACTGTAGCATCAACCTTCTGGGCTCAAGGGATCCTCCTGCTTCAGCTTCCTAAGTAGCTGGGACTACAGATGTAGACCACCATGCCTAATTATTTTTTTTAAATTTTCTGTAGACACAAGGTCTCACTATGTTGACCAGGCTGGTCTTGAACTTGTGGGCTCAAATGATCAATTTTCCCACCTCAGCCTCCCAAAATGTTGGAATTATAGGTTTGAACCACTATACCCAGCCTTTAAAATATTTTTTGTAGAGATGGGGTCTTGCTATGTTGCCCAGGCTGTTCTCAAGCTCCTGGCCTCAAGTGATTTTCTACCTCGGCCTCCCAAATTGCTGGATTTAAAGGCGTAGCCTGTGTGGTTCTTTTGGTACTTACACACGGTCTTGTCTGGCTGGTTGTGTGGTCCTGTCTGTTTCTGCCTTTCCTCTTTCTCCACAGAAAACCTAAGTTTTCCTTGTTTGTCCTCATCTTGTGTTTTTCTGGGTCCATGGACAGAGTAGAGTTCTGGAATGGTTTCCTGAAGTAGCCAAACTCTACCCATTGATTTCTAAGTGCATTTAGAAAAACATATATAAGGCCGGGCGTGGTGGCGCATGCATGTAATCCCAGCATTTTGGGAGGCTGAGGCGGGCAGATCACCTGAGGTCAGGAGTTCAAGACCAGCCTGGCCAACATGGTGAATCCCCATCTCTACTAAAAATGCAAAAAAAGTTGGTCACGCGTGGTGACTCGCACTTCAGCACTTGGGGAGGCCGAGGCGGGCGGACCACAAGGTCAAGAGATGGAGACCATCCTGGCCAACATGGTGAAACCCTGTGTCTATTTAAAATACAAAAAATAGCTGGACATGGTGGCTGCGTCTGTTGTCCCAGCTACTTGGGAGGCTGACGCAAGAGAATCGCTTGAATCTGGTAGGCGGAGGTTGCAGTGAGCCGAGATCGCGCCACTGTACTCCAGCCTGGTGACAGAGCGAGACTCCATCTCAAAAAATAAAATAAAATAGGCCGGGCGCGGTGGCTCAAGCCTGTAATCCCAGCACTTTGGGAGGCCGAGACGGGCGGATCACGAGGTCAGGAGATTGAGACCATCCTGGCTAACACGGTGAAACCCCGTCTCTACTAAAAAATACAAAAAACTAGCCGG
The DNA here is from genome assembly GCF_008728515.1 of Papio anubis. Taxonomy (NCBI): domain Eukaryota; kingdom Metazoa; phylum Chordata; class Mammalia; order Primates; family Cercopithecidae; genus Papio; species Papio anubis. The sequence continues at coordinate 125,971,242 of NC_044979.1, forward strand.
GCGAGGTGGCCGGCGCCTGTAGTCCCAGCTACTCGGGAGGCTGAGGCAGGAGAATGGCGGGAACCCGGGAGGCGGAGCTTGCAGTGAGCTGAGATCCGGCCACAGCACTCCAGCCTGGGCGACAGAGCAAGACTCCGTCTCAAAAAAATAAAATAAAATAAAATAAAATAAAATAAAGTAGCTGGGTGTGGTGGCGGGTGCCTGTAATCCCAGTTACCCTTGAGGCTGAGGGAGGATAATTGCTGGAACCCTGGAGGCAGAGGATGCTGTAAGCCGAGATCACACCATTGCACTGCAGCCTGGGCAACAGAGCGAGACTCCATCTCAAAAAGAAAAAAAAAAGAAAAAGAAAAACATATATAAAACATTAACTCCCCAGGCAATATACCTTGTCAAATATACCTCGGGCAAATGCATTCAGGAGAAGAAAATATATCTTAGTTCCCTCTTCATGTTTCCTTTTTTTTTTTTTCTTTTTGTATTACTCAGTGTTTGGTATTTTGTATATTATTTTTGCAGGGAGCTGGTAAGTCGCCTACAGGAGCGAAATGTTCAGGTTTTCCTAATATCTGGTGGCTTTAGGAGTATTGTAGAGCATGTTGCTTCAAAGCTCAATATCCCAGGAACCAATGTATTTGCCAATAGGCTGAAATTCTACTTTAACGGTAAGACGTTAATGGTAACATATTCCCTTTCTTAGCAGTTCTATTATTCAGTATTCTGGGTAATGTCTGTTGGAATGAAACTTAAACCGTCACATCAGAGTTAAATATTGAGATGAATGGTCCTCTTAATTGATGTCTTTTGCCCTTTGGTACCCTTTGCTCAGCAAAATAGACTTAGGTCATCACCTGTCCTAGCTTTATTATCTATAACATCACCTGTCTGTACATAAATGTCTGCATTTCATGAAACATTAATTCCTACATAGCCCCTATGACTGACTTTGCTGTATGTTATATTTCAACTTTATGGGAGCTTCTATGCATTTGAAGCAATTTAGACTCAAGAAGGAGACTTGGCTGGGCATGGTGGCTCACGCCTGTAATCCCAGCACTTTGGGAGCCTGAGGCGGGAGGATCACTTGAGGTCAGGAGTTCAAGATCAGCCTGGCCAACACAGTGAAACCCCAAGTCTGCTAAAAAAAAAAATACAAAAATTAGCTGGGCGTGGTGGCACATGTCTGTAGTCCCAGCTACTTAGGAAGCTGAGGCAGGAGAATCACATGAAGCTGCGTGAGCTGAGATCATGCCACTTCACTCCAGCCTGGGTGACAGAGTGAGACTCTGTCTTAAAAGCAAGAAAAAAAAAAAAGACAACAAGACAGAGACTTTAAAAGGGAGACTTTTGTTAACGGATTACTGAACTACAGCCCTTGGGGAAGCCTCCTGTCCCCTCTCTGGTCCATAGCGTTGCCACAGTTGTTATATTATCTCAGATCTCCAGTTATGTCAAGGGGTGACTGATAGTGATTTTTTTTTTTTTTTTGAGACAGAGTCTCACTCTGTTGCTCCAGCTGGAGTACAGTGGCTCGATCTCGGCTCACTGCGACCTCTGCCACCTGGGTTCAAGCGATTCTCCTGCCTCGGCCTCCTGAGTAGCTGGGATTACAGGTGCCCACCACCACGCCTGGCTAATTTTTGTATTTTTTTTAGTAGAGTCGGGGTTTCACCATGTTTGTCAGGCTGGTCTCAAACTCCTGGCCTCAGATGATCCACCTGCCTCGGCCTCCCAAAGTATTGGGATTACAGGCATGAGCCACCGCATGTTAATAGAACATTCTTGAGTGGTCTAGAGATAGAGATCATTGAAAAAAGAAGTCAAGAATGAGTGTGGTAATTACTGTAACAACAGAAATAATTGATCAAAAATAAGCTGGAATTTCCTCTTGGGTGACATAATATATTAACATTTTAAATTTAATATATTAAGACTGGGTGCGGAGGTTCATGCCTGTAATCCCAGAACTTTGGGAGGCCGAGGCAGGCTGATCATCTGTGGTCAGGAGTTCGAGACCAGCCTGGCCAACATGGCAAAACCCCATCTCTACTAAAAACACAAAACTTAGCCAGCATGGTGGCATGCGCCTGTAATCCCAGCTACTTGGGAGGCTGAGACACGAGAATGGTTTGAACCTGGGAGGCGGATATTGCAGTAAGCGGAGATCATGCCATTGCACTCCAGCCTGGGCAACAGAGTGAGACTCTGTCTCAAAAATAAATAAATTATTAATTAATTTGATATATTACTATTGTATGGTGTTCTGCTACCTCAACAAAGTTTGAGAATTACTGGAAGCTTGAAGGATACAACAAATTCACCCCTAGGTATTTATGACCTAATAGAGGTCATCTCTACAATTGATATTTGTAATTTAAAAGCAAAGGTTGGCTGGGTGTGGTGGCTCACACCTGTAATCCCAGCACTTTGGGAGGCCGAGGCAGGAGAATCACATGAGCCTAGGAGTTCCAGACCAACCTGGGCAACATGCCAAGACCCCATTTCTATAATCATAATCATAATCATAAAAGGAGAAAAAGTAAAGCTTGTTTATTCCCAGGAACAGGTGTGGAGCTCCAGGCTGTGCGACTTTACCCAGGGCCATTTTTAGCCTTCTCAGTGACATTTAAGTGAAGATATCATCTATGCAGAAAGCTGTCACTGGTAAGATACTTCTGTGGGTCTTTAACCTTGTTTTTATTGCTCTTTTAAGGTGAATATGCAGGTTTTGATGAGACACAGCCAACAGCTGAATCTGGTGGAAAAGGAAAAGTGATTAAACTTTTAAAGGAAAAATTTCATTTTAAGAAAATAATCATGATTGGAGATGGTGCCACAGACATGGAAGCCTGTCCTCCTGCTGTATGTATTAAGGATGCTAATATTTTTGCAGGTTGTACTTTTGTGTTTTTTTTTTTTTGAGACGGAGTCTTACTCTGTGCCCCAGGCTGGAGTGCAGTAGCGCGATCTCGGCTCACTGCAAGCTCCGCCCCCCTGGGTTCACGCCATTCTCCTGCCTCAGCCTCCAGAGTAGGTGGGACTACAGGGGCCCGCCACCTCGCCCGGCTAGTTTTCTTGTATTTTTAGTAGAGACGGGGTTTCACCGTGTTAGCCAGGATGGTCTCGCTCTCCTGACCTCATGATCCGCCCGTCTCGGCCTCCCAAAGTGCTGGGATTACAGGCTTGAGCCACCGCGCCCGGCCGTACTTTTGTTTTTTTAATATATTTATTTATTATTTCTTTATTTTTTTTTGAGACGGAGTTTCGTCCTTGTTGCCCAGGTTGGAGTGCAGTGGCATGATCTCAGCTCACTGCAATATCTGCCTCCCAGTTCAAACCATTCTGGTATCTCAGCCTCCCAAGTAGCTGGGATTACAGGCACACGCCACCATGCTGGCTAAGTTTTGTATTTTTAGTAGAGACGGGGTTTCGTCACATTAGCCAGGCTGGTCTTGAGCTCCTGACCTCAGGTGATCTGCCTGCCTTGGCCTCCCAAAGTGCTGGGATTACAGGCATGAGCCACCACGCTCGGCCGTACTTTTGTTTTCACAGCTGATTTATCCTATCAAGGCAGGCAGATCACTTGAGCACAGGAGTTTGAGACCAGCCTGGGCAACATAGTGAGACCTCATCTCTACAAAATAAATAAATAAAATAAAATAAAAACAGCTGATTTAGAACTATGTAAGATTTAAAACAGGAGTTAAACAAAAACAACTCTGATTACAAGATAAAAATGAAATAATAAAAAATTCAATCTTGTTTTGTCAACTTTATGCAAACCCAAGAAAAGTTATGAATAAGGAACTAAAAACCTTTTAAAACTTTTAACAATGCCTTATCCCTGTAGTATGGGCACCATCTTTTAGCCTAGGTGTGTGCTCAATAGGTTGGTTTCATTTCCCCAAATAATATCATCAACAACTCATAACCGAGATTTTAACATCATTTGATACTTTATATACTAGTTCCTCATACATTACCTCATTTAATCCTCATAGCAGCCCTGTGAAGTCAAATATTATGTTTTGTTCTGTTTTGTTTTTCTTAGACAGAGTCTCACTCTGTCACCCAGGCTGGAGTGCAGTGGTGTACTCTCAGCTCACTGCAATCTCCGCCCTCTGGGTTCAACGGATTCTCCCACCTTAGCCCCCCAAGTAGCTGGTACCATAGACGCATTCTGCCACACCCAGCTAAGATTTTGTGTTTTTGGCAGAGGCAGAGTTTCACCATATTGCCCAGGCTGATCTCGAACTCCTGAGCTCAAGCAATCTCCCCTGCCTTGGCCTCCCAAAGTGCTGGTATCACAGGTGTGAACCACCATGCCTGGCCAAATATTGTGTTCTTCTTACTGATAGGGGAACTGAGGCTTGCAGAGATTATATGATTTACCTGTAACATATCAGAGCATTTTCTTTTTATTTACTTATTTATTATTTTTTGGACACAGGGTCTTGCTATGTTGCCCATGCTGAAGTGTAATGGTGCAATCATAGCTTATCACAGCCCTGAACTACTGGGCTCAAAGGATCCTCCCACCTCAGCCTCCTGGGTAGCTGGGATTACAGGTGTGCGCCACTGCATCCCACGCCACCACGGCATTTTATTCCTCTGAACTAACTTCATTTTCTGAGACTAGCAGAGGTTTTGTTTATTTTTTGGGGTCTTGCTCTGTCACCCAGGCCAGAGTACAGTGGCGCAATCTTAGCTCATTGCAGCCTCAACCTCCCAGACTGAAGCAATCTTCCCATCTCAGCCTCCTGAGTAGCTGGGACTGCAGGCGCATGCCACCACACCTATTTAATTTTGTTTATGTTTTGTAGAGATGAGGTCTTACACTATGTTGCCCAGGCTAATCTTGAATCCTGGCTTAAGCGATCTTCCTGCCTTGGCCTGCCAGAGTGCTGGGATTATAGGTGTGAGCCAACATGCCCAGCCAGGGATTTTATTTCTAAGCATTTTAAAATCAATGCGCGCATGTGCACTCTCTCTCTCTCTCTCCCCCCCCATATATATATAAAAAATCAAATACTATATTTAGCAAGTGTCGTAAATATCAAATGGGTCCATTTCACGTAGGGCTTTGCCTTTGTCATGTCATTCTAATGTAAGAAAAACTACACCGGCTGGGCGCGGTGGCTCAAGCCTGTAATCCCAGCACTTTGGGAGGAGCCGAGAGCCGGGTGGATCTGAGGTCAGGAGATTAGAGACCATCCTGGCCCCAACCTGGTGAGCCTGTCTCTACTAAAAAATGCAAAAACTAGCAGGCGAGGTGGTGAAGCCTGTAGTCCCAGCTACTCAGGAGAATGAGGCCAGAGAATAAGGCGTGAACCTGGGAGGTGGAGCTTGCAGTGAGCTGAGATGCAGCCACTGCACTCCCAGCCTGGAAGCTGAGCAAATGAGACTCTCTCCAAAAAAGAAAGAAAAAACTACACACACCAAAATATAGTGTGGCCAGGCATGGTGGCTCACGCCTGTAATCCCAGCACTCTGGAAGGCTGAGGCAGGCAGATCACCTGAGGCCAGGAGTTTGAGACCGGCCTGGGCAACATGGTGAAACCCCATCTCTACAAAAAATACAAAAAAATTAGCTGGGAGTGGTGATGGTGCCTATCATTGCAGTTACTCAGGAGGCTGAAGCATGAGAATCACTTCAACCCAGGAGGTGGAGGTTGCAGTGAGCCAAGATTGCGTGACTGTGCTCCAGCCTGGATGACAGAGTGAGACTCCATCTTAAAAAAATACATATATAGTGCTGAAGTTTTTACTCCTAGTTTCCTGAGATCTAAAAATAGGGATTGTCTAAAAAAAAAAAAATTCATACTCTTTGTGAATGATGAATGAAAAAGGGTTCAAAGGAACCTTTTTGGCCAGGCACGAAGGTGACTCATGCCTGTAATCCCAGCACTTTGGGAGGCAGAGATGGGCGGATCACCTAAGGTCAAGAGTTTGAGACCAGCCTGGCCAGCATGGCAAAACCCTATCTCTACTAAAAATACAAAAATTAGCCAGGCATGTTGGTGGGCGCCTGTAATCCCAGCACTCGTGAGGCTGAGGCAGGAGAATCTCTTGAAGCCGGGAGGCAGGAGATTGCAGTCAGCCGAGATCGCGCCACTGTATTCCAGCCTGGGCATGACAGAGCAAGACTCCATCTCAAAAAAAATAAAAATAAAAAGTTCCAGCCAGGCTGGTCTCAAACTCCCAACCTCAGGTGATCTGCCCACCTTGGCCTCCCAAAGTGCTGGGATTACAGGCATGAGCCACACCACACATAGCCTTTGAATCCTTTTTTTTTTTTTTTTTTGACAGAGTCTCGCTCTCTCACCCAGGCTGGAGTGAAATGGCGTGATCTTGGCTCACTGCAACCTCCGCTTCCTGGGTTCAAGCAATTCTCCTGCCTCAGCCTCCCAAGTAGCTGTGATTACAGACGCCCACCACCACGCCCAGCTAATTTTTTTGTATTTTTAGTAGAGACAGGGTTTCACCATGTTGGCCAGGCTGGTGTCGAACTCCTGACCTCAGGTGATCCACCCATCTCAGCCTCCCAAAGTGCTGGGATTACAGGCGTGAGCCACCACACCCAACCACCTTCGAGTATTTTTATTGTTAGCTTAGATAATTTATAACCAATGTTGGAGTTGTCTAAGTAATGAACATTGGGCTACTAGTTTAATGAGGAATACATAAAAGTAAAATGAAGAGATTTCTCAGGGAGCTCCCAATCTCGTTTTCAAGAAACGACAAAATCAGCCAGAAGTGGTGGCTCACGCCTGTGATCCCAGCACTTTGGGAGGATTGCTTAAGCACAGAGGTTCAAAACCAGCTGAGCGACATGGCAAAACTCCGTCTCTAAAAAATTACTCAGGGATTGTGATGTGCACCTGTCATCCCAGCTACTCAGGAAGCTGAAGCAGGAGGATCAATTGAGCTCAGAAGTTCAAGGGTGCAGTGAGCCATGACTGTGCCACTGCACTCCAGCCTGGGTGACAGGGTAAGACCCTGTCTCAAAAAACAAAAAAAGAACGACAAAATTGGATGGGTGCAGTGGAACATAACTGTAATCCCAGCACTTCGGAAGCTGAAGCAGGAGGAGTTTGAGAGCAGTCTGGCAACAGAGAACGACCCTACAAAAAAATTTAAAAAGTAGCCCAGCAAGTTGGTGCACACCTGGAGTCTCAGCTACTCAGGAGGCTGAGGCATGAGAATCACCTGAACCCAGGAGGCAGAGGTTGCGGTGAGCCGAGATTGTGCCACTGCACTCCAGCCTGGGCGACAGAGCAAGACTGCAATAAATAAATAAATAAATAAAAATAAGAATAATTTCTCTCTCTTTTCTTCCTTCTTAGGATGCTTTCATTGGATTTGGAGGAAATGTGATCAGGCAACAAGTCAAGGATAACGCCAAATGGTATATCACTGATTTTGTGGAGCTGGTGGGAGAGCTGGAGGAATAACATCCACTGTCACACAGCTCCGAACACCTTCGGATGGATTTTTACAAGTGATACAGGTTGATACTGTTTGCTTACAATTGCCTATTACCACTTGCTATAGAGAGTTGGCACAGATGATCAGTACTTTAAACTACAGTTAGGACTCCTAGAAGATCGCTTTTTTTTTTTTTTTAAACTGTAGTTCCAGTATTATATGATGACTATTGATTTCCTGTAGAGTTTTGTCATCTGAATTCTTTCTGTATATTCCTAGCTATATTTCATACAAAGTGTTTTAAGGGTGGAGAGTCAAAGAAACACCTTTACTCTTAGAAAGATGGATTCGGCAGCTTTCGGTGAATATTGGTTTCTCTTTGGTATATCAATAAAAGTTTATCCATGTGTCAGAATGGATTTGTGGAATTTGCAGTTCTGCCTCTTGGATATTGGAATACCCAATATTTCAGGTACTGTGTTGAAGCATAAACAGCCCCAGGCAAGAAACAGGCTTAAGACTCTGCTTAGTGCTAGGCACAGTGTCCTCACCCCATGAGCCCACTCCCACTTCCTGAAGCCCTGGGGCCTCGAAAGTCCTTTTTTTACTTCTTGGGATTTGTCATATATGAAATGTTACAAAGGGTTTTTTTTTTTTCCCTCCAATATAACAATAGAGTCTTAAACAAAAGTACTGATTAAAAATGGATATTTGGGCTAGGCGCGGTGGCTCACGCCTGTAATCCCAGCACTTTGGGAGGCCGAGGTGGGCAGATCATGAGGTCAGGAGATGGAGACCATCCTGAATAACACAGTGAAACCCCGTCTCTACTAAAAATAAATACAAAAAATAAGCCGGGCACGGTGGCGGGTGCCTGTAGTCCCAGCTACTCGGGAGGCTGAGGCAGGAGAATGGCGTGAACCTGGGAGGCGGAGCTTGCAGTGAGCTGAGACCGCGCCACTGCACTCCAGCCTGGGTGACAGAGCGAGACTCTGTCCAAAAAAAAAAAAAAAAGATATTTGGGCTCACGCCTGTAATCTCAGCACTCTGGGAGGACAAGGTAAGAGGATCACTTGAGGACAGGAGTTCAAGACCAGCCTGGGCAACACAGCAAGACCCTGTCTCTACAAAAAATAAAAACATTAGCTGGGTGTGGTGACACGCACCTGTAGTCCCAGCTACTTGGTGGGCTGAGATGGGAGGATTCCTTGAACTCAGGAGTTCGAGGCTGCAGTGAGCTGTGACTGCGCCATTGCACTCCAGCCTGGGTGACAGTGAGACCCCGTCTCTTTAAAAAAAAAAAGGATATTCAAAAATCACATAAAGTAAAAGAAATAAAAACAAGTTTTACCAATCACAAAGGTCAGCATTTTCCCCTATATGAATTAAATATTAATAACTTCTATCAGCCTATATAAACTATTTCTTTTTTATAGATGACTTGGAAATACTTGAAAGCCAGGTTTACGTTTGTTTTGAGCAGAGCCAAGCAAGGGAAATTTCAGAACATGCTTTGAATGTGTGAGAGTCTATACCCTCCCTGGAGGAAAAATGGGGGGAGGGGAAAGCCACGGGGTTAGGAAGTGGATACTGTTGGATAATTCAGTAGAAAAAGCCATAAGGTTTTAATATTGAGAATTAGTGGAAAAATTTATCATTCAACCAAATTTGGCCAAATAAATAATTATTCAGCCACATAAGCAAATCAGATGAATCAAATTTCCTTCCAAATCAGTTTCTGAAGGAGAGACATGAAATAGGTTTGGCAACATTTAAATGAGATTCCAAACAATGAGGCCGTTCTTCCCAACTGTGAATGCCTCCTGGCCGCTCTCCTAGAAACTGTTTTGCGGTGTTTGCACTTTTCAGCAGTGCCAAGCCCTGGGCAGGACCAGGCATGCCAGGACCTTGAAAAGTGCTGCAAATGGCGTCAGCCTCTGCACCGCCCGGTGCGCATGGCAGGGACAGGCCACTGGTGGGCGGGTGGGAGGACCGAGCCCCCACTGGTTTTCACCGTCTGACTGTCACAGCTGCTACTGCCCCATGGGTTCTTCTTGCCCGCGGCCCAGATACAGCCCATTTCTCAAGACTGGGGAATTGCAATAGAGACAGAGATTAATTCATGCAGAACCAGCCAAACAGGAGGGCGGAGCTTTATTCTTACATCAATCTCCCCAAAAATTCAGAGGTTAGACTTTTTCAAGGATGCTTCGGCAGGCCAGGGGATTTGCTTCTGGCTGGGGCCGTGGGGTAGGGTGGGGTGAGGTGGTGGGGTGGCGGGGGTGGGGGCAGGAGGTCATCGGGTCCAGGTGGAGCCATTGATGGTCAGAAATGCAAAAACCTGGGCCAAGCATGGTGGCTCACGCCTGTCATTCCAGCACTTTGGGAGGCCGAGGCAGGCAGATCACTTGAGATCAGGAGTTGAAGACCAGCCTGACCAACACGGTGAAACCCCGTCTCTACTAAAAATACAAAAATTAGCAGGGCGTGGTGGAAGACACCTGTAATCCCAGGTACTTGGGTGGCTGAGGCAGGGGAATCACTTGAATCCAGGAGGCAGAGGCTGTAGTGAGTGGAGAGATCACACCACGGCACTCCAGCCTGGGCGACAGAGTGAAACTCTGTCTCAAAAAAAAAAGAAATGCGAAAACCTGAAAAGACATCTCAAAAGGCCAATCTTAGGTTCTATAGTCATGATGTAACCTGCAGGAGTAAGGGGCAGTTGCAAATCTTGTGCCTGCCCTCTGGAATAATAACTGGAAACGATGTTTATGTGTACACCTTGGCAGAATTTAGGCTTCTCGCATCCACCTAGCCTGGTGGTCTCTCACTAGCTTTATGAAGGCGGTTGAGTTTTGGGGAAGGGCTACTATCTTTTTTTTTTTTTGAGACGAGTCTCACTCTGCCACCCAGGCTGGAGTGCAGTGGCGCAATCTTGCCTCATCGCAACCTCCGCCTTCTGGGTTCAAGTGATTCTCCTGCCTCAGCCTCCTGAGTAGCTGGGATTACAGGTATGTGCCACCATGCCCGGCTAATTTTTTTCTGTGTTTTCAGTAGAGACGGGGTTTCACCGTGTTGGTCAAGCTGGTCTCAAACTCCTGACCTCGTGATCCTCCCGCCTCGGCCTCCCAAAGTGCTGGGATTACAAGTGTGAGACGCCGCACCCCACCAAGCTATTGTCATTTAAACTATAAACTAAACGTCTCCCAGGTTAGCTTGGTCCAAGCCCAGCTATATGATTAAGGGCAGTTTGAAGGCTAAAGGCAAGATGGGGGGTGGTTAAATTTACATCTCACTTTGTTAGAGTTTTTGCAGACGTGGTTTCATTTGTATGTGTGTGTCTGTTTTTTGTTTGTTTGTTTGTTTGTTTTTGAGACAGAGTCTTGCTCTGTCATCCAGGCTGAAGTGCAGTGGCACAATCTCGGCTCACTGAAACCTCCGCCTCCTGGGTTCTCATTTTTCTTTTCTGGTCCATCTTTCACAAGCATGCAAAGGTGGTTTCAGAGCACATCCACAGGGCTGTGGGCTGAACATAAGGTGGACATGAATTTGGGTCAGAGGGATCTGATCCCCTGATAAATACTGATGGCTGCATGGAACCCATCATAGGAGGGGCTGGTCCCACAGGCTGCCCAGCTCTCAGCAAACCACCCAAAAGCTGCTGTCTCAGACAATCCCTGCTTTGTTGTGTTGGAGGAGTGAGTTTGAAATTATGCAAGAACTGCACTAACCCCTTTCATACTTTTTGAATTCTGGACTCACTGGAAACAGCTACGGAACAGCTCTCCCATGAGTCACGCCCATGCCTACACTAGGATGGACTCAGGCATGGCTGATTGTCCGTGTGATGCCATTGTTCATTCCGATTATGAACACCGCCTGTGTAAACAGAAAGAGCTAAGAATTGGGATCATGAAGCCAAGAGCAGAAATTTGTCAGGGTATTAAGGTGAAACAATAAAAGGCTTTTAAAGCTTTTATATACTTAAAAAAAAAAATGACTTTATGCCCCCGCCCACGCCATTCTCTCCTGGTTTAACTGCTGCTTATTTTTTATTTTTATTTTTTTGTTGAGACAGGGTCTTGCTCTGTCGCCCAGGCAGGAGTGCAGTGGTAAGATCATAGCTCACTGCAGCCTGGAACTCCTGATCTCACGCGGACCTTCTTCTTTGACCTCCTGAGTAACTGGGACCACAGGTGCACACCACCACACCTGGCTAATATTTAAATTTTTTGTGGAGATGGGGGTCTTGCTATGTTGTCCAGGCTGGTCTTGAACCCCTGGCCTCAAACGATCCTCTGTTCTCAGCCTCCAAAAGTGTTGGGATTGTAAGTGTGAGCCACTGCGCCCAGACCTAACTGCTGGTTTAATGATTCTTCCATTTCTCTCTCTTCTACTGGAGACAAGTGTGTCTCCATGGCACCTAGGGAGGCCCACTGGGGCTGCTGCTCCCAAGGGCAAGGCCAGGAGAGAGCTGCAGATTCCAGAGATTGGCCTCAGGAAGCAGTAACACAAACCTGATGGCTTTTGACCCTACGAGCCTCAGAACCTTTATGAGCAGCTTCAGAAAACCTAACCATGAGTCACAGTGCTTATTTTCACGTTTTGCAAGGTGTTTTCATGTCTCCTCATGTGATTCTCACAGTCCTAAGGTCAGCAGTATAGAAACTGCTGTCCTCTTTATTTTATTTATTTTTTTTGAGACGGAGTCTCGCTCTGTCACTCGGGCTGGAGTGCAGTGGTATGATCTGGGCTCACTGCAACCTCCGCCTCCCAGGTTCAAGTGATTCTCTTGCCTCAGCCTCCCAAATAGCTGGGATTACAGGCACCAGCCACCATGCCTGGCTAAGTTTTGTATTTTTTACAGAGACTGGGTTTCACTATGTTGCCCAGGCTGGTCTCAAACTCCTGGCCTCAAGTGATCCACCCGCCTCAGCCTCCCAAAGTGCTGGGATTACAGATGTGAGCCACCGCACCTGGCCCTGCTGTCCTCTTTAACAGCTGGGAAATACCCTCACCAGAGTTAATGACAGCTGTGAGATCACATTCAGAGCTGGAACCTGAGGCAATGATTTCCACACCATTCTTTATCTTGTAAGTATTATTAGAGAGTTAACAATTTAGCAGGCCAGGATTATCCACCCCAAGTGAATACTTAACACTGTGGTCACAAGTGCTGACATATGAATACAATGGAGAAATTTTACTCCCTGAGATGGACAGCCTGTATTGCAAAAACTTCAAGTGGTTTTCATCTATTTTTTAATTTTTTTGTAGAGATGGGGGGTCTCATTAGGTTGGGCTCAGGAACTCAAGATCAGCCTTACAATGTAGCAAGACTCATCTCTACAAAAAATACAAAAATTAGATGTTGTGGCTCATGCCTGCTGTCTGAGCTACTCAGGAGGCTGAGGCAGGAGGATGGCTTGAGCCCAGGAGGATGAGGCTGCTGTAATTACACCACTACACTCCAGCCTGGGTGTCAGAGTGAGACCCTGTCTCCAAACAAAAACAAAAACAAAACCCCAAAACTGAGAGTCTCTATACTTTTTCTTCTCCTTCCTTCTCTCTCCCTCTCTCCTTTACTTCTTCCCTTTCTTTTTGTTGATTCATCTTATTATTGAACATCTATGATGTCCCAGAAAGAAACTGAAAGTATAAATTTAATAAGGAATACATTTATAGAGCAGGGCACGTTGGCTCATGCCTATAACCCCTGCACTTTGGGAGGCCGAGGTGGGCGGATCACGAAGTCAGGAGTTCGAGACCAGCCTGGCCAATATAGTGAAACCCCATTTCTACTAAAAATACAAAAATTAACCAGACATGGTGGCGCATTCCTGTAGTCCCAGCTACTCGGGAGGCTGAGGCAGAAAAATTGCTTGAACCTGAGAGGAGGAGGTTGCAGTGAGCCGAGATCATGCCACTGCACTCCAGCCTGGGCAACAGAGTGAGACTTCACCTCGAAAAGAAAAAGAAAAAGACATTTGTAGGCCAGGCATGGTGGGCTCATGTCTATAATCCCAGCTCTTTGGGAGGCCAAGGCAGGCAGATCACATGAGGCCTGGAGTTCAAGACCAGCCTGGCCAACATGATGAAACCCAGACTCTACTAAAAAATGCAAAAATTAGCTGTGCTTGGTGGCGCACGCCTGTAATCCCAGCTACTCGGGAGGTTGAGGCAGGAGAATTGCTTGAGCCCGGGAGGTGGAGCTTGCAGTGAGCCGAGATCCTGCCACTGTACTCTTGGGTGACAGAGTGAGACCCTGTCTCAAAAAAAAAAAAAAAAAAAAAAAAAAAATTTTAGTGAATTATTATTATTATTATTATTTGAGATGAAGTCTTGCTCTGTCGCCCAGGCTGGAGTGCAGTGGTGTGATCTCGGCTCACTGCAAGCTCTGCCTCCCGGGTTCAAGCAATTCTTCTGCCTCAGCCTCCTGAGTAGCTGGAGTCACAGGCGTGCATGCCCGGCTAATTTTTGTATTTTTAGTAGAGACGGGGTTTCACTATATTGGCCAGGCTGGCCTCGAACTCATGACCTCAGGTGATCTGCCTGCCTCAGCCTCCCAAAGTGCTGAGATTACAGGCGTGAGCCACAGCACCCAGCCAACTCGGTCACTCTTGACACTGTTTCCAGTTCTACTCCCTGACCCCCCAGTTCCTCAGTGTGGTGGATCCAGAAGTCTGCCTTACACAACTGCCCCCTGGTGGCCACCTTCCCATGGGACAGTTCCATGCAGTCTGTTCAGGTGGCCCCACTGACCCTCACACCCCACACAGACTAGGCAGATATGCTGCAGTGACCACCATTCAGTCACTGCAAGACCTCCTGGAACTTGTGACTGCTTGCTTTATTTTTTGAGACAGGGTCTGTCTATGTTGCCCAGGCTGGGGTGCAGTGGTGCAATCTCAGCGTACTGCAGCCTTGATCTCCCAGGCTCAAGTGATCCTCCTACCTCAGCCTCCCAAGTAGCTGGGACTACAGGTGCCCACCACCACGCCCAGCTAATTTTTGTATTTTTAGTGGAGACAGGGTTTCACCATGCTGGCCAGGCTGGTTTCAAACTCCTGACCTCAGGTGATTCATCTGCCTCAGCCTCCCAAAGTGCTGGGATTGCTGGCATGAGCCATCTCACCCGGCCACCTGCTTGCTTTAAACCCACCAATTAAAATCTCCACGGGGAAACCTGTTTGGGTGACGCCCAGGACCCCACTAAAGGCACTGGCCCCCAAGTCTCTTTCTGACCTCCTGTGTATGACCTCCAGGAGTACTGTGTATCCCTAGGAACTTTAAGCGATAAACTGGTTTTTTGTTTTATTGTTTGTTTTTTGACAGGCTCTGGCTTCGTCACCCAGGCTGGAGTACAGTGACACGAACACAGCCCACTGCAGCCTTGACGTCCCAGGCTCAAGTGATCCTCTTGCCTCAGCCTGTCAGGTAGCTGGGACCACAGACACAGACCATCGTACCTGGCTAATTTTTAAATTTGTTGTAGACACAGGGTCTATAGAAATTGCCCAGGCTGGTCTCCAACTCCTGTACTCAAGTGATTCTCCTGCCTCGGCCTCCCAAAATGCTGGGACAGGCATCAGCCACCGTGCCTGGCCAAGTGATAAACTCTTTATTTCCATCTTGGGCCTCTCCTAATCATTGGAGGGGTGCTGTCCATCTTAAAGGCCCTAAATTAAAGCAATGGGTGGCCAAGTGCAGTGGCTAATGCCTGTAATCTCAACACTTTGGGAGGCCCAGGCAGGAGGCCTGCTTGAGCCCAGGAGTTTGAGACCAGCTTGGGCAACGTAAGGAAACCCTGTGTCTACAGAAAATTAAAACTTAGCCAGGCCTGGTGCATGCACTGTAGTCTCAGCTACTCAAGAGGCTGAGGTGGGAGGGTCACCTGAGCCTAGGAGGTCGAAGCTGCAGTGAGCTGTCAAGCCATTGCACTCCAGCCTGAGTGACAAAGCAAGACTGTCTCTAAAACAAAACAAAACCACTACTTGATATCAGTGGAAGCTTGTCAGGTAAATATCCAAAGAAAGAGTCTATCTATCTATCTATCTATCTATCTATCTATCTATCTATCTATCTAATCTATCTATCTAATCTATCTATCTATCTAATCTATCTATCTATCTATCTATCTATCTATCTATCTATCTATCTATCTATCTATCTATCTATCTATCTATCTATCTTAGTTTTAGTCACCTAGAAATACAAGCCATTCTAAGAATGTTACTCATAGAACACTAAAAGGGCAGGAAAGTAACTGATTATCTTGCAGTATGGGCTGTCCCAGAGGGAAGCTACTGCCTCTGAGACACTGAGTTAAAAATCTTCCTCCTCTTTTTCTTTGAGATGGAATCGCACTCTGTCCCCCAGGCTGGAGTGCAGTGGCGCAATATCTGCAACCTCTGCCTCCCCGGTTCAAGTGATTATCCTGCCTCAGCCTCCCAAGTGGCTGGGATTACAGGTGTGTACCACCACACCCGGCTCATTTTTGAATTTTTAGTAGAGACAGGGTTTTGCTTTGTTGGCCTGGCTGGTCTCGACTTCCTGACACTCATGACACTCCGCTTGCTTGAGTGTCTGCCGAGTTCCCTGGTGGTTTCTTAGTCTCTTTTGCAGGTTCCTCCTCACCTTGATCCTCTCATCTGACTATAGTCACTCGCTTGGTGAGCTTGTCTTTTTTTTTTTTTTTTGAGACAGGGTCTCGCTCTGTCACTCAGGCTGGAGTGCAGTGGTGCGATCTCAGCTCACTGCAACCTCCACCTCCTGGGTTCAAGCGATTCTCCTGCCTCAGCCTCCCAAGTAGCTGGGATTACAGGTGCCCACCCCCATGCCCAGCTAATTTCTGTATTTTTAGTAGAGATGGGGTTTCACCATGTTGGCCAGGCTCATTTCGAACTCCTGACCTCAGGTGATCCTCCCGCCTCGGCTTCCCAAAGTGCTGGAATTACAGGCGTGAGCCACCACATCTGGCTGCCTCACTTCAACTTATGTGGACAATTTGCAAATGTGCATCTCCAGGCCAGAAGGCTCTCTGAAATTCCAGACTCATAACCAAGACCTACTTGACATCTCCCCCTGGATCTGTGCAGAGATATCTCCAACTCAGCATGAGTAGAATAGAATATCTGATCTTCATTCCCCCAAATCTGTTCCACCTTCCCCAGCCTTCCAAGTGCTCGGGCCAAAAACTAAAATCACTTTTTTCTTTCACTCACACTCCACAATCACCTGTTCAGGAATTCACGTTGGCTCTACAATCAAAATATATTTAGAATCTGGCCATTCTGCCTACTTACTGTTTTTTGAGACGGAGTTTCACTCTTGTTGCCCAGGCTGGAGTGCAATGGTGCGATCTTGGCTCACTGCAAACTCTGCCTCCCGGGTTCAGGTGATTATTTTGCCTCAGCCTCCCAAGTAGCTGGGATTACAGGCATGCACCACCACGCCTGGCTAATTTTGTATTTTTAGTGGAGATGGGGTTTCTGCATGTTGGTCAGACTGGTCTTGAACTGACCTCAGGTGATCTGCCTTGCCTTGGCCTCCCAAAGTGCTGGGATTACAGGCCACCATGCCTGGCCCATTCTGCTTACTTTTACTGCTACTCCTTATCGAAGTTACTATTGAAAATATAGGGCTGGGCACGGTGGCTCACGCCTGTAATTTCAGCACTTTGGGAGGCCAAGGCGGGAGGATCATGAGGTCAGGAGATCGAGACCATCCTGGCGAACAGGGTAAAACCTTGTCTCTACTAAAAACACCAAAAAATTAGCCAGGTGTGGTGGCACGTGCCTGTAGTCCCAGCTACTAGGAGGCTGAGGCAGGAGAATCGCTTGAACCCAGGAGGCAGAGGTTGCAGTGAGCCGAGATTGTGCCACTGCACTCCAGCCTGGGTGACAGAGCAAGACTCTATCTCAAAAAAAAAAAAAAAAAAAGGAAAATAGAAGTCAGATCATGCCTTTCCTCTGCTTGAAAGCCTCCAGCGGATCTCATCTCCCATCTCCCTTATAATAAAAGCCAAGGTCTTTTTATTATTTTTTGTTTGCAGATGGAGTCTCACTCTGTCGCCCAGGCTGGAGTGCAGTGGCACGTTCTTGGCTCACTGCAATCTCTGCCTCCCAGGTTCAGCAATTCTCCTACCTCAGCCTCCCAAGTAGCTGTGATTATAGGCATGTGCCACCACATCCGGCTAATTTTTGTGTTTTTAGTAGAGACGGGGTTTTCCACGTTGGCTAGGCTGGTCTCAAACTCCTGGCCTCAAGTCATCTGCCTGCTTTGGCCTCCCAAAGTGCTGGGATTACAGGCGTGAGTCACTGCACCCAGCCTTATTATTTTTTTGATTCAGGGTTTAGCTCTCTTGCCCAGGCTGCAGTGCAGTGGTGTGATCACAGCTCATTACAGCCTCAACCTCCTGGGCTCAAGCAATCCTCCTGCCTCAGCCTCCTGAGTAGCTGGGCCTACAGGCACATGCTACCATGCCCAGCTAATTTTTCAATTTTTTGTAGAGATGAGGTTTCATTCATGTTGCCCAGGCTGGTCTCAAACTCCTGCGCTCAAGGGATCCTTGGGCCTCGGCCTCCCAAAGTGTTGGAATTACCAGTGTGAGCCATTGGGCCTAGCCACTAGGGTCTTTCTAATGGCCTCCAACACTCAAGGGATCCAGCCCTGTGAGCTCTGAGCTCATGTCCCACCACGCTCTCCCTCATGTCTGCTTCCGCCACTGGCTTCTGCTGCCCTCGGCACATACCAGACATGACCTTGCCCAGGGCCTCATACTTTGTTCCTTTGGAAGGATTTTCCCCAGAAGCCAGCTGACTTCCTCACTTCCTTTAATCCTTTGTGACAAGCTATTTTGCAAGAGTGACAGAGTCATTCACAGCACGTCTGTCATTCTCAGAACAAATTAAAAAAAACAAAAATCCAAACATGATATGTGAAAATTAAGAGGATTTTATTGACTTTTCTATGTTCTTGGAGAAAATCATTGACATGTAAAAGTCTGACATTGGGTATGAGATTGACTCACACTTCACACAGGCATCCTTGATTGTGGGGCAGACATGATTGTTCATTTCAACAGGACTTTCACATGGTAACAGTCACGAAATTGGCACACCATATTAAACAATGAAATCAAACAGCTAGACAAAAAGGATGCAGCTTTATGCCAATTTAAATCTCAACATGCACCACCCCTCATCCATGATCTCAGAATAATCTGCTGTGAGCTTATTAAAATATTAGCCAGAGAGTGTCTGAGGTCACAAATGATCGTTTACAAAATAAAACCTCTTTTCCTAGTGCTACTTGTTTTGTTATAGAAAAATATCACAAATAAAAATTAGTGCTATTCAAGGTGTTCATTTCAAAATCACATATGATACACAAGTTTCAAGCCATTGTTTTTGTGTCTCACACTGACACATCACGATACATGATAGGAAACTGATTTACTGATTAAATGTACCTTGCCCAGCTTGGAAAACCCATTGTCTACTATGTGGACTGCTTACAAATGAGAGTGAGTTAAAACATTTTCAGTTATTGGGCACACTCGTAATTTGTTCCTCCCTCAGAAACTACTCAGAAAAACTGCTTGAGAAACATGACAAAATTTGTATTTCTTCCTGATACAAGAAATTTGTCTAAAAATCTGTAATTATAAAACAGGTTTGTTTTTTGTTTTTTAGTAAAGAAATGGCTAATTGTTTTTGTGGTTGGAATCTTATTTTCAAGATGATTCAGAATTCAATGTGGACCCCTCCTGGAGGGTGGGGAGAAGTGGCTAAGTATTATAAGGTACACTGGACAACACGGGGGTGTTTCAAAGAGGACAACAGGGCACTGTCACAATCAGTCCAACTGTAATTCTTTCCTTTCTTGTGATTACGTAAATTTTAAAGAAAAGAGGTTTCTCACAAGCTATATACAGCAGCTTAAACCTCAGTGTTTCTTTTTCACGTGATATACAATTAAAATTAATTTATGACAAATACTTGTCACAGAAATGTATGTAGGCACATAGAAACTCTACAGCTTTACTGGAGGGGCGAGGTCTTCAGTGGGATCATGATTCTGGATTCCATTTCCTGAATAAGTGGAACTGAAAATAGGATCAGGGTTACTGCACTTGTTCTTTTCTAAACACATTATGGTAAATGACACTAACAGACAGATTGTGCTGCTTGAAAACAAGAGAATGTCATAATATACAGGATTAACCTCAAGGGCAGAAATATAGAAGTGGGCCCTGTATCAGCTGGCATCCTACAAGATGCTATTAAAATTACAACACATCAGCTGGGTGCGATGGCTCACACCTGTAATCCCAGCACTTTGGGAGGCCAAGGCAGGTGGACCACAAGGTCAGGAAATCCAGACCATCCTGGCCAACAGGGTGAAACCCCGTCTCTACTAAAAATACAAAACTTAGCTGGGTGTGGTGGCGCCTGCCTGTAATCCCAGCTATTCAGGAGGCTGAGGCAGGAGAAATCGCTTGAACCCAGGAGGCAGAGGTTGCAGTGAGCCGAGCCGAGATCGCATCACTGCACTCCAGCCTGGTGACAGAACAAGACTCCGTCTCAAAAAAAAAAAAAAAAAAAAAAGGAAGAAAAAATTACAACAGATGCTACCTGGAGATTTGTTTTATTTGTAGGAGGTGGGGAAAGTCTGTATTGTCTTATTGTGAGAAAAATGGTGATTTCTCAAACGTTCTTTGAGTAAGCAGCAAAATCAAATCAAATTATATAATTATAACATGCAATTATATGTTATATAATCTCTTGAACTAAAAGACAAGGTAACATCTACTTTCTAGGACAAATTACTCTTTTATTTTCTTGGTAGTATACGGGCTGAGATATACTTTTTTTTTTTTTTTTTTTGAGACGGAGTCTTGCTTTGTCATCCAGGCTGGAGTGCAGTGGCACAATCTCCACTTCCCAGGTTCAAGCGATTCTCCTGCCTCAGCCTCTCAAATTGAGACAGGTTTCATCATGTTGGTCAGGCTGGTCTCGAACTCCCGACCTCAGGTGATCTGCCCGCCTCGGCCTCCCAAAGTGCTAGGAATACAGGCGTGAGCCACTGCGCCTGGCCAGAAATATACTTGCCATGCAACATGGCTGGTACTGATTACCTCTACCAATGCACTGGGTTATATTCAGCCAACTGTTTTCTTATAAAAATCAAGCAAACAGGGTTTCATAATATACTTATGTATGTGCACATGCATGTATTATGTACCCATGTTTACATACTGTACATACAGGAAGTTTAATTTATCTAATTTCAAAATCACTCTTTAATTGATATATTAAGTTCTGATTTGGGATACTAACAATTTTGATGGAAAAGGAAAGCTTAGAAAAAATTTTATTTGTGTAATAAGTTTTCAGACAATATAGAAATCTACAAAGAAAGGTAATGATGTACAATTTACAACATCCAAGGGTCTGAAAACTGTAACAGATGATAAACATATTTGAAAGAATGGATATTCTGCTTTATTGAAAAACGTCATGTAAGTATTAGAGAAAAATTGACTATCTCCCTTCCCCTCCCAACCTGATGACTCATTATCCTAGTAACACACTATTATAAAAGCCACCTATTAGTGTCAGGGTGAAAGAACATGATTGAAACAGTAAGACAAAAAGCGTTATTTCATGGCTATTAAGAGATTACCTGTGTAATATACCAATTCCTCCCAGCCATGCTTGTGCCATGCTGCATTCCGTATGTCTTCCCTGGTCTGAAGATCCCTGTAAGCTTAAAAATAACCACACAGAGAAGACAGACTTAAAACATATACCCTGCATTCCACCCATACATATGTTAAGGTCTTGCTTCACCTGGGCATCTAGTTTTCTCAGGGACTACTTCAGGTGTGTAATATACTGGGCTGGGGAAACACTGAGCAAAATTATATTAGGCCATGTGAGAAAAGCAAACTTTCAGTCTTTTTTTTTTTTTTTTTTTGAGACAGGGTCATTCTGTCAGCCAGGCTGGAGCGCAGTAGCATGATGATGGTTCACCACGGCCTTGACCTCCTATGCTCAAGTGATCCTCCTACCTCAGCCCACTGAATAGCTGGGACTACAGGAAAGTGCTACCACATTGGCTACTTTTTGTATTTTTTTGTGACCAGGCAGACGTCAAACTCCTGGGCTCAAATCATCAAACCGCCTCAATCTCCCAAAGTGCTAGAATTACAGGGGTGAGCCACCACACCTGGCCCATTCTTAAGTTAAAAAAATTATTTGCTTGTTTGAGATGGGGTCTCACTATGTTGCCCAGGCTGGTCTCAAACACCTGGACTCTAGCGATCCTCCCGACTCAGCCTCCAAAACTGCTGGGATTTGAGGCGTGAGCCACCACATCCGGCCACAATTCCCTCTTAAGCTTTAAAATCTAGTGAATCTACGATATACCTTTACAAACCAAGTGAACTTCTCCAATAACATGTTAAATTCATGACCAGAAACTGTGAGACCACAGATAAGCAATGTCAGATCAATTTTACTCAACATTTATCTCGCACTACACTGATCTGGGTAGCGGGTGTGTTCCATGTGGTGAAGCCCCAGGATATGAGACAGGCAAGATCAGCCGTGGAGAGTGCTGTGGCCCATGCAAGGACACAGTGTACAGGGGAGCAGGGCAGGCAATGGGAGAGCTGTGGGAAAGGTGCAAGTTGACCAGGTGGGTGTTGAAGCTGAAAAGGACATCACTGATGTAGGAATGGGAAGAAAGGCGCTTCAGGTGGAGGGGGATCACCTGTGTCGTGGTACAATTCACAGGTATCTCATCCAGATGCCTTCTTTCTTTTTTACTTTCCTTTTATTTTTTTTGAGACAGAGTCTCGCTGTTTCCCAAGCTGGAGTGCAGTGGCGTGATCTTAGCTCACTGCAACCTCCGCCTCTTGAGTTCAACCGATTCTTCTGCCTCAGCCTCCTGTGTACCTGGGATTACAGGCATGCACCACACCATGCCTAATTTTCTGTATTTTTAGTAGAGATGAGGTTTCGCCATGTTGGCCAGGCTGGTCTCTTAACTCCTGACCTCAGGTGATCCACCTGTTTCAGCCTCCCAAAGTGCTGGGATTATAGGCATGAGCCACTGTGCCCAGCCAATATCTTCTTAATTACCTTTTTTTTGAGACAGGGTCTTGCTGTATTGCCCAGGCTGGAGTGCAGTGGCACAGTCATAGCTCACTGTTGCCTCAAACTCCTGGCCTCAAGCAATCCTCTTCATCTTGCTGTTGCTCTGTGAAACCTTGAGTCCTCCCCACAGGGCAGAGACAGGAGGTCTGTCCTATGTTCCCCACAGCCTCTGTGAGAGCTCCGCCATTCACACTCTGGTGCCTGCCTGTTTGCAATTCCAGGATCCTGCATCTGGGAGGCCCTCTGCGAGCAGCTACAGGTGCTGATGTGAATGGAGCATGCACCTGGCTTGACCTCGGCCCAAGAGCCAAAGGGATGGAAACTTCCTCCATCCAATCTGGCCCTTCTAGCACCTGTGCTTATTCATAGACAGGGATGCCTGAGAGGGTTGCACACCATACACAGTGCAACAGTAATAACCAGCACCACACAGGGCTCTGGGGGCTCAGGAGGAGTGATGATGTTCACTACTGGGGAGGGGTGACATCTGGGGCAGGACGGGAAAGATACCAAAGATGGTGCCAAACAAAAGTGCGTGGGGATGGAAAAGGTGAGGGGGTCCATGTCCTGAGACAGTGGAACCACGTCTACAAAGGCAGACAGTGAGTATGTGCAGGAAGCTGCCGCTCTGGGTAAAATGCAGGCCTGCCTCTGCCAAGGAATTAAGAAGTCAGTCTACAAAGAAAGGCTGGGACCACTCTGTGGAAGGCACTCTGACTTCCCTGGCCTCCTTCTTCCATGGCTGCTTGCTTCACCCCTTATTCCTTTCCCCATCATCCCCACTCACTTTCAGCTCACTAATGCCATCAATCTATGGACTTGTACTGTTGACCTCGCTAGTTCCAGACAGCCCCGTACAGGCTGTCCCTCTGTGACGTCTGGATTTGCTGTAGTGATTAAGGTTACTGACTCAAGATGTGCTCTACTGCCCAGTACAACTTAGTAATGAACTCTTAAATCCCAGTAACTCAAAAAGGAAAAAACAGATACCCCAAAGATGGTGCACCATGTACAGCTGCCCAATCTGAGAGAAGAATCCTCCGACGGCTTCATTACCATCCTGTCTGAAGCGGATCGCACGAGCCCTGTAAGAGTGAGGTGATGTTTGTTTAAGACGCTGAATTAGATACACTAACGAGAATCAGTAGACTAAATCTTTGCCATACTCAGGGCAGGCTGTTTAAAATGAAGACTTAATTGTTTATCAAATTGGTATCAAGCTAACGCAAATCAAAAGTTATTTTATTTACTTTATTATTATTTGAGACGGAGTCTCATTCTGTCACCCAAGCTGCAGTGCAGTGACACAATCTCAGCTCACTGCAACCTCCACCTCCTGGGTTCAAGCGATTCTCTTGCCTCAGCCTCCCGAGTAGCTGGGATTACAGGCGCTCACCACCACACCCGGCGAATTTTTGTGTTTTTAGTAGAGATGGGGCTTCATCATGTTGGCCAGGCTGGTCTCGAACTCCTGACCTCAGGTTATCTGCCCACCTCAGCCTCCCAAAGTGCTGGGATTACAGGCGTGAGCCACTGCACCTGGCCTATTTTTGAGACAGAGTCTCGCTCTATCACCCAGGTTGGAGTGCAGTGGTGGGATCTTAGCTTACTGCAACCGCTACCTGTCGGGTTCAAGTCATCCTCCTGCCTCAACCTCCTGAGTAGCTGGAATTACAGGCACCCACCACCATGCTCAGCTAATTTTTGTAATTTCAGTAGAGACAAGATTTCCCTATGTTGACCAGGCTTGTCTCAAACTCAAGTAATCCGCCCGCCTCAGCCCCCAAAGTGCTGGGATTATAGGCATGAGCCACCACACCTGGTCTAAAAGTCATTTTAATGTATATGAAATGTAAGCATACTTTTCTGTAGCTATACTAATTTTTGTGAGAAAATGTACAGTATTTAATGATAATTATTAAAAATAAAAACAGCAATCTAAGAATGTATATATAGTTGCACTGGTGATTCTTGAATAAAATCTAGAACTGGCAGAGGATGGGACCCGCCAACTTAAAAAGCATTGTTTCTCCAGAACACCCTGAGAGAAGCGAGGCAAACCTGGAACTAGAGCACCCAAGGTGCCACAGGGCACTGTACCCAAGGGAGACAGGGACCGCCCTGGGGCAGGGCATTAAAACACAGGTGAAAGAAGCACACCTTCAAAGCAGCTGATGACTCTGAGATCCTGAGAAACACCCCTGCTCTCTGAACTACACAAGGGACTCTGCAACTTCTTGGATGCCAGAGGGAGGAACCATGGGAATGAAGCTTTTTGGTGGCACAACCTCGCTGCCATCGCTAGTGCGGGCAAAGCTGCCTCTTGCTTTTTTTTCTTTCTTACCAGAGCAAACCATTCAGAAAATGAGTACCAAAGGCATTCATTATGTACTAAATATGGAAGATAGTACTAATATACATTTGCCTCTATGGACATCACATTGTGATCAGTTAAAAATTGGCATTTGGCTTAAAACTTTCCTTTTTAAGAATTTCCCACTGCAAAGGTATCAGCTCTTTAATTTTTTTTGAAACAGAGTCTTCCTCTGTCTCCCAGGCTGGAGTGCAGTGGTGCGATCTCAGCTCACTGCAATCTCCATCTCCTAGGTTCAAGCTATTCTCGTGCCTCAGCCTCCTGAGTACTTGGGGGTACGGGCATGTGCAATCATGCCCGGCTTTTTTTTTTTTTTTTTTTTTTTTAGATGGAGTCTCGCTCTGTTGCCCAGGTTGGAGTGCAGTGATGCAATCTTGGCTCACTGCAACCTCCACCTTCTGGGTTCAAGTGATTCTCCTGCTTAACCTCCCGAGTAGGTGGGATTACAGGTGCCCTCCATGACATCTGGCTAATTTTTTGTGTTTTTGGTAGGCATGAGGTTTCACCATGTTGGCCAGGCTGGTCTCGATCTGCCCCACCTTGGCCTCCCAAACTGCTGGGATTACAGGCATGAGCCACCAGGCCAGCCTACAGCCCTTCCTCTGCCATCCAGGAGTGCAGTGGTGGGATCTCGGCTTATTGCAACCTCTGCCTCCCAGGTTCAAGCTATTCTCCTGCATCTGCTTCCTGTGAGCTGGGATTACAGGTGTGCACCACCACGCCCAGCTAATTTTTGTATTTTCAGTGGAGATGGGATTTCACCACATTGGCCAGGCTGGTCTTGAACTCCTGACCTCAAGTGATCTGTCCGCTCCAGCTTACCTAAGTGCTGGGATTACAGGTGTGAGCCACTGCACCCGGCTCAGAGTCCTTTAATTTAAACACCTTTCATACTTGCACCAGACACTTTAAAAAAATATTTAGTGATGCATCTGAATTCCTAAAAGTGTTTTAAAATGTGCCTATTTTTTCAAAAGCAGTCTTCTAGAATCAAAGGTGAAAAGGAAGGGGCTTCAAATGATGTAGGGAGGTCAGCAGAAGATGCACAGTTAAGGTCTATCAAGAGATGACACACCATGTGTTACTCAGTAAATCCATACCACACCGCCCAGGCTCTAGCCTGAAGTCTCAGTCACATCAGGTTCCCACAGTTGACAAGACTTGGGAAGACAGATTCATTCTAATTCATTCAAAAGAGCTGGCAGCATACAAACAAGGATAGCAACCTACCAATAGTGACAGTGAAAGATGTCACTCTCAAGGCACAAGATGCTTGAGTTGGCTTGGCTGAGCATTCTCTTCCTGGAGGCAAACCTCATATATACTGAATGATAACTCAAAAGGGGGAAAAAATCCAAGAAAGAGTGATTTCCTATGAGTGATGAAGCCAGTTTCCTTTTTTAAGACAGAGACTCTATCACCCAGGTTGGAGTACAGTGGCATGATCTTAGCTGACTGCAGCCTGGAATTCTTGGGCTTGAGGGATCCTCCTGCCCCAGCCTCCTGAGTAGCTGGAACTACAGGCTTGCGCCACTAAGCACAGCCAATTTTTTTTTTTTTTTTTTAGAGACGGGGCCTTGCTATGTTGCTTGGGCTGGTTTCGAACTCCTGGGCTCAAGCAATCCAGTCTCCTTAAACTCACTCTACACCTCTGCTCTAATCCACCATGGTCTCAATGCCACAATGGGGACCTTACCCAAGTGCTTGGGTTTCTTTATGGTGAAAAAGGGACTTCTTGCTATTGCCCCCATGGATTATCCACAAATAAGATGACATCTTTAATCTTTACATTGAGAATAAAGTGATCAATATCTTCACAGAAATTACAAATCTGATTATTGAAATTAAGCAAATCACTTCAATGTGCACTCTAACTCTATTCGGAAGAAAAAAAACCTGGCTTTTACTGATAGTGGTAAATATTCCAGATTATTCATTTCATTCTG
The DNA here is from genome assembly GCF_008728515.1 of Papio anubis. Lineage (NCBI taxonomy): Eukaryota > Metazoa > Chordata > Mammalia > Primates > Cercopithecidae > Papio > Papio anubis. The sequence goes on from NC_044979.1 coordinate 125,998,157, forward strand.
AATTTTTGTAATTTAGTTATGGTAGGCAAAGAAAACATACTTGCCTGAGCCTGGTAACAATCAGAAGCCTGTACAGACGAGGTGGTCACCATCTTAGTTACCTATGTGCCAAAATATAAATTGAATGCTAAACTGGCTTTATACATAATTTTTTTTTTTTTTTTTTTTTGAGACGGAGTTTCACTCTTGTTGCCCAGGGTGGATTACAATGGTGTGATCTTGGCTCACTGCAACCTCCGCCTCCCAGGTTCAAGCAATTCTCCTGCCTCAGCCTCCCAAGTAGCTGGGATTACAGGCATGTGCCACCACACCCGGCTAATTTTTGTATTTTTGGTAGAGACAGGGTTTCTCCATGTTGGTCAGGGTGGTCTTGAACTTCTGACCTCAGGTGATCTGCCCATTTTGGCCTTCCAATGTGCTGGGATTACAGATGTGAGCCACCGCGCCCAGCCAACTAAATTTTTAAATAACTGAATAACCCCAGTATGTCCCTGTGGATTCCACAGCGAGCGAGTCTTGATTAGTAATGTGCAAAAATTGAACTAGTGAGTGATCCTATTCTGTGAATAGCTACATGATTAACAGCAATAGTCCAAAAACAAAAGAGCAAAAATTGTATATAATAGCAGCATACAACCAAATATGTATTTCTTAGTTTTCAAATGAAAAGAAATTCTAACTTGCATTTTTTAGCCTCTGAGGAGGAAAGATTCATTAGAAATAAAGATCATAGAACTATCTGTTGGAGCTAGAAGGGATCTTAGAAATTATTTCATGCACATCAGGAAATTTCATAACCAAAAAAAGAGAAAAACGGGGCCGAGCGCGGCGGCTCACGCCTGTAATCCTAGCACTTTGGGAGGCTGAGGCAGGCAGATCACTTGAAGTCAGGAGTTCCAGATCAGCCTGGCCAACATGGCGAAACCCTGTCTCTACTAAAAACAAAAAAATAGCCGGGAGTTGCAGTGCACGCTTGTAATCCCAACTACTTGGGAGGTTGAGGCAGTCGAATCACTTGAACCAGGAGGCAGAGATTGGAGTAAGCTGAGGGCTGCATGCACCCTCCCAGCCTGGGCAACAGAGCAAGACTCTGTGTCTCAAAAAAAAAAAAAAAAAAAAGAAAAGAAAAGAAAGAAAAAGAAAAAAGAAAAGAAAGAAGATATAAGTTGAAGTTAAAAAAAAAGTTATGAAATGCCAGTTTAGGAAACAGAAATAGCAAGTTGCCAAAGAAAGGAAGAGTTCACGTAATCACTTAAAAGAAATATACACAAACACCTCCCCCCCAAAAAGAAAAGCAGGCCGAGCGCGGTGGCTCACACCTGTAATCCCAGCACTTTGGGAGGCCGAGGCGGGTAGATCACGAAGTCAGGAGATCAAGACCATCCTGGCTAACACGGCGAAATCCCGTCTCTACTAGAAAATTAAAAAAAAAAAAAATTAGCTGGGCGTGATGGCGGGCGCCCGTAGTCCCAGCTACTCAGGAGGCCGAGGCAGGAGAATGGCGAGAACCCGGGAGGCGGAGCTTAGGAGGCTGAGGCAGGTGAATGGCGTGAACCAGGGAGGCGGAGCTTGCAGTGAGCCGAGTTCGCGCCACCGCACTCCAGCCTGGGTGACAGAGAAAGACTCCGTCTCAAAAGAAAAGAAAGAAAGAAAGAAAAACAGCAAAACTTAAGGTACAGAAATACGTTGAGTTTCAAAGAAAAAAATGCTCAAAATATTTTAATTAGATATAGATGTATGCTTCAGATTATTTTAGGAAACTATCCCAATGTTTCAAAATTATATATATATATATTTTGAGATGGAGTCTCACTCTGTCGCCCAGGCTGGAGTGCAGCAGTGCCATTTTGGCTCACTGCAGCCTTCGTCTCCTGAGTAGCTGGGACTACAGGTGCCCGCCACCATACCCAGCTAATTTTTTTTTTTTTTAGTAGACAGGACTTTACCATGTTGTCCAGGCTGGTCTCGAACTCCTGACCTCAAGTGATCTGTCTGCCTCAGCCTTCCAAAGTGCTGGGATTACAGGCGTGAGCCACCATGCCCAGGCAATATTTTTAGCTTCCAAAGAAATCCCATAATGAAGAAAGTATGGAAAGTGGTAAAAAGAAAACGTCAACAATCTCACCATCACAGAACCCTAAATGTCACTAGCATTTTTCTTTCCATTTCCTGTCCCAGGCACTAACCAGCTAGCCAATGGCCAATAATTTATTCTTGCATCCCTCTTAACTATTGAGGCTTTTTTGAGACAGGGTCTTGCTCTGTTGCCCAGGCTGGAGCGGAGTGGCATGATCATGGTGCGCTGCAGCCTCCATAGCGAGGGCTCAAGTGATCTTCCTGCTCAGCCTCCAGAGTAGCTGGGACTACAGGCAGGAGCACCACCACACCTGGCTAATTTAGTATTTTTTGTAGAGATGAGGTTTCACCATGTTGCCAAGGTTGGTCTTGAACTCCTGGGCTCAGGGGATCCTCCCACCTCAGCCGCCCAAAGTGTTGGGAGTAGAGGTGTGAGCCACAGCACCCGGACTATTGAGGCTTTGTATATCTGTCTTTTCTCATAATAGTCAGGATTTCCAAAAACAGTATTAAATCATAAGGGTGAAAGGTGGTTATTTTGTTATAGTTGTAATCAGCATGCTTGTGTGTCTCGTATTTGAATTTAAGGTAGCTGCTGGGAGGACCTGGAGAGCTGATCAGGGCTAGTGAACTAGCCCTCTGGCTAATCCCACCCTCTGTTGATGGGCAAAGCTGTTTCTACTTGCAGGATATTATAAAACATGCTGCTACGGTCACTTATGTGTTTACATGGATGTTTGCTTTCTAACTTGCATTATTTAGCCTTTGATGATCCCAGAAGGAAAAATTCACTTATACACATATGTATAAGTGTTTATGTGGATGATATCTTTTGGGTAGACACCCAGGAATGAAATTGTTGGGTCATATGTAATTTTTTTTTCTTTTTTTGAGATGGAGTCTTGCTCTGTCACTCGGGCTGGAGTGCAGAGGCACGATCTTGGCTCACTACAACCTCCACCTCCTGGGTTCAAGTGATTCTCCTGCCTCAGCCTCCTGAGTAGCTGGGATTACAGGTGCCCATCACCACGCCCGGCTACGTTTTTGGTATTTTTTAGCACAGATGGGGTCTTGTCACGTTGGTCAGGCTGGTCTCGAATTCCTGACCTCAGGTGATCCGCCCCCTCAGCCTTGTGAAGTGCTGGAATTACAGGCGTGAGCCACTGCGTCTGGCCCACATGTAATTTCATGTTTACCATTTTGAGGGACTACTAGACTGTTTCCAAAGTGACTGCACCAATTCACATTCCCATCGGCAATATCGGAAGGGTCCACTTTTTCCTCACCTCACTAACAGATGTTATTATCGCTCTCTTTTAAGTTATAGCTGTCCCAGTGGGCAGGAACTGGTATCTCATTGTAGTTTCACTTTGCATTTCCATAACGACTAAGGAGGTTGAGTCCCTTTTCATAAGCTTATGGGCATTCATGTATTTTCTTTGGTGAAATACCCATTCAAATCCTTTGCCTGTTAAACATTTTTAAAGTTTATTTTATGAATTTTTTTTTTTTTTGGATACAGGGTCTGTAGCCCAGGCTGAAGTGCAGTGGCACAATCTCAGCTCACTGCAACCTCTGCCTTCCAGGTTCGTGATTCTCGTGCCTCAGCCTCTCGAGCAGCTGAGATTACACGCATGTACCACGACACCTGGTTAATTTTTGTATTTTTTGTGGAGACAGGGTTTCACCATGTTGCCCAGGCCAGTCTCAAACTTCTGATCTCAGGTGATCTGCCCACCTCAGCCTCCCAAAGTAGCTGTGAGCCACCTGGCCTAAACATTTTTTAAACATTTTTTTATCGTGGTAAAAAACACATAACATTGAATTTACCATCTTACCCATTTTTATGTAGTGTCCAGTATATTTATACTATTACACCACACATCTCCAAAACATTTTCATTTTGTAAAACTGAAACTCTATACTCACTAAACACCAATTCCGTATTCCCTCTCTGCCTAGCTCCTGGCAACCACGTTTCTACTTTCTGTTTCTATGATTTTGGCAACACTGGATACTTCGCATAAGGAGAATGATACACTACTTGTCCTCTTATTTCACTTAGCATTACATCCTCCTCAAGGTTCACCATATTGCAGCACATGACAGGACTTCCTTCTTTTTTTGTTAGGTGGGGGTGGGGCGGGGATGGAGTCACCAGGTTGGAGTGCAGTGGCACGATCTCGGCTCACTGCAACCTCCGCCTCCCGGGTTCAAGTGATTCTCCTGTCTCAGCCTGCCAAGTGCCAAGGACTACAGGCACACGCTACCAGGCCCAGCTAATTTTTGTATTTTTAATAGAGACGGGGTTTCACCACATTGGCCAGGATGGTCTCGATCTCTTGACCTCGTGATCTGCCTGCTTGGCTTCCCAAAGTGCTGGGATTACAGGCGTGAGCCACTGCGCCCGATCTAAGACTTCCTTCTTTTTTAAGGATGTGTAATATTCTATGTATAGGCCACACTTTTTTTTTTTTTTTTTTTTTTTTTTTGAGACAGGGTTTCTCTGTCACCCAGGCTGGAGTACAGTGGCATGATGTTAGCTTGCTGCAACCTCCGCCCCCCGGGTTCAAGCGATTCTCCTGCCTCAGCCTCTCGAGTAGCTGGGAATACAGGCACGTGCCACCAGACCCGGCTAATTTTTAAATTTTTAGTAGAGATGGGGTTTTACCATGTTGGCCAGGCTGGTCTCAAACTCCTGAGCTCGGGTGATCAGCCCACCTCGGCCTCCCCAAGTGCTGGGATTACAGGTGTGAGCCACCGCATCCAGCCCACAATTTCTTTATCATCTATTGATAGATATGTTGGTTGCTTCCACCTCTTGGCTACTGCAAATAAAGCTATGATAAAAACATGGGTATGCAAATCTTTTTGAGATCTGCTTTGAATTCATTTAGATATATACCCAGAAGTGGGACTGCTGAATCACACTGAATTCCATTTTCAATTTATTTATTTTTATTATTTTATTTATTTTCTTTGAGACAGAGTCTCGCTCTGTCGCCCAGGCTGGAGTGCAATAGCGTGATCTCTGCTCAATGCAAGCTCCGCCTCCCGGGTTCACACCATTCTCCTACCTCAGCCTCCCGAGTAGCTGGGACTACAGGCGCACACCACCACGCCCAACTAATTTTTTTTTTGTATTTTTAGTAGAGACGGGGTTTCACCATGTTAGCCAGGATGGTCTAGACTCAATCTCCTGACCTTGTGATCCACCCACCTCGGCCTCCCAAGGTGCTGGGATTACAGGCGTGAGCCACCATGCCTGGTTCCATTTTCAATTTATTTATGTATTTATTTTTGTGAGACAGGGTCTCATTGGGAGTGCAGTGGCATGATCATGGCTCACGGCAGTCTCCACCTCCCCAGGCTCAAGCAATCCTCCAACCTCAGCCTCCTGAATAGCTGAGAATACAGGCATGTGCCACCACCACACCCGGCAAGTTTTTTTTTTTTTCTTTTTTTTTTTTTGTAGAGACAGGGTTTTGCCATGTTGCCCAGGCTGGTCACCAACTCCCAGGATCAAGAGATCCTCCTGCCTTGGCCTCCCAAAGTGCTAGGATTACAGGTGTGAGCCACCACACCCAGCCACTGTCTTTTCAAGTTCTTTACCCATTTTTAATTGGGTTATCTGTATTCTTATTGAGTTGTAAGAATTCTTTATATATTCTGAATTTAATTTGCTTATCAGATATATGATTTGCAAATATTTTATTCCAGTATATGACTTGTCTTTTTTTTTTTTTTTTTTTTTTTTTGAGATGGAGTCTTGGTCTGTCGCCCAGGCTGGAGTACAGTGGCACGATCTCGGCTCACTGCAAGCTCTGCCTCCCGGGTTCACACCATTTTCCCGCCTCAGCCTCCCAAGTAACTGGGATTACAGGCACCCACCACCACGCCCAGCTTATTTTTTAGTAGAGATGGGGTTTCACTGTGTTAGTCAGGATGGTCTTGATCTCCTGACCTTGTGATCTGCCTGCCTTGGCCTCCCAAAGTGCTGGGATTACAGGTGTGAGCCACCATGCCCGGCCTGTTCTTTTAATTAAAAAAAATTTTTTTTGTATCACTGAGAGTAAGGCATTTTTTGTTTTGTTCTGTTTTGAGACAGTCTTGCTCTCACCCAGGCTATAGTGCAATGGGGTGATCTCGGCTCACTACAACCTGTGTCTCCCAGGTTCAAGTAATTCTCCTGCCTCAGCCTCCTGAGTAGCTGGAACTACAGGTGCACATCACCATATCTGGCTGTAGAGACAGGGTTTCACCAAGTTGGTTAGGCTGGTCTCAACCTCCTGACCTCAAGTGATCTTTCCACCTTGGCCTCCCAAACTGCTGGGATTTACAGGTGTAAGCCACCATCCCTGCCCTAATTTTTTATTTTTTTGAGACAGAGTCTTATTCTCTCCTGGCTGGAAAGTACTAGCACAATCATGGCTCACTGCAGCCTTGACCTTTCAGGCTCAGGTGATTCTCCCACCTCAGCCTCCTGAGGAGCTGGGATTACAAGTGTGTGCCATCATGCCTGGTTACTTTTTGTACTTTTTTGTAGTCAGGGTTTCGTCATGTTGCCCAGGCTGGTCTCAAAGTCTCAAACATCTGGACTGAAGCAATCCTCCTCCCTCAGCCTCCCCAAAGTGCTGGAATTACAGGCATGAGCCATCATGCCCAGCCTTTTTAGTTTTATTTTTTTGAAAAAGAGTCTCACTCTGTCACCTAGGCTGGAGCACAGTAGTGCGATCTCAGCTCACTGCAACCCTGCCTCCTGGGTTCAAGCAATTCTCCTGCCTTAGCCTCCCAAGTAGCTGGGATTATAGGAGTGCACCACCATGCTCAGCTAATTTTTGTATTTTTAGTAGAGATGGGGTTTCGCAATGTTGGCGAGGCTGGTCTCGAACTCCTAACTTCAGGTGATCTGCCCACCTCAGCCTCCCAATGTGCTGAGATTACAGGTGTGAGCCAACATGCCCGGACTATTTTTTTTTTTTTTTTTTTTTTTGAGACAGGGTCTCACTCTATTGTCCGGGTTGGAGTGCAGTGGTGCAATCTTGGCTCACTGCAAACTCCATCTTCTGGGCTTAAGCAATTCTCCCACTCAGCCTCCCAAATAGCTGGGACCTCAGGCATGTGGCATCACACCTGGCTAGTTTAATTAATTTATTTATTTTGGTAGAGGCAGTGGGGTCTTGCTATGTTGCCCAGGATTGTCTTGAACTTGTGGACTCAAGTGATTCTCCTGCCTTGGCTTCCCAAAGTGCTGGGATTACAGGCATGAGCCACACTGCACCTGGCTAGTCTTTTGCATTTCTAAAGCCTGCTGGGACTTTGATAGGGATTCTGTTGAATCTACAGATCAACTTGTGGAAAAATTGCTATTTTTCTACTCAAACTAGCAAGGAAAAAAAAGAAACTATTACTGATGTGATGTGTATATGTGACAGAAGTAATGTTTCAGAAAAGATGATATCCAAGAAGTATGTAAACTAACTTTATGCAATACTGGTTTTGCTTTTAAAAAAAGGTGTAACCTTTCAGAAATATATACAGTACTGAAATATTTATGAATGAAACAGAATGCTGTCTGGGATTTAATTCCAAACAATCTGGGTTGAAGGAGTTAGGCCTAAACGAGATGGGCCATGTGTTAACTACTGAAGCTAAGCAATGGATGTGGAATGGGAGCCCCATTATTCTCTCTTGTTTTGTATGTTTGAAAAATCTCATAATAAAAACATCCAATAAAACATTAGTGTAGTGTCAAATCATGGTATCATCCTCAGATTTTTTTCCCTAGAATTAACACTATGGCCTAAACTAATCTATTCACAAGACTTAAAAAGTCACCATTCAGTAATATACTCACCAGTAATTGCCCCATTCAATCATGGTTCCTGGCTGAAAACAGATTTAGATTTGGTTTGTTAGTTCTTCTGTGAAAAAAAAATACAGAAATAGCAAACAGCAGTAGAAAAAACATTAAGTGACAAAACTAACCTCAAAAACCCTTTTTTTTTTTTGAGACAGAATCTTGCTCTGTTGCCCACACTAGAGTGCAGTGGCTCAATCTCAGCTCCTGCAACCTCTGCCTCCTGGGTTCAAGTAATTCTCCTGCCTTAGCCTCCCGAGTAGCTGAGATTACAGGCACCCGCCACCAGGCCTGGCTAATTTTTTGTATTTTTAGTAAGAGATGGGGTTTCACCATGTCGGCCAGGCTGGTCTCAAATTCCTGACTTCAGGTCACCCACCTGCCTTGACTTCCCAAAGTGCTGGGATTACAGGCATGAGCCACCGCACCCAGCCAAAACTTTATTTTTTAATTTAATAGAGACAGGGTCTCACTATGTTGTTCAGGCTGGTCTCAAACTTCCTGGCTCAAGCGATCCTCCAACCTTGGCCTCCCAAAGTGCTGGGATTACAGGCGTTAGCCACTTTAATAATGCTGCCACATGGGGCTTTCTTTCTAGTTCTCAGTAGGAAAATTTCTAGAAAGTGTTATAAAATATTATTGCCTTTTACTCTTATCATGTTGTATAATTTGTTCAACAGTCACAGTGTTTATTAGCTGCTCTCATTTAACCACAATAGATGTTACATATTGTACCTTATCCTGCACTTTAGGTCCTTCTTCTTTTTTTTTTTTTTTTTTTGAGACAGAGTCTTGCTCGTTGCCCAGGCTGGAGTGTAATGGCGCAATCTCGGTTCACTGCAAGCTCCGCCTCCCGGGTTCACGCCATTCTCCTGCCTCAGCCTCCCGAGTAGCTGGGACTACAGGCGCTCGCCACCACGCCCGGCTAATTTTTTGTATTTTTAGTAGAGACGGGTTTCACCGTGTTAGCCAGGATAGTCTCGATCTCCTGACCTCATGATCCGCCCACCTCGGCCTCCCAAAGTGCTGGGATTACAGGTGTGAGCCACCGCACCCGGCCAGTCCTTCTTCTTAAAAACAGAAATGTTATTTAGAAAAATCTCAAATAGGGGCCGGGCGCGGTGGCTCAAGCCTGTAATCCCAGCACTTTGGGAGGCCGAGACGGGTGGATCACGAGGTCAGGAGATCGAGACCATCCTGGCTAACACGGTGAAACCCCGTCTCTACTAAAAAAAACAAAAAACTAGCCGGGCGAGGTGGCGGGCGCCTGTAGTCCCAGCTACTCGGGAGGCTGAGGCAGGAGAATGGCGTAAACCGAGGGGAGGCCGAAGCCACAGTGAAGCAGATCAGCCACTACACTCCAGCCTGGCATTCGTGAACTCCGTCTCAAAAAAATCTCAAATAATAAGCATTATGTGTAAGGCCATAAAAAGCAAAAGAGCTTAGCCTTGGTGACAGTGTGAGACCTGGTCTTAAAAAAATATATATATATAGAATGCTAAACACACATCACAGAATATACACACAAGTTCTGTTGTCAGCCTTACAAAGTGCTTGTGCTTCTTCACAGAGGAGCAAAAGGAAAAACTTCTATTTGTGTACTTACTCGGAGTTGGTAAGACCTGAGTTCATATATATTAGGGCCTGATCGTGGGACAGGCTCATTCCAGAAACTGAACTCCAACAGGAGCTGATTCTTCCTGGAGAGAAGCATGTCACTTCTTGCCTTACGAAATTCCAAAAATTCCTTTGAGTGAAAAAAATATGCTCATGAAATCTTCTGATACTTACATAAGTCCATTTCAGTAACATTTATGTTCCTACAGAATACTGTAATAGGGTAACCAACAGGTCCCAGATGGCCTGAGACAGTCCCAGTTTATATCTGTTGAGCTTGCATAATCATTAACAGCATTCCTTTTCATTCTCAAAAGTGTCCAGGTTTAGATGACAAATTACTTGGTCATCCTAATTATTTAGGTGGCAATGCAAACAAATTTAACTTGCTATACTTTTAGATTCTTCTAATAGTGTTTGATGGCACATCAATAGAAGTGGCATGCAGACTACAAAAGAGCAGATAATTCAAAAGCTATTTATATTTGTCTGGGACTCTATACAAAAGATTTTCTTTCTTAATGATGTGTGGCTTTTAAATTTCTCCCTACCGACAAGCACCTGCTAGTGAAGGGTGGGTGGAAAGCAAAGTCAGCCCAAGATAAACTCTATGTGTGTGACAGACAGTTCCTGAAGTAGACAGTTTTAGGTCATCGAGGGCTAATTGTATGTGCCATGCTGACTGATACACCAGTCACCAGTTTTTTTGTTTTTTTGTTCTTTTGGTTTTTTTTTTGAGGCAGATTCTCACTCTGTTGCCTAGGCTGTAGTGCAGTGGTGTGATCTCGGCTCACTGCAACCTCTGCCTCCTGGGTTCAAGCAATTCTCGTGCCTCAGCCTCCCGAGTAGCTGGGATTACAGGCGTGCACCACCACGCTCGGCTAATTTTTGTATTTTCAGTAGAGATAAGGGTTTGCCATGTTGTACAGGCTGGTCTCAAACTCCTGGCCTCAACTGATATGCCTGCGTTGGCCTCCCAAAGGGCTGGGATTATAGGCGTGAGCTACCGCACCCAGCCCAGTCACCAGTTTCAAAGTACCACCTTATCAGTTTCAAAGTATAATTGACTTTTATAATAAGAACAATAAGATTTTTTTTTTTTTTTTTTTTTTTTGAGACGGAGTCTCACTCTGTTGCCCAGGCTGGAGTGCAGTGGCACAATCTCGGCTGACTGCAAGCTCCGCCTCCCGGGTTCACGCCATTCTCCTGCCTCAGCCTCCTGAGTAGCTGGGACCACAGGTACCCACCATCACGCCCGGCTAATTTTTTTGTATTTTTTTAGTAGAGACGGAGTTTCACTGTGTTAGCCAGGATGGTCTCCATCTCCTGACCTTGTGATCTGCCTGCCTTGGCCTCCCAAAGTGCTGGGATTACAGACGTGCGCCAGCGCGCCCAGCCAGAATTGTTATTTTAATAGTATTACAACTGTTTATATTTAAATACAACTTCAGGAGTCCAAACAATACAATTTCTGTTACAAAAAAAGAAGTTCATTAACAAAAACTGAAGACAGAAAAGTCATTTAATTCCATACTAACATCTATATATCATTAGTCTGTAAACATTTTTCAAAATCATTACCTTATTTCCTCTGAGTTTATTCATGACTTCTGTGAGGGCTGGATAGCCTCCTTCATACCTCCAGAGGTGGACTGAAATGCATTTTAAAAGATAGTATACATTTAGAATTTCATGATACTACTTGAAAATATTCTAGATAGGTATAATGTTAACACAGCACAGAACTGTAGGCTGGATGCAGTGGCTCACACCTGTAATCCCAGCACTTTGGGAGGCTGAGGCAGGCAGATCACTTGAGGTCAGAAGTTCCAGACCAGCCTGGCCAACAAGGTGAAACCCCGTCTCTACTAAATATACAAAAATTAGCTGGGTGTGGTAGTGGGCACCTGTAATTCCAGCTACTTGGGAGGCTAAGGCAGGAGAATCGCTTAAACCCGGGAGGCAGAGGTTGCAATGAGCCTAGATACATATCACTGCACTCCAGCCTGGGCAACAGAGCGAGACTCCATCTCAAAAAACAAAAAAAACAAAAAAACTGTAATACCCCATGTTTTGGCCTATGAGTTACATCATAATGATTCAATAATAGATTCAAACATTAAAAACAATTTTAAAACTGTTTTTGCAATGAATTGTTGAAGAAACTACTTTAATCATAAAATTAGACTGAGACTTGCAAAGCTTTAATGATAAGAACAAGCATTAAATTAGAAAATTACTTAAGTGTTACATAAGGCTTAAGGAAGAAGTGTTTATTCCAAAGACTTCGCTTCCTACCAGCTTGGTCCTGCTCGCCATACCACGTGTTCCAAGTCCCCACCAAAGTACAAGGGTAGTGTTTATCTTCGTGAATCTTTGGCAACACCTCTTGACTTAAAGAGAAGAAACAGCAACACTAATTAAACAACCAGCAAAATTTGACCAGGTGGACAGCACCTGATCAGTAACAGGAAAAAGACCACCTACTCTGTGTTCTAACAACTGACCTTAGCACATCCTCATGATAAAACGGCATGTGGAATTAACCTTTTGGCTGAATTCTGTTGTACTCCAACACCCTGCTGATCAGAAGCTTAGGTTTCTGATACCCCAACTATCTAGAGGAGTTGCTGAACCAGTATAAAGATGATAAAGAAAAACCAAAGGTCCCAGGATTTTGGGAGTTACGTGACTACTATTTTCCATTTGAGGGGGAAAAAAAAACAACATCACCAAAAAACATTCTGTGGGTTCCAAAGACAGGAAGAATGAGAGGGCAATAGTAGAAAAGAACACGGAAGAAATAAGAAAGATGGAAAGGGAAGAAAGTAATGTTCAAGACAGAGGCAGACAACACAAGCAGCATCAGCAGGCAGAGGTAACAAGAGCAGAAAACAAGCTGGCCTTCAGGAAGGAGCAAGAAGACAGAGCTGGAACACAACAGTCTGGAAGCGACCCTGACCTCCAACAGTCCCCAAGGGCATCAACATGGCAGAAGAATAAAAATTAAAGATACAACGCGAAGCGTAAATTACGTTCTACTCAATTCAGTGGGCCAAGGGGATGGGTGGGGTGTCATGTAGTCTCGCACCGAACACACAAACTCATTTCCACTCATTGCGCAGGGACAGGGGCAAAGCCGTGACAGGTCACGGCAGTGTATGAATTTAACAGGGGTGTCAGAGTGGAGCTTGGTTCCATAGAAGCTTTCTTATGGTATAGACTCTAATGTACAGGGAAAGGCAAAGGGAAGAGTGTTAACTGTTTTATACCAAGAGAAAAGCTAAAACCTGCACACTTTCTGAATAGAAAAATTACGATGAAAAAGTATCATACAAATTCAACAATGGATGCAAAAGGGGATCAAGGGCAAGAAATGGAACCTGTTCACATTATATGCTGACACTGATATTTAGCTAGTGATCACCACCAGACACTGGGGCTACAGGACCGAGAGTATATAAGTACCACGTGCTAACCAATTGCACCACTGGACCTCCGTAGGACCAGGGATATATAAATGGTTAACAGAGAAAAGTTCCAAATGGTCTACGTCTAACTAACTGAAAACCCATACATCTTTATGACCCAGTATAGTGACTACATCATGTGTACTTTTGGAAGAGTAGCATTTTACTTTTTAAATTAGGATCTGATATTAAATGTATCTAATGAGTGACTCATGAATGTTCAGAAATAACATGGGATCGGCCGGGCGCGGTGGCTCACGCCTGTAATCCCAGCACTTTGGGAGGCTGAGGCGGGCGGATCACGAGGTCAGGAGATCAAGACCATCCTGGCTAACACGGTGAAACCCCGTCTCTATTAAAAATACAAAAAGAAATTAGCCGGGCGTGGTGGCGGGCGCCTGTAGTCCCAGCTACTCGGGAGGCTGAGGCAGGAGAATGGTGTGAACCTGGGAGGCAGAGCTTGCAATGAGCTGAGATCGTGCCACTGCACTCCAGCCTGGGCGACAGAGCGAGACTCTGTCTCAAAGAAAAAAAAAAAAAGAAATAACATGGGATCCATGAAAATCGAAGACAGGGAAAGAGGGATTCTGCTAAGGCAATGTATGTCCAACATTTCCCTTTGGTCGCATGACATGAGCAGGAAGAGACAACCCTGCATTGGAGGCAGTGTCCAGGAAGGAAGCCCAGTACACATGACTCAGGTGGGGTCCAGAGAGGGGTCTGGCAACGGGGCCTAGGTTTTTCACCAACACAAAGTTACACATGGATTTGAAGCCACTCCTCTTTGCTGGGGACCCCAAACCTGCTCTTGGGAGTCCTGGCCTTACCTGAATGGAGATTGTAAGGCAGGCAGTACTTGTACCCAGAACTGGATGGGTTGGGCAGAATCCCATTATTGGGACCCCTAAAAACCAGGCAGGAGTTAAGTCTTTATGTTCTGGAAACAGGGAGCTGCTGAAAGTTTCAGAGAAAAGAAAAAATGTGATGAAAAAAGAAAGCAGAACTCAAGCAGATCAATCTGACAAACTTTGGGGTAATGTATTGCAGGGCAGGGAAGAGATACAGGTATAGCTTGGAGCCCAGAAAGGTAGTCAGAAAAAAAGGCATTTGGGAATGGGGCTCGAGAGGCTTGGAGAGGGAGATGGAGAAGGAAACAAGAGAACCAAAATACATGTCCGATGAAGAATGCACGGCTCTAGGTGACAGACAACTAAGGAACAGGCTGAGTAAAACAAGGTGAGTGGCACAGACAGGGAAGTTGGAAGAGCAAGGTGATTCCACATGCTGAGTGTGAAGTGAGAGCACGACATCAAATAGAAATATGAAGACAGCCAGAAATCCAAGACAGGAGATGAAGTGATAAAACAGGACAGAAAAGGTAAAATCCAGGAAAACATCAGCATAGGGAAAAATTCCATTTTATGAGAAAAGACTTAAAAATAAAGATCTGCTTTAAGGGCATTTTTTAATAAAGAGGTGCTGGAATGAGTAAGAAATTCAATACTATTATTACATTTCATAAGCTATCTTCAAAAACAAAACAATAAACAACAAAAAGTTTTTCTTCTAAAAAGTATGCTGATTATAGGGACAAAATTGTTTGCTTTCTTATGAAAGTAGTAGATATTAAAGGTTAAAAAAAAAACCTTTTTCTTCACATTTGCTCACAATGGATTATTAAAATACTATTTCTGTTAACTTAAAAGCCAGTAAGCTTAGTTCTCCCTTTCGTCTTAAGTTTGCAAATTCTGTAAGCAGGTTTAGATCTCAAATCATAGGAGAATCAGCAGAAGGGACTTGGATCCTGGAGAACAGAGGAGTTGGGAAGAAATGGCAGCTATGTTCAAATACACACAGTACTCTCACAGGGCAGTTTTACTAAGGGGAATCAATGAAGGACTCAGAGATGTGAATTCTTACTCCTAACACTTAGAGCTGTCCAGAGATGGAACTTACTTCAGGACAGGCAGTGAGGAAGGTCTGTGGAAAGGACTCCAGCATTGGATAAGCAGATGGACTAGACAGCCTGGCAAAGTTCCTCCAAACATAAGAGTCTGGTAACATTCTAAAGTCTGATAGCCTATGTGATGATTTAGCTGTGTGAGTGCTTAAAATCAAAATGCCTTTGGCAATCCCACACGAAGCTCAGTTTAAGAGCCTCTGAATGTTCAACTTCAAAAGAGAGGGATGAAAAGCTCTCTCTCTATGCTATCAAGTGTTAGTGGAATTAACTCACAAATAAAGTCATTATTTTCCCCAAGGAAAGGAGAGTTTGGTATACACACCAAATTTTGTTGTATGCTTCTAGGCATTCCGGTTTAACATTGTGAACTGAAACAAAAGAAAATTCAACGATAAACTTAGGAACAAACGGAAAAAAAAGTCAACTATGAAGATAGCAAACCTGTCACTCACACTGTAATTTGTATAGATTGCTTGTTTCCTTTTTGGCTAGGAGATTGGAGTGGGCATCTTTTCTTGGATCAACTTTCCGGACAAATAAGGATTTTAGCCAGCTGTCTTCTCGAGATCTGTTGCTGGAAGATGTCCACGTCCTATGGAATAACAAAAGTGTTGTCACACAGTATACTGTTTTCATATATCCATCAGTTCACCTGGCAAACACACGTGTGAGCAGCTATTCTAGGCACTGTTCCAGAACCTGGGCTACCACAGAATGTCTGCTTTCCATGACAACAGCATGCACTCCGAGAAGCAGAAGCAAAGAAAAATGTAAAATTTGTGGCATTCTTGTAAGAGAGCCCACATTTATCTTTGCAATCTGTGCTATGTGTTTTTCAAAGCAATTTTTGACATAGAAAAAATATACATGGGGCCGGGCGCGGTGGCTCAAGCCTGTAATCCCAGCACTTTGGGAGGCCGAGATGGGCGGATCACGAGGTCAGGAGATCGAGACCATCCTGGCTAACACAGTGAAACCCCGTCTCTACTAAAAATACAAAAACTTAGCCGGGCGAGGTGGCAGGCGCCTGTAGTCCCACCTACTCGGGAGGCTGAGGCAGGAGAATGGCGTGAACCCGGGAGGCGGAGCTTGCAGTGAGCTGAGATCTGGCCACTGCACTCCAGCCTGGGTGACAGAGCGAGACTCCGTCTCAAAAAAAAAGAAAAAAAAAGAAAAAATATACATGGATACCTAAAGTAGATAAAACCACAGAGACAGAAAGCAGAATGGAGGTTGCCAGGAGGTGAGGAAAGGGGAGGTTGGGGTAAGGAGTTTCAGTTTGGGAAGATGAAGAAATTCTCAAGATGAATGGTAGTGATGTTTCCCCAAAATGTGAATATACTTAATGCCACTGAACTGTATGCTTAAAAATGGTTAAAATCGTTAGTTTTATGTTATGCACATTTTGCCATAATTTAAAAAATATTGCTTGATTTGGAAACAGATAGTGGTGATGACTGTACAACACTGTGAATATAATGCCACTGAATTATGCATTTAAGATAGTTTAAATGGCAAATTTTAGGTATATTTTTGCATGTTTTACCACAATAAAAATATAAAAAAATACAGGGAAAATGAAATAATTTCTTTAAAAAATTTTACTCCTCAAGTAAATTAAAAATCAAGATTTGTAAAAATTAACTTTAAAAATCAAGATTTTTTAAGTTGCCCCCACAAACCTCAGAATACCAACTTTATTAACACATAATTTGCTAATTTTCATCTTATAATTAAATTTCTATTATGAATGCTTTCAGAAAGTGAGGATAAATTTGACTCAAGTCACAAACTATACTTTACTCATGAATTTTTTTCTTTGTTTTTTTGAGACTGGGTCTTGCCCTGTCACCCAGGCTGGAGTGTGGTGGTGCGAGAGCTCACAGTAGCCTCAAATTCCTGGGCTCAGGTGATTGTCCCACCTCGTCCCCTAAGAAGCTGGGACTAGAGGCATACATCATCTTGCACGG
The DNA here is from genome assembly GCF_008728515.1 of Papio anubis. Lineage (NCBI taxonomy): Eukaryota > Metazoa > Chordata > Mammalia > Primates > Cercopithecidae > Papio > Papio anubis. The sequence continues at coordinate 126,015,113 of NC_044979.1, forward strand.
TTAATTTTTAAAAATTTTTTGTAGAGATGGAGTCTTGCTATGTTGCCCAAGTTGGTCTGAAACTCCTGGCCTCAAGCAATGCTCCCACTTCAGCCTCTCAAAGTGCTGGGATTATAGGTGTAAGTCACAAATCTCTATGTGCATGTTGAACTCCCATATGCCAGCTAATAGGAATACAAATTTGTTGACCTCCCTCGAGGGCGGTATGGCATCATCCATATCAAAATGGAAACCGTGTATGACTTCAGCCCAATAATGACACTTGCGGTGATGTCCTATGGCCAGCTATATTTAGACAGGTGCACAAAGTTGAATGCACACAAATATTCATTGCTGTCTTGTTTCCAGTTTTCTCCTGGCACAGGCCATTCGAACAGCCATTAATGCAGATTGCTCACATAAATTAGGAAATACTCCACGTCAGAAAATATGCACTCAATAAAAAGAATGAGGTAGATTTACATGCACTGATGTGCTGACATCTCCGAGATAAATTCTGTAAAAAAGCCAGCACAGAACAGCACTATATATACGTATACAGAGGAAAATGTTAAAGAGTGATGACATCTGGGGAACATGACTGGGCCTGGGTGGGAGGAAAGGTTTTTTCTTTTCATTGTATAACCTTCTGAACTATCTGAACAATTTCTACACACACACACTTTTTTGAGAGAGTCTCAGTCTGTCGCGCAGGCTGGAGTGCAGTGGCACCATTTCGGCTGACTGCAACCTCCACCTCCCAGGTTCAAGTGACTCTCCTGCCTCAGCCTCCTGAGTAGCTGGGACTACACGGTGTGCCACTATGCAAGGTTAATTTTTGTATTTTTAGTAGAGACAGGGTTTCACCATGTTGGCCACGCTGGTCTTGAACCCCTGACCTCAAGTGATCTGCCCACCTTGGCCTCCCAAAGTGCTGGGATTACAGGTGTGAGCCACTGCGCCTGGCCTATTTTTATATTTGAACAATAGCCAAAATATCTAAAAGTGCATGTTTTAGTATCCCTCTACAGATAAGGTAATTCCCCATAACCACTGAAAATAAGATTTTAAAGAACAGAACCAGGATGAGACTCATCCTCTTCTGAACTTTTTTTTTTTTTTGAGACAGAGCCTCACTGTGTTGCCCAGGCTGGAGTGCAGTGGTGCAATCCCGGCTCACTGCAACCTCCGCCTCCTGGGTTCAAGCAATTCTCCTGCCTCAGCCTCTCTAGTAGTTGAGACAACAGGCGCACACCACGACACCCAGCTAATATTTTGTATTTTTAGTAGAGATGAGGTTTCACCATGTTGGCCAGGCTGGTTTTGAATTCCTGACCTCAAGTGATTTGCCTGCCTTGGTCTCCCAAAGTGGTGGGATTACAGGTGTGAGCCATTGCGCTCAGCCCTCTTCTGAACTTTATGTAACCATTATCAAATGACAAACTGCGTTTCCTTCATCTTCTTGGTTTTTGTTCACATCTATGTACAATAAAACGTACTTTTTTGGCAGACAGTACTATGAGTTTTGACAAACGCCTAAAGTCATGTAACCGCCACCACAACAGTTTCTTCACCCCTTGAAGTTCCTCCTTTTATAATCAACCTCTCTCCCCACCTCTAGCAACCACTGCTGTGTTCCTTGTCCCTCAGTTTTGCCTTTTCTAGAACATCGTATGTATGGAATCATACAGAAGGTAGCCTTCTGAATTCCTGCCCCTTCTTTCTGCACAATCCCTTTTATAACTGGTTATCTTACCTCTGGCCAGTTCTATCACAGCATACCCTTTACACTTTTGTTCTCTTTTTATTTTTGAGACAGGGTCTCACTCTGTTGCCCAGGCTGGAGTATACTGGTGTGATCACGGCTCACTGCAGCCTTGACCCCCAGAGCTCTAATGATTCCCCCACCTCAGCCTCCAGATTAGCTGGGACCACATATGCACACCACCTTAACTGGTTAATTTTTGTACTTTCTGCAGAGAATGAGTTTTGCCATGTTGCCCAGGCTGGCCTTGAACTCCTGGCCTCAAGTGATCCTCCCGCCTTGACCTCATGAAGTGCTGAGATTTCAAGCGTGAGCCACCGTGCCCAGCTACTTTTGCTCTCTAACTGACCTACACATAGATCTTTTTTGCCTTTTCCGAGATCAGTAATGTGCTGGGATTCCAAATGGCTAGCATAAATGCCCAGAATCTTAGTGCTTCTGGACATAAAGGTCCAGATGCTGATGGGCTAGTGCGAACCTCTTCTTGGGGATCTCTTTAGAAACACTAGATGATTTCCTACAACAGTATTTCTAATCTGCTTGGCAGACTTGCTTAAGGACCCAGATACCACCAGGTAAATATTAAGAGGAAAACAGAGAGCAACTCCAAGTATTAAAAGGGGGGACCAGGAATTTAAACAAGGGACAAGAGAAACTCTCATCAGAGCAAATTCCCCAGTACTTCATGAAATGAACATATGGATTTCATAATACAACAATACAAACTCCTATTCTTATGCAGCAACAGTATTTTAGAAGTAGGGCTCTAAATTTCACACGATACTGGTAGCCTTTTTTTTTTTTTTTGCTTAAAAAATCAGTTTGCTGCTTTGTTTATTTTAGAGGCCGGGTCTCACTGCACTTGCTGGAGTGCAGTGGTGCAATCTCGGCTCACTGCAACCTCTGCCTCCCAGGTTCCAGCGATTCTCCCACCTCGGCCTCCTGAGCATCTGGGACTACAGGTGCACGACACCATATCCGGCTAATCTTTGTATTTTTAGTAGAGACGGGGTTTCGTCATGTTGGCCAGGTTGGTCTTGAACTCCTGGCCTTAAGTGATCCGCCAGCCTCAGCCTCCCAGAGTGCTGAGACTGCAGGCGTGAGCCGCTGCGCTCAGTCTAGTTTGCTGCTTTCTTGAACAAACATTACAGAACAATTTTCTCCCCAATATGATTTTTTTAAATTTAAAAACCAATTCATAGGATATGATCTCAAATAGGTAGAAACCGGATATAAAGATTTTTGAATGACGTGAACTTACAAACATAAAAAATACAAATATATTGGCCAGGAGTGGTGGCTCACGCCTGTAAATCCCAGCTCTCTGGGAGGCCAAGGCAGGCGGATCATCTGAGGTCAGGAGTTCAAGACTAGCCTGGCCAACATGGTGAAACCATGTCTCTACTGACAATCCAAAAAAAAAAAAAAAAAAAAAAAGGTGGGTGTGGTGGCACACGCCTGTGATCCCAGCACCTCAGGAGGCTGAGGCAGGAGAATCGCTTGAACCCAGGAGGTGGAGGAGATTGCAGTGAGCCAAGATCACGCCACCCTACTCCAGCCTAGGCAATACAGCAAGACTCAATCTCAAAAAAAAAAAAAAAAAGAAAAAGAAAAAGAAATTAATAAAGCATACTCTATAAATAATGATAAAGAAACATAAAAGCACTTTTTCACATCCTTCAAAGATTAAAAAGAAGCAAACTCACTTTAAACAAGAAAAATAACAATACCAGTAAATGCAATTTTCCTTGAAAGTGCATAAGATAAAAACATATAGTATTAAGTGGCATTTGCAGATGTAAGTTGAAGATGCTTCCATTTTGCATTTACTATACAATAAAATTCCTAAAAATTAAGAAAGCATTAATAGTGGTTTCCCTAAGACAATGAGAGAGGGTTTAAAGGGATAGAGGGGAAAGACACACAGCTTTCTCCATATAATGTCTATATTGTGCTTTTCTCTTCTGTATTTTTTTTTTCTTGAGACAGGGCCTCACTTTGTCACCCAGGCTGGAGTGCAGTGGCGTGATCTTGGCTCACTGTAGCCTCCACCTCCTGGGTTCAAGCTATGCTCCTGTCTCAACCCCTCCCAAGTAGCTGGGACTACAGGTGCCCAGCACCACATCCAACTAATTTTTGTGTTTTTTTGTAGAGACAAGGTTTCACCATGCTGCCCAGGTTCGTCTTGAACTTCTGAGCTCAAGTGATCTGCCTGCCTCAGCCTCCCAAAGTCCTGGGATTACAGGCGTGAACCACCACACCCAGCCACATTTCTTTTTTTTTTTTTTTTTTTGAGACGGAGTCTTGCTCTGTCACCCAGGCTGGAGTGCAGTGGCCAGATCTCAGCTCACTGCAAGCTCTGCCTCGGGTTCCATGTTCTCGGCCTCAGCCTCGAGTAGCTGGGACTGCAGCCCAGCCACCTGCAGCCGGCTAGTTTTTGTATATCTTTTTTTTTTTTTTTTGAGGCGGGTCTGGCTCCTGTCGCCCAGGCTGGAGTGCGTGGCCCCACCATCTCGGCTCACTACAAGCTCCGCCCCGGAGTTCCATGTTCTCCTGCCTCAGCCTCCCGAGTAGCTGGGACTACAGGTGCCATACCTCACCCGGCTAGTTTTGTATTTTTTAGTAGAGGCGGGGGTTTCACCCGTGTTAGCCAGGATGGTCTCGATCTCCTGACCTCGTGATCCAGCCGTCTCGGCCTCCCAAGATGCTGGGATTACGGAAAAGGCGAGCCACAGCCCGGCCAGTTTTGTATTTCTTAATAGAGAGCCGGGGGTTTCACCGTGTTAGCCAGGATGGTCTCGATCTCCTGATCATTGATCCGCCGATCTCGGCCTCCCAAAGTGCTGGGATTACAGGCTTGAGCCACCGCGCCTGGCCCCAGCCACATTTCAATAAAAATGAAAGTACATTTCGTCAGTTTGAAGTGTTTTACATATACTACATTTAGGGTTATCTGTTTAACAATATCATGGGCTGGGCACAGTGGCTCCCGCGCCTGTAATCCCAGCACTTTGGGAGGGGCTGAGGTGGCGGATCACCTGAGGTCAGGAGTTTGAGACCAGCCTGACCAACATGGAGAAACCCGTCTTACCTAAAAATATAAAATTAGCCAGGTGTGGTGGCGCATGCCTGTAATGCCAGCTACTCAGGAGGCTGAGGCAGGAGAATCGCTTGAACCTGGGAGGCAGAGGTTGTGGTGAGCCAAGATCATGCCACTGCACTCCAGCCTGGCAATAGGCGAAACTCTGTCTCAAAGAGAAAAAGACTTACACCCGTACTTTAAAGGCAACCATATAAAATCAGTGATACACTAAGTAGAAAGTTTTAAGATTTGTTTATGGGACTATGTATAATTTCTATTATTGTTTTTTTTTTTTGAGACAGAGTCTTGCTCCGTTGCCCAGGCACAGTCTGTCAACACAATCTCAGCTCCTGCAACCTCTGGGTTCAAGCAATTCTCATGCCTCAGCTTCCTAAGCAGTTGGGACTACCAGCGCCCACCAGCACACCCAGCTAATTTTTGTATTTTTAGTAGAGGTAGGTTTTCACTATGTTGGCCAGGCTGGTCTTGAACCCCTGACCTCAGGTGATCTGCCTGCCTCACCCTCCCAAAGTGCTGGAATTACGAAGTGAGCCACTCACTGTGCCCGATCAATTCCTGTGTTTATTTTAGATTTTAAGTTCATTAAACAGAAATTGTATCTACAATTTTTTTTGTTAAATTGTAAAAGCTAAGAATAATAATTATGAACAATTAAGAAAGGGATATAATAAAAAGTTTCTAAAAATACTGACTAGGGAGTTTCATTTAAAATAAGAAATACTAAAGCAATGACCAATAGTTTTAATTATATCCTTCCAGAAATACAGAAGCAAACATAATTATGTATATTTATAGACAGACAATATTTTCAATAATAAAGGATGCCTTTGAAATAGAAATCTCCCCAGTTGAGCATTTATTTTGTATTTCAGTAACACCAAAAGTCCAACCTGGGGCATATGAGACCCTATCTTTTTTTTTTTTTTTTTTTTTTTTTTTTTTTTGAGGAGTGAGGTCAGCTCTGTCGCCCAGGCTGGAGTGCAGTGGCGCGATCTCGGCTCACTGCAAGCTCCACTCTCCCGAATGCCATTCTCCCGCCTCAGCCTCGGTAGCTTAGGACTACAGAAACCATACACCACCTTGACTAGTTTTTGTATTTTTAGTAGAGGCGGGGTTTCACCATGTTAGCCAGGATGGTCTCGATCTCCTGACCTCGTGATCCACCATCTCGGCCTCCCAAAGTGCTGGGATTACAGGCTTGAGCCACGGCCTTGACCCATAAGACCCTATCTCTACAAAGAAAAAGAAAAAGAGTAGCTGGGCATGGTGGCTCATGCCTGTAGTCCTAGCTACTCGGGAGCCTGAGGCAGGAGGATCGCTTGAGCCCATGAGTTCAGTGCTGCAGTGAGCTATGATCGTGCACTGTACTCCAGCCTGGGCAACAGAGCAAGACCCTGCCTCTAAAATAAACAAATAATAATACCAAAAGGGAGATTCCCCTTTGGGCAGGTACAATGAGGTAAGGGATGTGAAAATGCTTTGTAATAGAAAAATGCAGAGCAAGGGGTGAGACTAAATCAACACAGCACACACACGAGAACCTCTGAGTGGCATCTGCTTGTGAACTTGGGCAGCAATCGTCTTGACAAATGAAAAACAAGCCAGCCCAGAACTACCCCAACCGTCAAACTGAAATCTTTGAGTGTCAGGTGACCAAAGCTGCCTAATACGCCCAGCCCATCTAGTCTTTCGAGTTGCAGCTATGCCAGCAGCTGCCCAAATGATAAGATCTGGCTTGGGGCTGGGTTCTTAACTGACAGTGACCATTGCCAAGATGTTAGGGGGCACTTTCCAGAGGATACGGAAGGGTGCACGATGCAAAACACTAGACTTGAAATCGAGTCAGCATTCTATGTCGGGCTCTACGGATACAAAGACAATTCAGACGCCAAGCCTGTTCAATCTCACAGGAAAAACCTATCGGTAAACAGTCAGAGTGGCCACAGATGCTGTAAACTTAAACATACAATGCAGGAGCTCAAGTGAACCCACCATCAGCTTGGCTTGGGAGGCGCACGAGGGACTCCAGTAGGGGCATTCTGGCTCTGTTTTAGAGGGCAAGCAAGACAGGTGGACAAGTCAGGTGCTAATTCCAGTCAATGGGAACAACATGTACAGGGACATGGAGTCATGACACTGAATGGCATGTCTGGAATGGCAAGTTGTTTAGCAAGGCAGAAGGGCATGTGGGAAGACAGCGAGATACAACTGGAGGGCAACACAAGGGCAACTTTACCCATGCAGGGTGAGATGCTGTCAAGTTTTCAAAAAAATCTAAGTTTTGGATGAGCGCAGTGCCTCATGCCTGTAATCCCAGCACTTTGAGAGGCTGAGGCAGGCAGATCATCTGAGGTCAGGAATTCAAGACCAGCCTGGGCAAAATGGCCAAACCCTGTCTCTACTAAAAAAAACACAAAAAAATTGGCCGGTGTCGTGGTGGACATCCTATAGTCCCAGCTACTCGGGAGGCTGAGGCACGAGAATCACTTGAACCCGGGAGGTGGAGGTTGCAGTGAGCCAAGATCACACCACTGCACTCCAGCCTGGGCGACAGTGCGAGATTCTGTCTCAAAAAAAAAAAAAAAAAAAAAAAAACTAAGTGTCAAAAGTAGCCTGACAGGGGCGTGGTATATGGCTGCAGCAACGAAGGCCAGGAACATGCTTCCAGGGCGCCCTGGTTGCCATGCCCAGCAGCACCCAGGTATACAGAAGGCACCCAATAAACACTCACTGGATGGTGTGGGGTTAAGATGGCACTGGGGATGAAGAGAAAGGAGCATATTCAAAAGCAGCTCGTGGATGCCGATCAGGCAGGGAAGAGGAAACTGAAGAAGGGAAAGGACTTAATGCTGAGACCACAGGATGAGGCAGCAGGAGCACGCTGCGCTTCATTCATACGATCATCGTTATTTAAGACTGTGAACTACACCTGTCAGCTACTGAGGATGTACAGATGAACCTGGCCCTGACTTCACGGGAGCTCAGTTTGCTGGTGAGGGCAGACAGACAAACATGATCACAACCGAAACAGAGACAAGCTCTTCAATGGTGACACAAGGTAGTAGGTAGCTGTTGTGGCAGGGGTAATGGCAGCTTGGTGACCAGTACTAACGAAGTATGTGTTGAGTGGAAGAATGGAAAGAAGAGGAACAGATGGTCAGGTGGACACTCATGGAAGAAAGGAGATTCTAAGCAGAACCAGTGACCACCAAAGCCACAAGTGTGCAAATAGCACCAGCATTCAGAAGCACAGGCCTGGGGGAGAGAGGAGGTTGACAGACCCATGCCAAGAAGAGACCTGCCTTAAAGCAGCAGCTCCCTGACTCCCCTCCCCACCACCACACTCCCTCCAGCCCTAGTACCCCTGTCTTCCACGCTGCTGCTCCAGAGACTTGTTCCCACACCTTTCATTTCCAGAAACTTCAAACCCAGAGTTTAACCACGACAATGAAGACTTTTCTGCCCTGCATCTAGATTTAAAAAATGAACATTTTACCATTAAAAGTTTTTTTTTCTCTCTCTCTCTCTATATATATTTGCTTTTTAATTTCTTTTTTTTTTTTTTCAGACAGGGCATTGTTCTCTCGCATCAACTGGAGTGCAGTGGCGTGATCTTGGCTCACTTCAGCCTCCACCTCGTGGGTTCAAGCAATTCTCTTGCTTCAGCCACCTGTAGAGCTGAGACTACAGCCCTGCACCACCACGCCCAGCTAAATTTTGTAGTTGTAGAAGAGACAGGGTTTCACCATGTTGTCCACGCTGGTCTTGAGCTTCTGGCCTCACGTGATCCGTCAGTCTTGGCCTCCCACAGTGCTGCGATTACAGGTGTGAACCACCGCACCCAGCCCTATATTTGGTTTTAATTTCTACGGAACCATCTGAAAGTAGAGTTTTAGGCCGGTCGCAGTGGCTCACGCCTGTAATCCCAGCACTTTGGGAGGCCAAGGCGGGCAGATCACGAGGTCAGGAGATCAAGACCATCCTGGCCAACACGGTGAAACCCCATCTCTATTAAAAATACAAAAAAATTAGCTGGTTGTGGTGGCGCACACCTGTAGTCCCAGCTACTCAGGAGGCTGAGACAGGAGAATCACTTGAACCCGAGGGCAGAGGTTGCAGTGAGCCGAGATCCCCAGCCTGGATGACAGAGTGAGACTGCGTCTCAGGAAAAAAAAAAAAAAGAAAACAAAAAAGTAGAGTTTGGACATAATGATACTTCTCCCGTAAATCCTTCAGCATGCATCTCCAAAACACAATGACAGAATTACAATGCTATCATCGCATCTGAGAAAAACAATTATTCCATCATATCTAATATCCACTCCCTATTAAAATGTCCCCAGTTCTCCCCAAATTGTCTTTCATTGTTCTTTTGGGTAGGGGAATGGGGGCAAACAGGGAGGGATTAGGATCCAGTCAAGGTTTGTGTTATAGAGTTCTTCCTATTAAGAAAATGAAGACAATGATAGAATTCTTTAGACGTGTGGCTGGGCACAATGGCTCACACCTATAATCCCAGCACTTTGGGAGGCGGAGTGTGGGAGGACTGCTTGAGGCCAGGAGTTCGAGACTAGCCTGGAGAACAGAGCAAGACCTCCCTCCTACAAAAAACTTAGCAGCCAGGTGTGGTGATTCATCCCTCTAATGCCAGTACTTTGGGAGGCCGAGGTGAGAGGATCACTTGGGGTCAGGAGTTTGAGACCAGCCTGGACAACACGGAGAAACCCCATCTCTACTAAAAATGCAAAAATTATCTAGGCATGGTGGTGCACACCTGTAAGTCCCAGCTACTCAGGTGGCTGAGGCAGGAGAATTGCTTGAACCTAGGAGGTGGAGGCTGAAGTGAGCTGAGATCGCACCACTGCACTCCAGCCTGGGCAACAGACTGACACTGTCTCAAATAAATAAATAAATAAATAGCAGCTGGGCATGGTGGTGTGGGCCTGTAGTCCCTGCTACTTGGGAGGCTGAGGTGGGAAGAACCCTTAAGCCCGCAAGGTCAAGGCAGCAGTGAGCCATGATCATGCCATTAAACTCCAGCCTTGGCAAAGGGCAAGACTCTACATCTAAGGAAAAAAAAAATCCTTTAGTCATCCCCTTCACTAACAGGTCCGAGCCCACATTCTTCATAGGAATCCAGACGAGTATTGCTGAGGGTTGAGCTAGGGCAGTGGCGATGGAGAGGGTGGATTCAAGACATACTAGAGGCAGAACTGACAGATTTGGTAAATGATAGATGGCGGGAAAAAAGACGGATGGGCTTGGGGAAGACAGTCTGGTTTCCGGCCTGGGCCACCACGTGGAAAATGTTTCATGACTGAAGAAAAAGTATCCAAGAGAAGCAGGCTTCGTGGAAGGAAGAGGAGTTAAATCCTGGGTACAGCAGTGTTTTGAGCACCTGTGAGACATTCAACGTCCAGGAAGCGGCTGGGGATTCCAAGTTTGCTGCTAAGCAGCGCTAAGTGAAATATGCTGGCTAATGTACAGGCAGGGATGAGGCTCCCAGGAGGATGCCCCTCTTGCTTGCTGAAACTGATCCAGCAAGGTCACCCACAACACCCCTGTTGGCAAATTCTGTTTTCTTCCATCATTTTACCTAACCCTTTGGCAGCAGATGGCACTCCCTCCCACCTCCTGGCCACTGTAATGTAACAATGACCTAGCCAGTTCCCCCTCCTACATTCAACCTGTATATGTTGCACGTCCCAGGGCTTGCTTTGCAGTCCTTCACTCGCCACACTCACGCCTCAAGCAATCTCACACATTCTGATGGTTTTTTGTTTTATTTTGGAGATGGTCTGGCTCTGTCACCTAGGCTGGAATGCAGTGGCATGATCAGCTCACTGCAACCTCCACCTCCTAAGTTCAAGCTATACTCCCACCTCAGCCTCCCAAGTAGCTGGGACTACAGGCGCATGCCACCATGCCAGGCTAATTTTTGTATTTTTTGTAGAGATGTGTTTTGTCATGTTGCCAGGGATGGTGTCGAACTCCTGAGCTCAAGCGATCAGTCCAGTTCGGCCTCTCAAACTGCTGGGATTACAGCCTGAGCCACTGCACCTGGCTTCCTATGGTTTAAAAAGTTTCATTACACAAATTTTTATTTATGTACTTATTTATTATTAGGGACAGAGTTCCACTATGTTGCCCAGGCTGGTCTCAAACTCCTGGGCTCAAGCAATCCTCCTGCCTCAACCTCCCAAAGTGCTGAGATTACAAGTGTGAGTCACCGCGCCCAGCCTTTATTGTGAAAAATGTAAACCAAATATGAAACAGTATAATGAAATCCATGTGTCTATTAACATTTAGCATTCCTATATACTGACAACTCCCAAATGTTACCTGTAGCCCAGACACCTCCTTTGAGGAGTCATATAGCCAACTGTCTGTTTGCTTTTCCACTTGAATAGCACACAGCCTTCACAAACTTTACCAGGTCCTAAACTGCTCTGAATTCTTCTTCCCCAGCGCTCCTGAATTACTGGTAAGCTCCCGGATGGTCTTGCATGCCTTATTCACTGACGTCTCTCAACAGTCAACAGTGCCTGACACTCATATTTGGCAGAACAAACAACTCTCAGCAAACTCTCAACTCTCAGTGCCAGCGCCCATTCAGCTGGCCACGACCCTTATTTCTGCCCCCTCTCCCAAGTCAGACTCATCTTTTTAAAAAGATCAGGCTGGGCATGGTGACTCACGACTGTAATCCCAGCACTTTGGGAGGCTGTGACAGGTGGATCACCTGAGCTCGTAAGTTCGAGACTAGCCTGACCAACATGGTGAAACTCCGTCTCTACTAAATATACAAAAATTAGCCGGCTGTGGTGGTGCATGCCTGTAATCCCAGCTACTTGGGAGGCCGAGGCAGGAGAATCACTTGAACCCGGCGGAGGTTGCAGAGAGACAAGACCGTGCCATTGCACTCCAGCCTGGGCAACAAGAGCAAAACTCCGTCTCAAAAAATAATAATAAACCATGTTATTGAAAGCTCCCTGGCCCATGGCGAGTTTAACACACAGTTCCTTTGGTAATTTAAACTACCTAAAGCAATGAATATGAGAAAGTAACTCTGGGTAAGTTAGGATAGGCTTTGCTGTTTCAATATGGAAAATAGCACACGCAAACGTCAAGGTGAAATTTGGACAACCAAACGTCCAATCCACTGAAGTTAGAGAAAAAAAAAAAAGTTTACACAAGAGCCCCACGCCTGAACACTTAGTGCTGGTAATTCTAAGTACTTTTAGATCCACGGCCGGCTTTAAATTTCAAGTCAAAGACGTGAGTGCTTTGACCTCCTCCAAGCATTGACTTCCCCCTCCCTCCGCGTAGGGCTGGCCCGGGACCATGCTTTAAGCTTTTATATCCTACTCACAGCACCTCAGAGGCCAGGGTCACCAACGTCCTCAGCAGAGGCGGCCACCCAGGCTTGGAGCAGCCTCCGGCGGGGACCCAGCAGGCGGCGTCTGGGGCCTGCGGCCTCAGGCGCGCGCTGTCCCTGTCCCCGGCCCCGGGTTGCGCCGGTCAGGGCCCTGCAGGCCAGGCCAGCGCCGCGGGGAGGATGTGGCCTCCGCGCCAAGCCTCGGGCGCCTTCTCGGGCGAGGGCGGAGCCGCAGCGCGGCCAGTCCCCGCCGTGACCTTGAGCCCGAGGGCGCCCCGACCCGGACCTAGGTCTGGCCCCACCGCCCCGAGACCGGGCGGCCACCCGCGGTGGGGACAGGGCCGGGGCGGAGACCCGCGCCGGGAAACCCCGCGCCCTCCGCCTCCCGGCGGCCCCTCCCCGACAGCTCCCGGAAAGGGCGGCGCTGCTCACCGGAGCCTGGGCAGGAGGCTGCAGGGGGCCGCCCGCCGTAGGAGGCCACCGGCCCAGGCCGCTCCGCGAGCGCGTAGCACTCGCGCCGCCATCTTGCTCGGCGCCTCGGCTCCCACCACCCGGGCGCCGCAGCTGACGCCGCCGCCGCGCGACCCCTCCCCCGGCCGGGCCCCGACGCGGCCACTGCAGTGCGGGGCGCGGCCGCCAGGGGGAGCAGGGCGCCCGGCCGCGGGGGTCGGCTGGTTGTCCCGGCGCCGAGGTCCGGCCACTGCGTGAAAGCGCGAAGCCCAAGCGCAGTCAGTGCAAGCCGATCACTTCCAGCGAGAGGAGTTCGGTGCCCAGAAGCGCGGGTGCAGAAGGGACAAGGGCATAGCTTCAGTGATCAGGGAAAACTCCACAAGGAAAGAGTAACACTGTGCCTAGGGGAATCCAGGTCCTGGGGCGGGGCAGCGGCAGTGGAGTTCCCCCCACACCACCCCGCCAATATCTTTTAAATTTTGTAGTATATGAATATGTTGTCATTTCAAAAAGCCCCACAACGCTCCCGCCTGAGCAACACAGCGACATCCTGTCACAAAAAAAAAAAAAAAAAAAAAAAAAGAGAAAGAGGACAGGGAAGGAAGGAAAGGAAGGAAGGGAAGGGAGGAGAAAGAAAAAGGAAAAGAAAGTGTAGCAGGAGGAGCCACAGACAAAGCTCCTCAGACACCGGATTAGAGAAGGAAGAGGTTTTTTATTCGTCCGGGAGCCTCCGCAGACTCACGTCTTAAGAGCGGAGCGCCCCAAAAAAGAAATACTTGGCCTTTTTAAAGGCTTACAACTTTAAGGGGTCTATGTGAAAGGGTCGTGACAAATAGAGCAAGCGTGGAAAACGTGACTGGGGCCTACATAAATCAGCTAACAGAACAAAAAGTTTTACAATGGCTTTTTCATACAGTGTCTGGAATTTACAGATAACACAAGTAGTTTAGGTCAGGGGTTGATGTTGTTAGTATTACTTTTTTTAACTCCTAGGGCTGGGTGGTGGTGCCAAGGTTGTCTAGCTATTTATCTTACTTTTATTTCTTTCTCTCTTTCCTCCTGTGGTGTGAACTAGGCAAGGTGGGGGGAGGAGGGCAGCAGGAGTAGTAGTGGTCTCCTTCCTTAAAAGAAAGTGAGGAAGAAATTTTAACCACACACATACACACAAAAAAAAATTAAGGAGAAAGGACTGGGAGGGTTCTCTTTAGGTCTTGGGACGGCATCATTCCCATTCATTTCAGCACCGGTGGGCACTGGCCATGGGAGTCCTTGGTACCTACCCTCAAGGCCATCCGGGTCTAGTGGTGACAGAATGACAATGATGATTGGACCGAGTGTATTGTAAGCATCAAGATGGACAGGTTCATGAGACGTGAAAGAGGCACGGAAAGAGAGCATGTAACCGGGGGTGGCTGTGAATTAGAGGATAGATGGGGAAAAAGTTCCCCAAGGAGCTGGCAGGACATATCAGCCCCAGGGAAAGAAGGGAGGGCATCCCTGGCTGAGGAAATAACTTAAGCAAACGTGTGGATCTGGGTGGCTGACACTGTAGAGGGAAAAATGTATCCTCCAGGAAGACAAAAAATAAAAAATTTTAAAAAAGCTACAAATGTAGCCGGGCCCGGTGGTTCATGTCTGTAATCCCAGCACCTTGGGTGCTTGGGTGGGGGAGGCAGGCGGATCACCTGAGGTCAGGAGTTTGAGACCAGCCTGGCCAACATGGTGAAATCCCATTTCTACAAAAATACAAAAATTAGGCATGATGTCGGGTGCCTGTAATCCCAGCTACTCGGGAGGCTGAAGTGGGAGAATCGCTTGAACCTGGGAGGTGGAGGGTGCAGTGAGCCGAGATCGCGCCACTGCACTCTATCCTGGGCCACAGAGTGAGACTCCATCTCAAAAAAGAAAAAGGAAAAGAAAAAAGCCACAAATATAACCATGAATACTGCAACCAAGGCGAGGGCAGGAGGAAGGGAGCTGGACCCTGGGGGTGGGGGAGAACCCGGGAGGAATAGGGGCTCTGGCCACCAAAGGGAGCCATTTCCAGGCCCGTGTGGGGCTGCAGAGGCAGAGAGGAAAGTGCCCTCAGGACTGGGTTGTTTGGAGGTCATAAGGTGGGTAGGAACTGGGAGGTTCCCTGAAGCTGGTAATCTTGGGGGCCAAGGGAGCATCAGGGTTCAAGGGGTGCAGTTTTCTGACTGGGGTAGAATTTGAACATGTCAATATGGTCAGGAGCCACCAGGGAGGACAGAGGTGGACCCTGTGGATGTAGGAGGGCTTTATCCCAGAGCAGGGAGAGGCACCTGTCCCTTGGAGGCCAGTGGGATGGAGGCCAAGGAACACAAGGATAGGAGGCCAGAGGCTGTGTGGCTGAGGACCTCCTGGCCTCAACTAGTGTATGCTTAGTAGAACGGTGGAGAACCCTGTAAGAAGTACTTTTTAAGTGGTCCATTTTCAAAAAACAGGCGGGCAAGTCTGGGCAGCTCCCTTTCGGATGTGACAAGCCGCACGGTACAGACATCTGGGAAGAGTAATAAAACTCACAGAAGTCAGAGGGGAGGGAGAAAAGTGGCGGGGGGTGGCTAATCCATAAAAGGAAAGAAAGCTTTGCCACTGGGAAATGGAAACTTCAAGTAGGGAAGGGGACAAGATATAACCTAATAAGGGGATAATGAAACTTAGGTGATGTCCAGGAAGACTGCAACCCTATATTACTCAGCCTGTGAGGAACCGGGGGAGGGACCTGTGCTCTAGGGGATAAATTGCTTGTTGAAACTGCACTGGGTGTGCCTGCCCATCACACATCTAATCTTGCAAGACCATTAATAAAAAGTCTCACTTTTGTCCAGGTGCGGCGGCTCTTGCCCATAATCCCAGCATTTTGGCGGGCAGAGGCGGGTTCATCACCTGAGGTCAGAAGTTCAAGACCATCCTGGCCAACATGGTGAAACCCCATCTCTACTAAAAATACAAAAATCAGCCGGGCATGGTGGCGCATGCCTCTAATCCTAGCTACTCGGGAGGCTGAGGCAGGAGAATCACTTGTACCTGGGAGGCGGAGGTTGCAGTGAGCTGAGATCACACCGTTGCACTCCATCCAGCCTCGGTGACAGATCAAGACTAAGTCTCAAAAAAAAAAAAAAAAAGTCTTGGCCAGGCGCGGTGGCTCACGCCTGTAATCCCAGCACTTTGGGAGGCCGAGGCGGGTAGATCACCTGAGGTCGGAAGTTCAAGACAAGCCTGACCAACAGGGAGAAACCCCATCTCTACTAAAAATACAAAATTAGCCAGGCGTGATAGCGCATGCCTGTAGTCCCAGCTACTTGGGAGGCTGAGGCAGGACAATTGCTTGAACCCGGGAGGCAGAGGTTGCAGTAAGCTGAGATCGTGCCATTGCATTCCAGCCTGGGCAACAAGAACGAAACTCCGTCTCAAAAAAAAAAAAAAAAAAAATAGTCTCACTTTCACTGTTTTTCATGCCTCTAAGTCCATTCTTTGGGTTTGGATGGGTGAGTGTGTTTCTCACACTCCAAGGAGAGGGAGAAGTAAGCTCTCTTCAGGGTATCAAGGACTTGGCCCAGCCCTACAGAGCATGAGGCCAGGCCTCTTTAAGGGTGGATGAGCTCCTGTGACTGTCACACATGCCCCCATTTTCTCAGCTCTGTTTCGTGAGACACCTGCTTTTAAATTTATTCTGAAATATAGTGTAGCTAGACACTTCTTTGCTGACCTTGCTTTTGTGTTTAGTATTAGGCTGCTTAGCCTGCATTGCTTTTCTCCACTATCATTTTGCTGTGGAGTTCCATTTCATTCAGGACTTTTCACTGGGGAAAAGGAGGGTACTCCAATTTCACAGCTGTGTGGCTTCAGATATTTGAAGCCATAGAATAAACATAGCAAGTCTTCCTGGAGCATAAGTTTTATACAAAGACTCTCAGGAAAAAGTATATGTTAAAATATAACAAGTATCCTTTATATGTTAACACTTCAATGGTACTTAAGTATCATTTCTATTTTAATACTTCAATGACACTTAGGTATCACTTATATTTTAATGCTTCAATGGTACTATTTTAATACTTCAATGGTGCTTATACATCATTTATATTTTATTTTTATTTTTATTTTTTTGAGATGGAGTCTCGCTCTGTCACCCAGGCTAGAGTGCAGTGGTGCGATCTCGGCTGACTGCAACCTCTGCCTCTCAGGTTCAAGCGATTTTCCTGCCTCAGTCTCCTGAGTAGCTGGGATTACATGCGTGTACCACCATGCCCGGCTAACTTTTGTATTTTTAGTAGAAACAGGGTTTCACCATGTTGGTTAGGCTGGTCTCCGACTCCTGACCTTATGATCCACCTTCCTTGGCCTCCCAAAGTGCTGGAATGACAGGCATGAGCCACCACGCCTGGCCATTATCATTTATATTTTCATCCTTTGATGGTACTTAGGTACTATTTATATTTTCACATGCTTTTTATTTTATATTTATACTTTAATTCTGCATTGGTACTTAAACATCATTTATATTTTAACATATTTATAAATGATGATTATTTATAAATGTTTAAATATTTAAACTTCTGAAATATTTTAGAGATGGCTTGGACTCCATCCCAGAGCTGGTGACGCATGTGTCACCATATGCTAGGAGCACAACTTGGAGATCCCTGATGCTTTATTTTTAATTTTTTCTACATTTAAAGTTCTGGGATACATGTGCAGAATATGCAGGTTTGTTACATAGATATACATGTGCCATGGTGGTTTGCTGCACCTATCAACCTGTCATCTAGGTTTTAAGCCCCGCACGCATTAGGTATTTGTCCTAATGCTCTCCCTCCCCTTGCCCCCAGCCCCCCGACAGGCCCTGGTATGTGATGTTCCTTTCCCTGTGTCCATGTATTCTCGTTGTTCAACTCCCACTTATGAGTGAGAACATGTGGTGTTGGTTTTCTGTTCCTGTGTTAGTTTGCTGAGAATGATGGCTTCCAGCTTCATCCACGTCCCTGCAAAGTACATGAACTCATTCTTTTTTATGGCTGCATAGTATTCCATAGTGTATATGTGCCACATTTTCTTTATCCTATCACTGATGGGCATTTGGGTTGGTTCCAAGTCTTTGCTATTGTAAGTAGCGCTGCAATAAACATATGTGTGCGTATGTCTTTATAGTAGAATGATTTATAATCCTTTCGGTATATACCCAGTAATGGGATTGCTGGGTCAAATGGTATTTCTTGTTCTAGATTCTTGAGGAATCGCCACACTGTCTTCCACAATGGTTGAACTAAGGTGATCTTTTTCTTAAGCTGCTTATTAGTGATATGTACTCTCAAAGCAAAAACAGCCAAGTATGTTATTTTCACAGATGTCAGACTACACAAGCGTTTTTTCAAAATCTCTGGTTATTCCTTGGGTTTCTAACCCTTACCCTCAACTGTGTAGATGGTATTCTGGTGTTTTTTTGAACTTTCTATCACAGAGGAAAAGACAGGGTCAGTCTGATTTTCCTTCAGTTCTAAGTACTTTTCTCAGATCCTGGAATGTTTTAAAGTTTTCCAGCATTTCAATACATATTTTGCCAGGATACATCTTCGTGAGGATCTCTTTTTATAGAACATGATTTTTCTAAAGAAAAAATGTTTTCTATTTTTTTTTCATTAGTTTGTTGTTTTTGTTCTACTCTAATCTGAAAATTTTATTTTATTTATATTGGAGTTTTAAAATTGAGTCTCGGCCGGGCGCAGTGGCTCAAGCCTGTAATCCCAGCACTTTGGGAGGCCGAGACGAGTGGATCATGAGGTCAGGAAATCGAGACCATCCTGGCTAACAATGTGAAACCCCGTCTCTACTAAAAAATACAAAAAAACCCCAAAAAACTAGCTGGGCGAGGTGGCGGGCGCCTGTAGTCCCAGCTACACGGGAGGCTGAGGCAGGAAAATGGCGTGAACCCGGGAAGCAGAGCTTGCAGTGAGCTGAGATCCACCACTGCACTCCTGCCTGGGCGACAGAGCGAGACCTCGTCTCAAAAAAAAAATAAAAATAAATAAAAATAAAAATAAAATTGAGTCTCACAGAACTATCAGTTTCATTACTTCCATTCCTTTATCCTTTTCCTCTACATTCTTAGAGAACTTCTCAAGTGTATTCTTACTATCACTGATTTGCCTTTCTTTTTTTTCTTTTTTTTTTCTTTTGAGACAGAGTCTCGCTCTGTTGCCCAGGCTGGAGTGCAGTGGGGTGATCTTGGCTCACTGCAATCTCTGCCTCCCAGGTTCAAGCTATTCTCCTGCCTCAGTCTCCTGAGTAGCTGTGATTACAGGCGTGTGCCCCCATACCCGGCTAATTTTTATATTTTTAGTAGAGATGGGGTTTCACCATTTTGGCCAGGCTGCTCTCAAACTCCTGACCTCATGATCTGCCCACCTCGACCTCCCAAAGTGCTGGGATTACAGGCGTGAGCCACCGCACCCGACTGATTTGACTTTTCTACAATATCAGTCTTGCCTCACTTCCGTGTGGATATTTAAATGCTTTTTGATTTCTTGCAAATCTTATGTTACATATGATGTTCCCCTCCCTGTGTCCACGTGTATGAAGTTCTCCTCCCTGTGTCCATGTGTTCTCATTGTTCAACTCCCACTTATAAGTGAGAACATGTGGTGTTTGGTTTTCTGTTCCTGTGTTAATTTGCTGAAAATGTTGCTGAGAATGATGGCCAGCTTTATCCATGTCCCTGCAAAGGACATGAACTCATTCTCTTTTTTTTTTTTGAGACGGAGTCTTGCTCTGTCACCCAGGTTGGAGTGCAGTGGTGCGATCTCAGCTCACTTCAAGCTCTGCCTCCCAGGTTCATGCCATTCTTCTGCCTCAGCCTCCTGAGTAGCTGGGACTACAGGTGCCCGCCACCACACCAGGTTAATTTTTTTTTTTTTTTTGTATTTTTAATAGAGATGGGGTTTCACCGTGTTAGCCAGGATGGTCTCGATCTCCTGACCTCATGATCCGCCCACCTCGGCCTCCCAAAGTGCTGAGATTACAGGCGTGAGCCACCACACCTGGCCTTTTTTTTTTTTTTTTTGCCCAGGCTGGAGTGCAATGCTCACTGCAACCTCCACCTCCCAGGTTCAAGTGATTCTCCTGCCTCAGCCTCCAGAGTAGCTGGGATTACAGGCGCCCACCACCATGCCTAGCTAATTTTTGTATTTTTAGTCGAGATGGGATTTCACCATGTTGATCAGGCTGGTCTTGAACTCCTGACCTTATGACCTGCTCGCCTTGGCCTCCCCAAGTGCTGGGACTACAGGCATGAGCCGCAGCACCCAGCCGAACTCATTTTTTTTTTGTGGGAGATACCCGATACTTTCCTGTACCCTTCCAGGCTAAGCAGTCCCACAGCCCCACCTGCTGGAGATCTGGACAGTCTAAGATGCTTCCCTTTTTCACTCACCTACCCTGGCACCAGTTCTACCTTGGAACCTGTTATTCAATCCCTCACTGCTGTTATTCAGTCCTTCCCTGCACAACTCAGTTTGGGTCTTAGGACCAGTCTTTGAACTGCAGTCTCCCCATCTCTAACATGTCCCCTTCCAGTCCGTTCTCTACAATCATGCACTTTTATTAAAATGCAAATGCAATTTTATCACTCTTTAAAACATTCAACCACTATTACTTACAGTTACTTTCACCTATTTCTGAGTTCCACCACTGCTGAAAATGTCGTAGCAATTATCTGCTTCCAGAAGCCCTGGTTATACTTTCATTCACTTTGTGGATTTTACATTCCCTTTCCTCTGCCTCAAATGTCCTTTCCACCCCATCATCTCTGTCCTGCAGACTCTTGCTTCAATGCTTACTTCTAGCACCAACTCATCTCTCCTGGGAAGTGACCTTCAATTCACCCTCACCCATATCCTGTTTGCCATGGAGGCACCTGTGCATACTTCCCCAGCTAGATTGATCCCTGAGGTGGGCAAGGCCTGTGATCATCCTGGAAACCCTGTGCTGACACAATACATGTATCAAGACTGGGCACGGTGGCTCACGCCTGTAATCCCAGCACTTTGGCAGGCTGAGGCGGATGATCACCTGAGGTCAGTTTATCACGCCTGTAATCCCAGCACTTTGGCAGGTTGAGGCAGACGGATCACTTGAGGTCAGGAGTTTAAGACCAGCCTGTCCAACATGCTGAAACCCCATCTCTACTAAAAATACAAAATGAGCTGGGCATGGTGGCAGGTGGCTGTAATCCCAGCTACTTGGGAGGCTGAGGCAGGAGAAGCGCTTGAACCCAGGAGGCAAAGGCAGGAGTAGCGCTTGAACCTGGGAGGCAGAGGTTGCAGTGAGCTGAGATCATGCCATTGTGCTCTAGCCTGGGCAACAGAGCGAAGACTCCATCTCAAAACAAACATGTATCAGCTAAGATTTAAATATTCCCCTTTTGGCCGGTCGCAGCGGCTCATGCCTGTAATCCCAGCACTTTGGGAGGCTGAGTTGGGCAGATCACCCGAGGTCAAGAGTTCGAGACCAGCCTGGCCAACATGGTGAAACCTCGTTTCTACTAAAAATACAAAAAAAATTAGCTGGGCATGGCGGTGCACTCCTGTAGTCCCAGCTACTTGAGAAGGCTGAGGCAGAATTGCTTGAACCCAGGAGGCGGAGTTTGCAGTGAGCCAAGATTGTGCCACTGCACTCCAGCCTGGGCAACAGAGACTCCACCTCAAAAAAAGAAAAAGAAAAAGAAAAAAAGAAATACACTGCTCAATGCTTCCTTAAGTCAAAATGTAAGTTATTGTGGTGTATTAATAGCAACAAAACTCACTCTTCATCTCAAATGCATGTGGGAGAAGTCCTACAACTTAATGTGTCAGATTTTAGGAATTTATACCTATTTAATCTAGTCTAGGATATAAGAAAAGTGACACAGAATTATAAAATTTTATTTTCCACACATCAACATTCTTACTAACACAGCCTGATTGAAAGAATTCTGACCATAAGCATGTTATTTCTCTTTGGAACTGGTGAAATCAGAAAAATATTTATTTTGCCTACATAGGATCAACCATACTCACTTAATGTGGTCTTATCTGTTTATATTAAGAGGCTTTCTTCTGGCCGGGTACAGTGGCTCATGCCTGTAGTCCCAGCACTTTGAGGCCCAAGGCAGGTGGATCACCTGAGGTTGGGAATTCAAGACCCGCCTGACCAACATGGAGAAACCCCGTCTCTACCAAAAATACAAAATTAGTCAGGCATGGTGGCATATGCCTGTAATCCCAGCACGTGCCTGTAATCCCAGAATTACTTGAACCTGGGAGGCGGAGATTGTGGTGGGCCAAGATCATGCCATTGCACTCCAGCCTGGGCAACAACAGCGAAACTCCATCTCAAACAAACAAACTTTCTTCCTTCCTTCCTTCAAAATAAAGGTTCTAAGATAAATTCAAAATTCCTTTGAATGAAAATAAGGAAACCGGCTGGGCACACTGGCTCAGGCCTGTAATCCCAGCACTTTTGTAGGCCAAGATGGGCAGATCGCTCCCAGGGCTCCGAGACCAGCCTGGGCAACACAGGGAGACCTTGTCTCTACAAAATTTACAAAAAATCAGCCAGGTGTAATGGCATGCTCCTGTGTTCCCAGCTACTCAGAAGGCTGGGGTAGAAAGATGCTGGAGCCAGGGAGGTCGAGGCTGCAGTGAGCCAAGATTATACCACTGTACTCCAGACCGGGCAACAAAGCGAGACCCTGTCTCAAAAAACAAAAACAAAACCTTCTGAAACAGTGAGCTCACAAAATGCAATAGACTGCTAGGCACACTTAGTGTAACGTGGAAGTATGTTCACTGAAATGAAAATTTGACATATAACCATAAACTTTTATGAAAAACCATAATATGCCCTTTACTTCATTTGCTTTTAGCTATTTCACGAACACCACAGAGAAATTGGACACAGTTTGTGATGAAACTTAGAAAAATTTCTTTTTCCATAACATAAACATGTCAATTTTCCCCTTTAGCTCCTTCTTCCACTCCCCCTTCACTGTGCTGAAGAGATATTGAGTTCTTCCAGATTTTTGCTTAGCTGGGTGGTTTCCGAACTCAACGGACTCTCCAGGTAGGTAGTTCCTGCACAGGGCTTTCCTGTCACTGGATCTATGACTCTTCCAACTTTGAAAACGATCTCGGCCAGTTCATGTTTCACATGCTTTGCTCGTGGAACAGGTAAAGCTCTGAGAAGCACAATATCCCCAACTGTGCACTGCTGAAGGGCATCGTGAGCAAAGTAGGTTTTCCGCTTATTAAAATACTGTTGAGAGAGGGAGAGAAACAAATCAGTAGTTCCCATCTGTGACCTGGTAATGCAATATGTAATATGAAAAAGTAATGCATGGAAAACAAGCCAGGACTTAGGAAAGATAAGATACTTAAGGAGTCTTCTAGTACAAAAATTAGAGCCTGAGTGATACAGTGACACCCGTTCTCTACTTAAAAAAAAAACAAAACTGCCAGGCATGGTGACATGCCTCTAGCACCGGCCTCCTAGGAGGCTGACAGGAGGACTGCTTGAGCCCAGGAGTTTGAGGATGCAGTGAGCTAGAATCATGCCACTGTACTCCAGCCTGGGTGACAGTTATCCTGTGTCAAAAACAAATCCCACAAAATTAGCTGCTTAATTTTTGGAAAACAGGATGACATTTCCAGAGTTGATCTTCTCACTAAGCACTCCAGGTCATTCCCTTCAGTACCCTTGCTCTATCAGTTACCATCTCTTCCTATATTGTTTATATTCTTCCTTCCCACTGGAGCCTTCCCTCTAGCCTATAAGCATGCTACCCTCACCACTAGCTGTGAGTCACTTAACCACTCCAAGCTCAGCGTTTTCCACGATAAAATGAGGCTCTAATACCTGCACCTCTAAAGTTATCAAGACAATTCAACGTTATAATATACATCAAGCACTTAGCTCTATGCTTAGCTCAAAGTACTGCAAATAAACTACAAATGGTAACTAGAATCACCTATTATACTGATTGACTGATTCATTGACAGAGTTTTGCTCCTGTTGCCCAGACTGGAGTGCAATGGCATGATCTCGGCTCACTGCAACCTCTGCCTCCCAGGTTCATGAGATTCTCCTGCCTCAGCCTCCCACGTAGCTAGAATTACAGGTGCCTGCCACCATGCCCAGCTAATTTTTTTATTTTTATTTTTTAGTAGAGATGGGGTTTCACCATGTTGGCAAGGCTGGTCCCTAACTCCTGACCTCAGGTGATCCACCTGCCTCAGCCTCCCGAAGTGCTGGGATTACAGGCGTGAGCCACTGCGCCCGGCCTAGAATCACCTATTCTTTATAACAACCCTGCTGCAGCAGGTATTCCCATTTTACATACGAGGAAAACAAGTTCAGGGAGGTTAAGCAATGTGTATAGCTGGTAAACAAGAGTCAGTATTCAAACTAAGGTCTCTCAAAGGTCAAGGATCATGCAGTCATTCTTCAGCTTACTCCTGTGTTTCTAATCCTTGATAATGAACAGCATTTCTACCCACCTGTGTGCCGAACTTTGGATGTGAAACCATCCTCAGCACCTATTCGCCCCCTGGCACAGCAAACAAATCAATGACTCTGTCCTTTCTTCCTGAAATATTTTTTCCACTCCATCCCCACTACATCAACTTTAGTTCAGGTCCTTATTTCCATCCTAGACTTTTGCAGCAGCCTCTCTGCCCATTCCCTTTCCTCCAGTCTTCATCCCTACCCGTGTTTCCAAGCGTCTTTCTTTGGGTTCAAGCAGGGATCCCCAACCCCCAGGACAGCAGACTGATACCATTCAGTGGCCTGTGAGGAACAGGGCCGCACAGCAGGAGGTGAGCGGCGTTGAGCCACCGTGAGTATTACCACCTGCGCGCCGCCTCCTGTCAGATCAGCAGCGGCATTACATTCCCATAGGAGCACAAACCCTATTGTGAACTGTGCATGGGAGGGGTCTAGGTTGTGCGCTCCTTATGAGAATCTAACTAACTCCTGATGATCTGAGGTGGAACAGTTTCATCCTCCCCCCACCCTGCCTCTGTGGAAAAACTGTCTTCCATGAAACTGGTCCCTGGTGCCAAAAAGGTTGAGGACTGCTGGCTTAAAGGATGAAATCTAGCTACTCAGGAAGCTGATGCATAAGAATTGGTTGAACCAGGAAGTTGCAGTGAGCTGAGATGGCACCACTGAACTCCAGCCTGGGTGACAGAGCAAGACCCCGTCTCAGGAAAAAAATAAGGATGAAATCTAAAACACAAAAGACCCTTCATATTCTAGCCCAACTGTCCTTGTCATTCATTTAAGAATGCCTACTAAATGCCAAGCTCTAGGCTCAATGTTGCCAAACCACTATGTTCCCGTAGAATGTCATGCCCTATCATGGCTAAATGAACTTCCACAAACCACTCATCATAGCTGAAATGA
Source organism: Papio anubis (assembly GCF_008728515.1). Taxonomy (NCBI): domain Eukaryota; kingdom Metazoa; phylum Chordata; class Mammalia; order Primates; family Cercopithecidae; genus Papio; species Papio anubis. The sequence continues at coordinate 126,040,247 of NC_044979.1, forward strand.
CTTCCCCCCACCGAGTCCTTTGGATGAAATCTTTTTTTTTTTTTTTGAGATGGAGTTTCACTCTTGTCACCCAGGCTGGAGTGCAATAGCGTGATCTCAGCACACTGCAACCTCTGCCTCCCAAGTTCAAGTGATTCTCCTGCCTTGGCCTCCTGAATAGCTGGGATTACAGGCACCTGGCACCACGTCAGGCTATTTTTTATATTTTTAGTAGAGACAGGGTTTTGCCATGTTGGACAGGCTGCCAGGCTGGTCTCGAACTCCTCACCTCAGGTGATCTGCCTGCCTTAGCCTCCCAAAGTGCTGGGATTACAAGTGTGAGCCACTGCCCAGCTGGATAAAATCCTTTTTGAGATTCAGCTAAAATGTCCCTTAATCAAGGTTGCTTTCCTACAGCACTCATAGGAGAATGAGATGCTCTGTTCTCTGCTCCCACAGTACTGTTTTTTTTTTTTTTTTAAGGCGGAGTTTCGCTCTTGTCCAGGATGGAGTGCAATGGTACAATCATGGCTCACTGCAACCTCGGCCTCCTGGGTTCAAGCGATTCTCCTGCCTAAGCCTCCAGAGTAGCTGGGATTACAGGTGTGCTCCACCATGCCCAGCTAATTTTTGTATTTTTAGTAGAGATGGGGTTTCACCATGTTGGCCAGGCTGGTCTCGAACTCGTGATCTCAGGTGATCCACCTGCCTCAGCCTCCCAAAGTGCTGGGATTACAGGCGTGAGTCACCTCATCCGGCCAGTACTTTGCATACAGAATGACTACAACAGTTAGAGTGGACTGACATTAACTCTATTTTCTTGGAATGTGTGAACCATGTTATACCCACAGACCAGCAGAATGCCTAGCTCAAAGCAGATGAGAGACAAGACATCTTTAGTGAGAGAGAAATGCTTTTTTGCTCAGGACCAAGGATATGTTGGTGATTTACCAAAGCCACCCGGAAACAAGAATGTTTCTCACCTTTAATAAATAGGGATCCAGAACAAGCCTGGTCACTCTCACTTTAGCAGTCTTCTGCATTTTTGTCCCAATTACCTTCCCCACAATCCATTTGGCATGGACGGATGAACGAACTACAGACATTACTGTGGCTTTGATCACCTGAAAAGCAAATTCCAAAGTCTCATATTCTGGTGGTTATGATGCCAAATGAATTTTGTCACAAGACCTGTCCAAGTTAGTCCAGAAACAGTTTTTTTCTTTTTTTTTGTTCCCCCCTCCACCCAGAAACAGCTTTTTTCTTAGCGTTCTTGAATCTCCATTTTATTATTTATTTTTATTGAGATAGAGTTTAGTTCTTTCGCCCAGGATGGAGTGAAGTAGCCCGATCTCGGCTCACTGCAACCTCCGCCTTCCGGGTTCAAGGGATTCTCCTCCCTCAGCCTCCCGAGTAGCCGGGACTACAGGCCTGCGCCACCACGCCCTGCTAATTTTTGTATTTTTAGTAAAGACCGGGTCTCGCCATGTTGGCCAGACTGGTCTCGAACTCCTGACCTCAGGTGATCCGCCCGCCTCAGCCTCCCAAAGTGCTGGGATTAAGAGGCGTGAGCCACCGCGCCCGGCTTGAATCACCATTTTAGAGATGCTTACACGTTCCCCACTACCCAACCTCTCGTCTTTATAGCGCTTACAAAGCGGTAACCTCGCGAAGCCTCACGTTCCCCTTTTGCAAAATGGGCGGGCCTATTTCGCAGGAGTACTTTCAGAATTTGACCCACAGAACGCTCAATACCACGGATAAACGCTGGCCGTTACTGGTCCCTTATCTCTCTCCACCCCGCTGGGCCTCCTCTCCCGACAGGCTCACTGCCCGGGTAGCACTCGGAAGAGCCGCCGCGGTGTCCCTCTCCCCGCCCCAGCGACGGATGACTTGGGCTGCTTTTGGGATCAGTTCATAATGAGTCCATTCCACTGGGCTTCGGAAAGGTTGGGGTGACTCGTCCCTTCGCCCGGGACAACCCGGAGGTCAGACGACGCCATTCCCTCTCAGGGCTCTCACGCGAGGGGGCCTCGGGTCCCCAGCAACTCCTCCCCCAGCAGCAACAGCCCTGAGCCCCAGCTCACCTCAGCCACTACTATGCAGCCACCTGCCCCAGCTAGCGCCGGTCGCAGCGGGATGGCGTCACGCCGTACGCATTGGCTCCGCCCCACACCGCCCCTCTCATAGGCCGTGCGTCTCCTTAGCCGCGGACGGAGTTAAAGGCAGGACCCGCCCCTCCGGAACTCTCCCTTAAAAGGACCCGGGGCGGTAGCTGTGCGGGGGTGGCTGACCTCTCCTTTTCTAACGCGCCCATCCAGCGGACAGTGGAGCAGGAGGTTTCGGACTTTTCTTTTTCATTCTTTTGTTTTTTTTCTTTTGTTTTCTTTTCTTTTTCTCTTTCTTTTTTTTATTTTTGAGACGGAGTCTCACTCTGTCGCCCAGGCGGGTGTGCAGTGGGGCCATCTCTGCTCACTGCAACCTGCGCCTCCCAGGTTCAAGCGATTCGCATGCCTCAGCCTCCCAAGTAGCTGGGATTACAGATTACAGGCACGCGCCACCACGTGCAGCTAATTTTTGTATTTTTAGTAGGGACGGGGTTCCGCCATGTTGGCCAGGCTGGTCTCGAACTCCTGAGCTCAGGTGATCCGCCCGACTCGCCCCGCAAAGTGCTGGGATTACAGGCTGAGCCACCACGCCTGGCCTCATTTTTTTTTTTTTTTTCCGTTGTTGTTGTTAAGATAGTGTCTTGCCCGGTTGCTCAGGCTGGAGTGCAATGGCCATGTGATCGTGGCTTACTGCAACTTGACCTCCTGGACTCAAGCGATCCTTCTACCTCAGCCTCCCGAGTATCTGGGACCACAGGCGCGCCACCATGTCTGGCCAGTATTTGCATTTTTTGTAGATAGGGTCTCGCTGTGTTCTCCAGGATGGTCTGAACTCTTGATTTCAAGTGATCTGCCTGTCTTGGCCTTCCAAAGTGCTGGGATTACAGGTGTGAGCCACCCTGCCTAGCCAGTGCAGATAAATTTCTATCTTACCTTCCTTTCCTGCCTCCTTTCTCCTTTCCGTCCTTTAATTTATTGTCTCTCCTCTCTTCTCTATTGTATTCTGTAATTATTTCATTCTGGAAATCTTTTTAAAAATTTTATTTTATATTATTATTATTTTTTTTTGAGTAGCTGGGATTATAGGTGTGGGTCACCATGCCCAGCTAATTTTTGCATTTTTAGTAGAAATGGGATTTTCCCATGTTGGCCAGGCTGGTCTCGAACTCCTGGCCTCAAGCAGTCCACCCCACTTCGGACTCCCGAAGTGCTGGGATTACAGGCAGGAGCCACTGTGCCCGGCTGTTTATTTTATTTTCTGTGGATGATGTCTTTGAATGAAAAATTTTGATCACGCCACTGCACTCCAGCCTGGGCAACAGAGCAAGACTCTGTCTCAAAAACAAACAAACAGACAAAAAGCTCGGATGCAGTGGCTCATGCCTATAATCCCAGCACTTTGGGAGGCCGAGGCAGGTGGATCACCTGAGGTCAGGAGTTCGAGACCAGCCTGGCCAACGTGGTGAGACCCCATCTCTACTAAAAATACACAAAATTAGCTGGGCGTGGTGGTGGGCACCTGTAATCCCAGCTCCTTGGGAGGCTGAGGCAGGAGAATTGCTTGCACCCAGGAGGTGGAGATTGCAGTGAGCCGAGATCACACCATTGCACTCCAGCTTGGGCGACAGAGCAAGACTCTGTAAAAAAAAAAAAAATAACATAAACCTAGAAATATGTGGAAAATTGGAACCCTCGTAAAGTGTTCAAATAAAGATAAGAAAAAAAAATGAAATCTTCACAGTTAACATTTTTATAACTGGTTTTGGTATGATGATTGTGACATTCTGGTTATATCTTTTCTGTTTCTTAAAGTGTTTAAAGCATTTAATAGAATCTGACAGTTTAGGTTTGGATATAATGAAACATTAAGATCTGTTTAAATCTGAAGTTAATGTTTAAAAGAGTGGGCATATCTAATTTTATAAATTCTTAATTTTTTATTTATTAGTTGCAAATGTCCAAATAAGTAGAGGAATGCTGACTGTTTAAAGAATGTCAATTGGTTTCTTAAATAAATACATGGGGTTAGGTGTCATACCTCATGCGTGTAATCCCAGCACTTTGGGAGGCTGAGGCAGGAGGATCACTTGAGCCTAGGAGTTCAAGACCAGCCTGGGCATGAGACTCTGTCTCTAAAAAAAAAAAAAAGAACAAAAAAGGCCAGGTGCGGTGGCTCATGCCTGTAATCCCAGCACTTTGGGACGCTAAGACAGGTGGATCACGAGGTCAGGAGATCGAGACCATCCTGGCTAACACCCCCGTCTCTACTAAAAATACAAAAAATTAGCCGGACGTGGTGGTGGGCGCCTGTAGTCACAGCTACTTGGGAGGCTGAGGCACGAGAATACCGTGAACCCGGGAGGGCAGGTAGAGCCTGCAGTGAGCTGAGATTGCGCCACTGCACTCCAGCCTGGGCGACAGAGTGAGACTCTTGTCTAAAAAAAAATACATCAAACATTAATCAAAATACAAATTCTAATGAGTATGTGTATTAATCTGTTTTCACACTGCTATAAAGAAATACCCAAGATTGGGTAATTTATAAAGGAAAGAGGTTTAATTGACTCACAGTTACACATGGCTGGGGAGGCCTCGGGAAACTTACAATCATGGCAAAAGGGGAAGCAGGCATGTCTTACATGGCAGCAGGCAAGACAGAGTGTGAGTGAGCGAGTGGGAAGAGTCCCTTATAAAACCATCAGATCTTATGAGAACTCACTCACTATCACAAGAACAGCATGGGGGAAAATGCCCCCATGATTCAATCACCTCCCATTAGGTTTCTCCCTTGACACATGGGGATTACAATTTGAGATGAGATTTGGGTGGGGACACAAAGCCAAATCATATCAGTATTTTTCTCCATGCTAACAAGCTCTTTGGACATAAAAGAACCAATCAACAGGACAATTCTTTACTAATACTCTGAGGTTATGAGAAATAGTCACACAGATTTTGGTGTTGAGCAGCAATCTTTCCTTTTATTAAAGTTCATATATTTACCAAATGTTTTCAGAGTGTTATAAAAGACTGTTCCAGGCACTGTTTGTATCTACTGGATTAGGAGTAAAATGACTGATGTTATAGTGACATTTCAGTCAGAGAAACCCCGAATAATAAGTCATTTACTACTATGTGTAGCTTAAGTATTTCTTCTCATAGAAAAAGGACAACAACACTTGGTTGGATGGACCAAAGAAACTAATACATGTGAAATGGTAATATATTACTCTCCTAGATAGAAACAAGTCATAACAAACAAGTACTGGAATGTGTACACCTCTGGTTCCCGTATACTGGGAGTACCAGTATTCATATTTAGGCTTCACTCCTTAACTTGGAACATTTTGAAGAGAACAAAGGACAACATGAGAATGAATCCGCACCAAGTTTACTGTATAATTAACATAAACAGAATCATTTATGACCCTAAGGAATATATAATAGGATTCTAATGAACAATTCCTATGTATGAAGAATTGGTGAAAGTCCTTGGCCAACTGTGGTCGGGTTCAGTCCAGACACCTTTTTTTCTGGGATGTCCAAGTTCTGCTCATCCTCTTCCGAGAATTCCATCTTGTTCTTGTTTTTCACCTGTGCTGTGATACAGATACACTGCCTTGTACTGGAGCCTTTAGAACTCTTTGCAAATTTTTTTTTTTTTCCTGGTTGCAAAAGTAAACCTTTTTTTTTTTTTGAGACGGAGTCTCACTCTGTCACCCAAGCTGGAGTGCAGTGGCATGATCTTGGCTCACTGCAACCTCCGCCTTCTGGGTTCAAGTGATTCTTCTGCCTCAGCCTCACCAGTAGCTGGGACTACAGGTGCGTGCCACCACGTCTGGCTAATTTTTGTATTTTTAGTAGAGACAGTTTCACCATACTGGCAAGGCTGGTCTCGAACTCCTCACCTCATGATCTGCCCACCTCGGCCTCCCAAAGTGCTGGGATTACAGGCATGAGTCACTGCGCCCAGCCACAAAATTAAGCTTTGATCAAAGATTTTACCAAGAGTAATTAACCTTTTTTTTTTTTTCTGAGACTCACTCTGTTGCCCAGGCTGGAGTGCAGTGGGGTAATCTCGGTTCACTGCAAGCTCCGCCTCCCAGGTTCAGGCCATTCTCCTGCCTCAGCCTCCCAAGTAGCTGGGACTACAGGTGCCCGTCACCACGCCTGGCTAATTTTTTGTGTTTTTAGTAGAAAGGGGGTTTCACCATGTTAGCCAGGATGGTCTCCATCTCCTGACCTCGTGATCCGCCCGCCTCGGCCTTCCAAAGTGCTGGGATTACAGGCATGAGCCACCACACCCGGCCTTAACCATTACTTTATTTTTTATTTTTATTTTTGAGACGGAGTCTTGCTCTGTCGCCCAGGCTGGAGTGCAGTGGCTGGCGATTTAGGCTCACTGTAGCTCCGCCTCACCGGAGTTCGCCATTCTCCTGCCTCCAGCTCCGAGTAGCTGGGACTGCAAGCCGCCACCACGCCCGGCTAATTTTTTTTGTTGTTTTTTTGTTTTGAGGCGGAGTCTTGCTCCAATAAGCCAGTGCAGTGGCGGGATCTCAGCTCACTGCAAGCTCCATACTCGGGTCCGCATTCTCCTGCCTCCAGCCTCCGGTGTAGCTGGGACTACAGAAGCCATACTTTGCCCAGCTAGTTTTGTATTTTTTTTAGTAGAGGCGAGGTTTCACCATGTTAGCCAGGATGGTCTCGATCTCCTGACCTCGTGATCGCCCATCTCGGCCTCCCCAAAGTGCTGGGATTACAGGCTTGAGCCGTGCCCGGTAATTTTTGTATTTTTAGTAGAGACAGGGTTTCACCGAATTAGCCAGGATGGTCTTGATCTCCTGACCTCGTGATCTGCCCGCCTCAGCCTCACACAAAAGTGCTGGGATGACACGCATGATTACTTTTAAAAAGAACATACATGGCTGGGCACGGTGGCTCACGCCTGTAATCCCAGCACTTTGGGAGGCCGAGGGCAGGCAGATCATGAGGTCAGGAGTTTGAGACCAGCCTGGCCAACACAGCGAAACCCCGTCATTACTAAAAACACAAAAAATTAGCCGGGTGTAGTGGCAGGCGCCTGTAATCCCAGCTACTCAGGAGGTTGAGGCAGGGGAATGGCTTGAACCCAGGAGGCGGAGATTGCAGCGAACCAAGATAGTGCCATTGCATTCCAGCTCAGGCGACAGTGCGAGACTCAGTCTCAAAAAAAAAAAAAAATACATACCTCTGCTGAGACTTCACCTTTGCTCACTCTCTCCCTTCCTGAAATCTGAGTGCCTTATATCCTGCCTCATAATGGCAAATGAATGTTAAATGTGGCTTTTTTGGGGCGAGGATGCTTCCAGAATTGAGTTGCCCTGAAAATGCATTGCCACTGCACAGATGTTTGGACAAAATACTATTAGAAAGCCTCCCTGACTACAACAACTCAAAGTTTCGTTAACTATTTCATACCTACTGTTGCATGGGACAAAAATGCTTTTGAAAAGTTTAATTTCTACAATGAAATGAGGTTTTTTGGGGGTTTTAGTGTTTTCGTTTTTTAAAGTCTTTAAATCATTTCAGCTTTGATTCAGGGCCTATAAAATCTAGTCCTTTCTTGGGGAGAAGAAATCAGGGAAGTCTTGAGCCAGGCTCAAGTTAGAAGAAAGGTGAGAAAGCAAGCAGACTGCACTCCTGCCTTAACCTTATGGTTTTTTCAACCATGCCTGAGAAGACAGAGGAAACCTGAAAACCAAGAAACTAAAGTGTCCCTATACTTGCAGTCATTCATGGTTTATGACCGTTTACATTTTGAATGCTTTAAAACATCAAATGTGGGGCTGGGCGCAGTGGCTCACGCCTGTAATCTCAACTCTTTGGGAGGCTGAGGCGGATGGATCACCTGAGATTAAATGTTCGAGACCAGCCTGACCAATACAGTGAAACCCTGTCTCTACTATAAATACAAAAATTAGCCGGACGTGGTGACGCGCACCTGTAATCCCAGATACTTGGGAGACTGAACAAAATCACCTTAAATTCTGATATATTATACTTTGGATATTTGTCCCTTCCAATCTCAGGTTGAAATGTGATCCCTAATGTTGGAGGTGGGGCCTGGTGGGAGGTGTTTGGGACATGGGGGTGGATCCCCCATGAATGGCTTGGTGTCCTCCCTGTGTTATTGAATGAGTTCTCACTCTGGTAGTTCATGTGAGAGCTGAGTGTTTAAGAGCTTGCAACCTCCCCCATCTCTCTTGACCCCTCTCTTGTCATGTAATATGCTAGCTCCCACTGACCTTCCGCCATAATTGGAAGCGTTCTGAGGCCGTCAACAGAAGCAGACACCAGCACCATACTTCCTGGACAGCCTGCAGAACTATAAGCCAAACAAAGCTTCTTTTCTTTATAAACTACCCAGTTTCAGGTATTCCTTTATAGCAATGCAAACAAACTAATAGGAATTATTTTTGGAAAAAAGTGTTACAGATACGTATTTCTTTTTTTTCTTTTTCTTTCTTTTTTTTTTTTGAGATGGAGTCTCGCTCTATTGCCCAGGCTGGAATGCAGTGGCACGATCTCGGCTCACTGCAACCTCCGCCTCCCAGGTTCAAGCAATTCTCCTGCCTCAGCCTCCCAAGTAGCTGGGGTTACAGGTGCACACCATCATGCCCAGCTAATTTTTGTATTGTTAGTAGAGACTCGGTTTTACCATGTTGGCCAGGCTGGTCTTGAACACCTATCCTCAAGTGATCCACCTGCCTTGGCCTCCCAAAGTGCTGGGATTACAGACGTGAGCCACTGTGCCTGGCCCAGATATATATTTCAATAAATAAAATAAATGATTAAGCCAATTAGACTACTTCTTTAGGTGTTTATATAAGCCACTGCAGCTCTCCCCTGATTCCCACCCTCAACATGGCACCAGGGCTCACCCACAGATACAGTTCCTCACTTCTGCATCTTCCACAGTGAAACAGGGTGGCATGGGATTCTTAGCCTCTGGTCATTATTTTACAAAAACCCAAAACTTTTATCCTACAAATAGAGCAGAAATAATTTTAACTGAAAAAATCTAGACTTGCCACAGAGAAATTTAAAGCTAAAACAAAATAGAAAAGCAGACTTCTCTGAATCAGTATTTCAAAGTTCATCAATAGCACCCTCAAGTCTCCCTCAAGGCTCTTCTCAAAGTGTTCCTAGGATTCATTTGATGAAAATAATGTCAAGATTGCAAAAAGAATCATCACAGGATATTGCCACAAACTATCACACTGTTTCTCAAACAATGGCACACAAGATTTTGGGTGGTACATCAATGAATATTTTTAATTTCAAGGTTATGTATCTATTTTGATGAAGAGCAGAATAAATTTAATTAGCATATAAAACTAGCATATAACTTATTAGTTTTATATGCTAAATAGTATTTCCTAAGAGAAGGCTAAAAATTTTGCATCCCTTTATAAAGAATATTAGGTAAATAGTAGATATGGTAAAAACTGTAAAGAGAGCATACAAATAACTGATGTTTGTGAAATACCGCTCTTTTATGTTTATTTCAAGTTAATGTGACTGGTTGCACTACAGCATTGCCTTTATTTTTAAATTTTACTTTTTTTTTTTTTTTTTTGAGACAGAGTCTCACTCTGTCGCCCAGGCTGGAGTACACTGGCATGATCTTGGCTCACTGCAACCTCCGCCTACCAGGTTCAAGCAATTCTCCTGCCAGCCTCGCAAGCTGCTGGGAGGTGGTCCAAGTGTGCACCACCACACCCAGCTAATTTTTGTATTTTTAGTAAAGATGGGGTTTTTACCATGTTGGCCAGGCTGGTCTCAAACTCCTGACCTTAGGTGATCGCCCCACCTCGGCCTCCCAAAGTGCTGGGATTATAAGCGTGAACCACCGCCCCCAGCCAGCACTGTCTTTAATTAATCAAAATTTCAGATTTAAAAGTTTTATACCATAAACTGCCAGGTGCGGTGGCTCACGCCTGTAATCCCAGCACTTTGGGAGGCCGAGGCAGGTGGATCACAAGGTCAGGAGTTCGAGACCAGCCTAGTCAATATGATGAAACCCTGTCTCTACTAAAAATTAGAAAAAAAATGTCAGCCGGGCATGGTGGCATGCACCTGTAAGGCTGAAGAAGGAGAATCGCTGGAAGCCGGGAGGCGGAGATTCCAGTGAGCCAAGATTGGGCCACTGCACTCCAGCCTGGGTGACAGAGCAAGATTCTGTCTCAAAAAAAAAAAAAAAAAGATTTATACCATAAAACTTACAGGTGAGTAATTACAAGTTGTTGCCTATAGGATTTCTTTCTTTCTTTCTTTCTTTTTTTTTTTTTTGAGACAGAGTCTTGCTCTGTTGCCCAGGCTGGAGTGCAGTGGCATGATCTCAGCTCACTGCAACCTTCACCTCCCATGTTCAAGTCATTCTCATGCCTCAGTCTCCAGAGTAGCTGGGATTGCAGTTGTGCACCACCATGCCTGGATAAGGAATTCTGATTTTTAAAAAAGTTTTATATCAGATTTGGAACATGACTCCAAATATAATCTCATTTGTAAAATAAATTATTTTTCCTTTTTATAACCCTTCCTGGGAATGTAATATGCTGCTAGTTTAAGGTTTAAATTAATTTGGTTTCTATGCATTGAAAGTTTATGACCGGGTGCAGTGGCTCATGCCTGTAATTCCAGCACTTTGGGAGGCTGAGGTGGGTAGATCACCTGAGGTTAGGAGTTCGAGACCGGCCTGGCCAACACGGTGAAACCCCGTCTCCACTAAAAATACAAAAAATTAGCTAGGTGTGGTGGTGCATACCTGTAGTCCCAGCTACTCAGGACGCTGAGGCAGGAGAATTGCTTGAACCCAGGAGGTGGAGGCTGCAGTGAGCCGAGATCTCACCACTGCACTTCAGCCTGGGTGACAGAGTGAGATTCTGTCTCAAAAAAAAAAAAAAAAGAAAGAAAGAAAGAAAGAAAGTTTATGTATAAGCTTTCTCTCCACTATGAATAATTTGATATTGAATGGGATAAAAAGGTCTGACCAAAAAATCTCCTACATTTATATATTTATCTATTTCCCCCACCACAAGTTATGTGCTGCTAAGTGAAGGACTGTGGCAAACTGTTTGCTCACATTTATATTCACATAATTTCTCCCTAGTATGGATTTTCCTGTGTTGATTAAGGTGCGCGCTCTGGCTAAAGGCTTTCCCGCATTCATTACATTTATAGGGTTTCTCTCCTGTATGAGTTCTTTCATGTTGATTCAGATGTGTCCTCTGACTGAAGGCTTTGCCACAGAAACCACATTCGTAAGGTTTCTCTCCAGTATGAAGTCTATGATGTTCAGTAAGGGATGTGATGCGGCTAAAAGCTTTACCACATTGATTACATTTATAGGGCTTTTCTCCAGTATGAATCCTCAGATGCTGAGTAAAGGATGAATGCTGACGGAAGGCTTTCCCACATCCATTGCATATAAAAGGCTTTTCTCCTGTGTGAATTCTCTGATGTTGAATGAGATGTATCCTCTGGCTGAATCTTTTTCCACATTCATCACACTTATAGGGTTTCTCTCCTGTAAGCACCATCTGAGGCTGGGTAAAAGATGAGTTGTGGCTGACGGCCTTCCCACACTCACTGGGTTTCTCTGTGGTATGAATATGATCAGTAAGAAGAATATGTTGATTGAAGATTTTTCCACACTCACTGTATTCATAGGGAGTCTCTCTTACATAATTTCTCTGATAGTAAACCAAGTCTGAATTATGTTTGATGCTGTTTCCCTGTGTGTCAGAATTCAGGGGTATTTTAATAGAAGGAATTCTCTGATGCATAAGGTTTGAGTTCAGATTACAGTTTTCTGCAAATTTATTACACTCAAGGCTTCTCTCCTGTGTGATCTTTCTGTGGGTCAAAGTTACTTGTCCTAAATATCTCTTGTGGTTTTCTTGGTTAAACTCTGGATGGTAATCAAAATCCCAGAGTCCTCCTAGGATGGAGTACCAGAAGCAGTCTCCAGAGAGTCTCTCCATTATCATCTCATGGGTTTGATTTTCATTAGAAATATTCTGGCTTGTGGTTGACTTTTTGATTTCGGGTCTGTTTTCTCCATCTAAAAGAAATTCAGAATATACAAATACTTTCCGATATTCTCATGTTATCTATGATTGGAAGAAGAAATTATTGCACAGCAAATTACCAAATAAAACTGACAGTAATGTGTACAAGGCATACATGGCATTGAAAGTTTTCCAATGTGGCCACGTCACAAAGGGAAAGACTATGAGAAGTCACAAGAAGCAAGGAGCAGAGGGAATTTTTAAACATGTGCAGTAATCATAGAAGGGATCATCCAGGAGTATCCGCGCTTGAAAGCAGATGGACACAAGAATAAGGTGTATCAGGGAGAAGTCTCTGATCAGTGGTGGGAGACAGAGGAATGATTAATTACAGAAGGCTGATCTGAGGCCAGGCCTTTATAAATCTCATATGCAGATGACTTGATTGTAATGCCAGCTACTTGTTCATTTAAACAGTATTTCTTCCTATGTTTATCTTTTGTTTAAAATGATAAAACTAATACTTGCTGATAGACACATATTCAAATAATGTGAGAATGTGTAAAGTGTAAAGAAAGAATCCCATCCATTAAAGGAAATCCTTGTTAATAGTTCGGAGCCTGTCTTGTCAGATTTTCCCTATGTTCACACAGGTATATATGAAAACCATATTTTGGACAAGCATGACCTATGGATTATCATTTTTAAATTTCATTTTAGTCTTCCACAACTTCTTTAAACTTTACTTAGTGGAGGTATTCTTCTTCTGCTTCTAGATGAAGACTTGAACAGGTCCCATGGCTTTCCCCTCCTTTTTTTTTTTTTTTTTGAGATGGAGTCTCACTCTATCACCCAGGCTGGAGTGCAGGGGCGAGATCTTGGATCACCGCAACTTCCACCTCCCGGGTTCAAGCAATTCTCCTGCCTCAACCTCCGGAGGAGCTGGGATTACAGGCGTGCGCCACCACGCCCAGCTAATTTTTGTATTTTTAGTAGACACAGGGTTTCACCATGTTGGCCAGGCCGATATCGAACTCTTGACCTCAGGTGATCTGACTGCCTCAGCCTCCCAAAGTGCTGGGATTATAGGCATGAGCCACTGCACCCAGCCTCTTAATTCTTATTTTTTGAGAAAGTATCTCACTCTGTCACCTAGGCTGGAGTGTAGTGGCATGATCATAGCTCCCTGCAGCCACGTCCTGGGCTCAAGCAATACTCCCACCTCAGCTTCCCAAGTAGCTAGGACTACACGTGTGTGCCACCATGCCTGACTAATATTTTGATTTATTTATTTATTTATTTATTTTTAGAGACGGGGTCTCACTATGTTTCCCAGGCTGGTCTGGAACTCTAGGCCTTAAGCAGTCCTCCTGCCTGGGCTTCCCAAAGTGCTGGGATTACAGGTGTGAGCCACTGCTGCCAGCCTCCCCTTAATTCTTAGGTAACAGATGTTTCTACTGTTACATTGTCACAAACACAGTATCTACACAATAATTAAAATGATCAGTCCTGGGTAATAGTCAAAACCCCAAAAGTAATTCCTTTCCCTTCCCCTGGATGGGTTATAGAAAGGGTCATGTTCTATCTTTCTCCCTACTTGAGTTGCTCCCCCACTCTACCATCTCCCCATGAGTCTCTTTGCCTTTACTCTCTTGCTTCTTTCCCCACTTTACTACTTCCCTGCTCACCCCTGCCCTCACTCTCTCACTGTAGTTTTTTTAATTTTAATTTTAATTTTCTTTGGAGACAGTCTTGCTCTGTGGCCAGGCTGGAGTGCAGTGGTGTGCTCTAGGCTCCCTGCAACCTCTGCCTTCTGGGTTCAAACGATTCTCGTGCCTCAGCCTCCCAAGTAGCTGGGACCACAGGCATGCACCACCACACCTGGTTAATCTTTCGTATTTTTAGTAGAGACAGGGTTTTGCCATGTTGGTCAGGCTGGTCTCGAATTCCCAAGCTCAGATAATCTGCCCGCCTTGGCCTCCCCAAGTGCTGGGATTACAAGCATGAGCCACCGCACTCAGCCCACTCACTGTAGTTTAGTTTCTAACAAGAGTTAAGGATTAGGGACTGTGTGGAGGGAGAAGAGATTAAGAGAATGGCTTGTTTTTGTATGGCTGAGTGGCTTCACATTCTCAGCTTGGCAGATGGTTAAAATGGCTTCATTTTGGAGAAGTTTTACCACTTCTGGGAGGCTCTTGCTAGACACCTTCCCCTCACCCCTTGTCATTTCCATAACCTAGATAGATAGATCTCTACTTTGGGCATGCACCCTACTTGACAAGATCCAAGACCACGCTGGCTGACCCACAGGAAACACTGATGATACCTTGCCCCAACAAAGCTGTGCAGTACAGACTCATCCCAATTCAGCAGCTTCTCCTGGCTAACCCACAAAGGCCATTTAAGTCATCTCTTCCTGGTCTTGGACTTTCTGAGCGGGTCAGCTTCAGCTTTCTTAGACATGAGGCCCACACCAGTCTTCACCTTCCAACCATAGAGAACAGACATTACAGCTGCCAGAGTGGTCCCCTTGAACCTGGGTAACCAGATAATTGTTGTCTTAATTGGGACACTTGATGGCAGTATCATCACTAATTCTGCAGGAACTGTCAAGGGAAACTGGGTGGGGAAACTTCTAACCATTCCATCTTGGCTCAACCCTTAATATGCATCCTTCTACCTCTTCCCTCAAAAGGGGGTTAGGAACTCACAACATGGTTTTCTGCTCTTTACCCAGTCTCCTCACAGAAGTCCCTCTCAGATCTCTCTCTCTCTTTTTTCTTTTTTAAGACAGAGCCTCACTCTGTTGCCCAGGCTGGAGTGCAGTGGTGTGATCTCAGCTCACTGCAACCTCTGCCTCCCGGGTTCAAGTGATTCTCCCACCTCAGCCTCCCGAGTAGCTGGGACTACAGGTGCACACCATCATGCCTGGCTAATTTTTAAATTTTTAGTAGATACAGGGTTTCACCATGTTGGCCAAGTTGGTCTTGAACTCCTGACCTTAAATGATCTGCCTGCCTCGTCCTCCCAAAGTGCTGGGATTACAAGTGTGAGCGACCATGCCTGGCCTCTCTCAGATCTTTCTTATAGCCTTGCTCTGGCTGGCCGAGGGATGAGGTTCATGAGGTCATTTACTATGCTCATGGAGATGTGGGTGAGGGTTCCAACACCTACTTTGGTACGCAGGTATCTTCTGTCAACTCTCAGGGAGGAAGAGTCCCTTCTAACACACACATATATATGAGTAACTATGTGTATGTATTTATACATACATAGTTTTAATTTATTTTTAAACCAAAACAGGATAATGTATGTATTGCCTATGTAACTTTGTTACTCAACAATATTCTTTCTAAATAAGTGTGTGTGTTATGTGTGTGTGTATATATATATAGATCTACTTCATTCTTTTTAAAGGGCATATCCTACTTTTAAAAACTCTTTTCTCCTGCTGTTAAGTTTTAGGTTTCCAATTTTCTTTGCTATTTCATACAATAATGCAATGAACATCCTTACACAAACATCTTATGGACCTAAGTTAGTATTTCAATATGACAGACAATATGCAATGCCAGGCCAGGTGCAGTGGCTCATGCCTGTAATCCCAGCACTTTGGGAGGCTGAGGCAGGTGGATCGCGAGGTCAGGAGTTCAAGACCAGCCTTGCCAACATGGTGAAACCCCACCTCTACTAAAATAATACAAAAATTAGGCTGGGCGTG
Source organism: Papio anubis (assembly GCF_008728515.1). Lineage (NCBI taxonomy): Eukaryota > Metazoa > Chordata > Mammalia > Primates > Cercopithecidae > Papio > Papio anubis. The sequence goes on from NC_044979.1 coordinate 126,056,107, forward strand.
GTGGCTCACGCCTGTAATCCCAGCACTTTGGGAGGCTGAGACAGGCGGATCACGAGGTCAGGAGATTGAGACCATCCTGGCTAACACGGTGAAATCCTATCTATACTAAAAATGCAAAAAAAAAAAAAAAAAAAAAATTAGCCGGGCATAGGGGCTGGTATCTGTAGTCATAGCTACTCAGGAGGCTAAGGCAGGAGAATGGCATGAACCTGGGAGGCGGAGCTTGCAGTGAGCCGAGATTGCGCCACTGCACTCCAGCCTGGGCGACAGAGCGAGACTCCATCTCAAAAAATAAACAAACAAAAAATTAGCCAGGTGTGGTGGTGTATATCTGTAATCCCAGCTACTTGGGAGGCTGAGGCAGGAGAATCACTTGAACCTGGGAGGCGGAGGTTGCAGTGAGCCAAGATCGTGCCACTGCACTCCAGTCTGGGCAACAGAGCAAGACTCCATCTCAGAAAAAAAAAAAGCAATGCCAGATCATAGGGTTTGCACAGTATACATTTTGATAAATTCTGTCAAATTGTTCTCTTAAAAGGCTCTACCATGACTGGGCACAGTGGCTCACGCCTGTAATCCTAGCATTTTGGAAGGCCAAAGCAGGCAGATTGCTTGAGGCCAGGAGTTCAAGACCAACTTGGACAACACAGCGAAATCGTGTCTACAAAAAATACAAAAAACATAGCCAGGTGTGGTGGCATGCGCTTGCCATCCTAGCTACTAGGGAGGCTGAGGTGAGAGGACCACCTGAGCCCAGGGAGGCTGGAGCTGCAGCGAGTCATGATTGTGCCACTGCACCTAAGCCTGGGTGACCAAACACACATAAGGCTCTACCAAATGCACCTAACAGTGTGAAATGTAACTCATTTCACCCACACGATTCCCAACATAGGATGTGATAACATTTTGATTTTGCCAATTTGATGGGTGAAAAATGGTACCTCATCCATGCTTTAATTTTTATTTATTTCATTATGTTAGCTTGAACATTTCCCCATATATTTATGGGCTGGTTTATTTCTTTTGTGAATGTTTTGGTGGTACTGGGGATCTGTAGACCTGCTAAAATTGAACACAAAGTTTTGTGGGCAAGTACCTACATATATTTTTCTAGAGCGAGAACCACAACTTTCATTAGATTTTCAAAGGGGCTCAAGATTCAAAAAAAGTTTAAGAGCCTCTGTTTTAAGGATATCCTAGTCTCTTTGCCAACAGTCTTTCCTCCTATTTCATTATTCAGCATAATAAAACTAAATTATTCTTCCTAAGTCATTGATTTCATCATGTTCACCCACACAAAATCTGGTAGCCCCAACCCTTTTAAATTATCCTTAACAAAAAATTAGGCTCAGTACAGTGGCTCTTTCCTGTAAACCCAGCACTCTGGGAGGCCAAGGTGGGCAAATGCTTGAGCCCAGGAGCTCAAGACCAGCCTGGGCAACATGGCAAAACCCTGTCTCTACAAAAAGATGCAAAAATTATCCGGGTGTGGTGGTGCACACCTATAGCACCAGCTACTGGGGAGGCTGAGGTGGGAGAATTGCTTGGGCCCGGGAGGCAGAAGTTGCCGTGAGCTGAGATTGTGCCACTGCACTTCAGCCTGGGCGACAAAGTGAGACCCTGTCTCACGAACAACAATGACAAAAACAAAACAAAACAAAAATTAGATTATGCATGGCCAACAAACTATTCCTACTCATTTAATACAGTAAAGTCAAATAAGTAAATTCAAGCATAAAATTATAGTAAGAGGCTGGGCGCAGTGGCTCATGCCTGTAATCCCAAGCACTTTGGGGGGCTGAGGCGGGCGGATCACCTGAGGTCAGGAGTTCGAGACCAGCCTGGCCAACATGGTGAAACCCTGTCTCTACTAAAAATACAAAAAATTAGCCAAGAATCCCAGCTACTCAGAAGGCTGAGGCAGGAGAATCACTTGCACTTAGGAGGCGGAGGCTGCAGTGAGCCAAGATCATGCCATTGCACTCCAGCCTGGGCAAAAAGAGTGAAACTCCGTCACAAACAAACAAACAAAAATTATAGGAGTAAAAGTAGAACTTAGGATCTTATGTGTGAAATGTTTTTTTTTTTTTTTTGAGACAGGGTCTTACTCTTTCACCCAGGCTGGAGTGCAGTGGTGCAATCTCAGCTCATTATGACCTCTGTCTCCCGAGTAGCTGGTATTACAGGCGCTTGCCACCACACCCAGCTAATTTTTTGTATTTTTAGTAGGGATGGGGTTTCACCATGTTAATCAGGCTGGTCTTGAACTCCTGACCTTGTGATTTGCCCGCCTCGACCTCCCAAAGTGCTGGGATTATAGGCGTGAGCCACCGCGCCCCGTCAGTACTGAAGTATTTTTAACCGATTCACATTTAGGTTGTAGTTTCTTGTTATTACAAATAGCACAGCAAGAGTAGTTAGTTGGCCAAACATATATTAGATTTGTGTTTTTTTTTTTTTTGAGACAGGGTCTTGCTTTGTCACCCAGGCTGGAGTGCAGTGGTGTGATCATAGCTCACATCAGCTTTGACTTCCTGGGCTCAAGTAATCCTTTTGCCTCAGCCTCCAGAGTAGGTGGGACCACAGGCACGTGCCATAATACCCAGCCTTTTGTTTGTTTGTTTGTTTTTTTGGTAGAGACGAAGTCTCCCTATGTTGCCCAGGCTGGTCTCAAACTCCTGAGCTCAAGTGATCCTTCTGCCTTGGCCTCCCAAAGTGCTGGGATTACAGGTGTGAGCCACTGTGCCTGGCCACAAATTTTTAAAAGAAAAAAAAAAAGTCCAAGTCAAAAAGTTATGGAAAACAGATTAATAGATGTACAAAATATATACAAATGACTATGGTCTAAGATTAAATTACATGTGGAAAAATTAAAAGTATATGTGATTACAGTTATACCTGATTGAGAAGATTAATTTTAAACCAATGTATTATTTCAACCAACCTATCAACTGGAACACTTTCTTTTCAGCCAAAAGGCTTGTTTGCACATGGGCTTTGACTCCCGAGTGTTTGAAATGATGGCTGGAGCTCTACAGACTGCCTCTGATGGTCTCTTAGCACTGAATCTGTAGCCTGTGGACCTGGCTCCTGAACCCACAGGGAGGTATGGTCCTCTAGGCTCTTACTGCCCAGCAGCCTGGAGTTCAAGGCATTCATTGCCTAAGCTCTAGCTTCCAGAACTTTAGTTTATCTCTGGAAACATGGCAGCTGTATCACCATGATCATGGCCACTTTTGCTGATTTCCTTCCTTCCACATCTTGCCTCCGTGAGGGAAATGGAAAAACTCCTGCAGCTGCCTGACACACTTGCTATCTACTGATACCAGGAGAGCCTGTGCATGCACTGTAGAGATGCTGATCACTCACTGAGGACGGTCCCAAGGCATACTCACATCTTCAATCAAAGGGTGGCCCATCTACATCCCAGCACCAAATTGCAGATTGAGGCAAAGACTGCCTTGGGCTTTTAGGCAGCTTTGAGGAACAAACTATTCTATTTGCCCCAGTTCCTCAGCTAATCTAGGTCCCCTGTGTTAGCAGATATGATTATAACTGCTTTCAAAAGGAAGGTGGGCATTGAGGAGGATAAAGCCCCCACCAAGCCATGCATAAGGGAGCATGCAGAAATACTGGTCACTCATTATCCACTGTCTACTTCCTTCCTGGTTTGGCCTCACCTGGCTAGAGGCCCAATCATTCACTGAAACCTCCAAGCCCTTCTTTGTACTTTCACCTAAGTCTGCTATCAGATCTCATGCTACCTACCTGCCTGTTGTCTAAGATTATAGACAAAGTGCTCTTTGGGAAGAAACTGTTTTCAGACGTGGAAGCAGAGGAACTTCCCTTGCCCACAGTGAGAATGACATGAAATCTAACTTGTGTCCAAATCCCAAGTTAAGTGATTGTAAGACCTCGGGCATAGCTACAGACTAAGGCCCTCTGGCTTATGGCAGGTGTTCATCGGGCTTCCATTAATCTTGCCTGAGGGCTCTTTATAAAAAAATAACAAAAAACTGGGGATTGGCACAGATTACTGTAGTCTCAATGTCTCTACTATTTTTGCCCATTATCTGTCCCCACTGACTCTATATTCCCTGGATCCACTTTAGGGGTATGAGCCTTTAGTAAAATCAGATGTCTGGGACACCTATGACCTCCTTTGTATCTAAGAATGGATACCTTCTAGACAGGCCTGTGATCAGTATGAGCATGCTGTGATGCCACTGGGCAATCTGAAGAACATCTTGCAGGGCCTCTGCACCAGGGCATGCCTTGCTGAGCAGATGTTTTCCCTGCTCAGGCCCATCCATGCCTTTTGAACTAAATTGTTTAGGAAACAGGAAGGAAGGAAACAAGGAAGTAAGAAGGGAAAGAAGGAGAGAGGGAAAGAAGGAGGGAGAGAAGGAGAGAGGGGAAGGAAGGAGAGAATTAGGGAGAAAGGGAAGGGGGAAAACAATTTTTTTGAAAAAATATTAATCCTTTTTACATGTAAAGCATCATCATATTTTTGGTTCTCTTTTATTAATTTAAAAATGTATCACAATTTATAGTGGTCTATGACTTTAGTAAATTCAAATTAGAAACAAAAAGAATATGCTAAAAAAGGACAGAAAATGTTAGCGTTCATCAGATACAGTGATAAGGATAAATATTGTTGGGTAACACTTCTGTTTCAATTTTTTTTTTTTTGAGACAGAGTTTTGCTCTTGTTGCCCAGGCTGGAGTGCAATGGTGCCATCTTGGCTCACTGCAACCTCCGCCTCTCAGGTTCAAGCGATTCCCTGCCTTAGCCTCCCAAGTAGCTGGGATTACAGGTGCCCGCCACCACGCCCAGCTAATTTTTGTATTTTTAGTAGAGACAGGGTTTCATCATGTTGGTCAGGCTAGCTTCAAACTCCTGACCTCAGGTGATCCACCTGCCTCATCTCCCAAAGTGCTGGGATTACAAGCATGCACCACTGCGCCCGGCCAAAAAATGCATTTTTTAATGAGTGGTGGTCAACAATAATTTACAACTATTGCTTTGGCAAGGTTGACAAGTTTTTTTCTGTAAAGGGTCAGATAGTAAATATTTTAAGTTTTTTGAGCCAGATGGTCTCTGTTGTACTCAGTTCTGCTGTTGCAGGGTGAAAGCATCCATAGACAAAGTTTTTTTGGTTGTTTTGTTTTTGAGGCAGTCTCTGTCACCTAGGCTGGAGTGCAGTGGTGCAATCTCGGCTTACTGCAACCTCCGCCTCCCAGGCTCAAGTGATCCTCTTGGCTCAACACTCAGCCTCCTGGGTAGCTGGGACTACAGGTGTGCACCACCATGCTCAGCTAATTTTTGTACTTTTTGTGGCTACGGGTTTTATCATGTTGCCCAAGATGGTCCTGAACTCCTGAGCTCAAGCAATCCTCCCGCCTCTTATGTAAAAGAATGAGTGTGGCTGTGTTCCCATAAAACTTTATTTACAAAAACATGTTACTCTAGACTACATTATTTTTCATCCAAAGAGCCTACAAAGCCAAACAAGGTATGTGGAAAGGAAGTCCCATGACTGGTCTAGGACATCTTTATGCTGACTTCCAGTTCATCTGATCCCAGCAATGTACGAGAGTGCTTTCCTCCTCATGGACCCAGCGGTGTATATTGCCAAACTTTTCGACTCTTGCTAATCTGGTAGACAAGATAATTTGTGTAGCTTTAATTTGCATTTCTCTTATTATGACTGAGACTGAACATTTTTTCATATGTTAAATGTATTTGGATTCCTTTAAGAACTGTTCATAACCCAGGAGGCAGAGGTTGCAGTGAGCGGAGATCGTGTCACTGCACTCCAGCTTGGGCAACAAAGTGAGACTCTGTCTCAAAAAAAGAAAAATAACTGTTCATATTATTTTTATTGGGCTGTTGGCCTCTTATTAATTTAGAGGAGCATTTTATAACATTAATGGATGATGAGCTCTTTTGACATAAGTTGAAAATATTTTCCTCCATTGTTGTTTATCTTTTTACTTAGTTTATTGTTTTACCTCATGCAGAATTTTTATACCATGCAGAATTTTTGGATTTGTGTGTATTGAATACATATGAATCTCCTCTTTAATGGCTTCTGGATTTTAAATCATAGTCAGAAAAAACTCCCCCATTTCAAGGTTATAAAAGATTTCTCCCATGTTTTCTTCCAGGTCTCTCTCTCTCTTTTTTTTTTTTTGAGAGTCTTGCTCTCTCACTCGGGTTGGAGTGCAGTGGCGCAGTCTCAGTTCACTGCGACCTCCATCTTCCAGGCTAAAGCGGTTCTCATGCCTTAGCCTCCTGAATAGCTGGGACTACAGGTGTGCACCACTGCACCCAGCCTCTAACAGATCTCTTATAGTTTCATGTTTTATGTGTAAAATCTGTTTCCTTTGGAGCTTATCTTGGCTCAAGGGGTAAGCTATAGATCCAATTTTGTCTCTCTCTAGATGGCTACCTACCATATATGAAGAGGTGCACATTTCAAAAGCACCAGTTGTCTCAACACTTTACTACAAAGCCCACTTTTCACCTCCTAATTTGAAATGATGCCATTATTTAAAATAATGTCTTTTTATTAAATGCCCACAAGTATTTGGGTTTACTTCTGACTTGTCTATTCTGTTCAGTTGGTCTGACTTCATTAATGAAATTTTACTGTATATTTTAAATATCTAGTAGGAATAATCTCCCTTATTGATTTTCCACTTCAGAATTTTCTTGATAATTTTTGTGCTTTGGATTTTCCACATGAACTTTAGATAAGCTTACCTAGCTTTCCTCTCAAACTCTTGTAGGCACATTTTTTATTTTTGAGACAGACTCACACTGTTGCCCAGGCTGGAGTGCAGTGGTGCAATCATAGCTCACTGCAGCCTTGACCTCCAGGGCTCAGTTGATCCTCCTGCCTCAGCCTTTTGAGTAGCTGGGACTATCAGCGTGCGTTACCACACTTGGCTAATTTTTTTTTTTTTTTTTGGTAGAAATGGGCTCTCAACCTGTTGCCCAGGCTGGTCTCAAACTCTTGGACTCAAGCAATCCACCTGCCTCGGTCTCCCAAAGTGCTGGGATTACAGGTGTGAACCCTAGCACCCAGCCTGCGGGCACTTTTTATGGAATTGTATTACATGTATAGTAGGGACATTGCCATCTTGGCATGCCTATTTATTCAAGTTTATTTTTGTGTCTGTCAGAAGTATTTAAGTTTCTTCTATGAAGGTATTGCCTATCTCGTGTTGAAGTTTATTCCTAGGTGTTTTTTCAGTTGCTGTTGCATGGGTGCTTCTCTTCCATCTTGTAATCTAACTGGTAGTTGTTTGGGCCTTCACCTTTGTTCCACCTTCAACAGTCTACTTATATGGCAATACATTCATATTGTGGACCTTGCCTGTTCCATGTAAGAAATCTCCAACTCATTGTAACACTCTCCTGCCTTACTCACATTCTGCCTCTTTCTGACCTCTTCTACATCTCCATTTCTTTGACTCTCTTGGTCTTCTAGTTTTAAGTCTTCTTCAGGCCTCATTCTACTTCCTGTCACTTCTTAGACTTGTCAAATCACTTGAATTAACTCTCATACAGTTTCACACAGTTTTCCTCCAATAGTCCCCAAAATCTAACACCCTCAGCCCCTGTCCTATAAACCCTTTCGAGTGCTAAATAAAACAGGAGAAAGAGCATACTCATGCAAATTAGAAACCACAGCTGTATGGGGCAGAGTCTCACTGGGGCCTTCATCGCTGCTCAGTGCTGCCTCTGCTTGTCTTTGGTTAGCTTCCATTGACCCTTGTAAGCTTCAGCAAATGCACCATGAGTCCTCTACCTGCCCTCCCAATTCCCCTACACTCAACAAAGGACACTGCTTCCTAATTTGCCAAGAAAACAGAAGTCATCATGTGTGAACTCCCCCAAATCTTCCATTGACAAATTTACTGATATATATAGTCACCCTAATGTCCTTCCCTCTAATCCCACTCCCATCTCTTCTAGAACCTTGCTCCATCTCTTGTAGCTTTTTTTTTTTTTTTTTTGAGACGGAGTCTTGCTCTGTCACCCAGGCTGGAGTACAGTGGTGCAATCTTGGGTCACTGCAACATCTGTCTCCCAGGTTCAAGTGATTCGAGTGCCTCAGCTTCCCAAGTAGCTGGGATTACAGGTGCACGCCACCACATGCAGCTAATTTTTGTACCTGTAGTAGAGATGGGGTTTCACTATGTTGGCCAGGCTGGTCTTGAACTCCTGACCTCAAGTGATCTGTCCATCTTGGCCTCCCAAAGTGCTGGGATTACAGGCGTGAGCCATCGCACCCAGCTGTATCTATTTTTAACTTGTCCTCTCTACTGGTTCCTTCCCGTCAGCATTATAAACAAGTAAAATTGTTCCTGCTTAGAACAATTCTTTTGTTTTTTCTAGACAAAGTCTCGCTCTATTGCCCAGGCTAGAGTGCAGTGGTGCCATCATAACTTACTGCAGCCTCGACTTCCTAGGCTCATGATCCTCCCACCTCAGCCTCCCAAGTAGTGGAGACTAGAGGCTCATACCTCCACATCCCGCTAACTTTTAAATTTTTTGTAGAGACAGAGGTCTCATTATGTTGTCCAGCCTGGTCTTGAACTCCTGGGCTCAAGGGATCCTTCCACAGTCTCCCAAAGTGCTAGGCATGAGCCACTGAGCCTAGCCTAGAACAATCCTGTTTTGACACTACCTTTTATTCTGGCTGCTAATATCCTCTTTATTATTTCCCCTTCCCACTCCTCACTCTAGCTAGCTGCTGCTTCTTTTTTGTTTGTTTGTTTGAGACAGAGTCTAACTCTGTCACCCAGGCTGGAGTGCAGTGGTGCAATCTTGGCTCACTGCAACCTCTGCCTCCCAGGTTCAAGAGATTCTCCAGCCTCCGCCTCCCAAGTAGCTGTGATTACAGGCACCTACCACCACGCCTGGCTAAGTTTTATATTTTTAGTAGAGATGGGGTTTCACCATGTTGGTGAACCTCAGGCTGGTCTCAAACTCCCGACCTTGTGATCCATGTGCTTTGGCTTCCCAAAGTGCTGGGATTATAGGTGTGAGCCATGAGCCACTGTGCCCAGCTCTCACTCTAGCTGTTTATAAGAATACTACACACTTGCTAGCTCTAATTTTTTCTTTTTAAACCTCCCCCTGTTGTTGATGCAACAATGTACAAACTGACTGTTCTTCTAATCATCCCCCATCACTTCTCTCAATAATACAATTCCCAATCTTCTTGCTGCTAAATCTACTGGGTATTTTCCAGGTCTCAGCTTAAGAAAATATTTTAGATAAATAAGGACCAGCAAATGTCAGTAACATTGAGGCATGCAGTACCCTAGTGGGCGTGCAGAATTAGGCTGCATAAGCTCTGTCATTCTCTTAGCCCCCTGACAAACAAATGTTTTACTACATCCTCTCAGGGGAATCACTGACTTTGTTTCACAGGATACTGAAGAAATGCAAGCAGTCTCTTTAGAGAAGAGGTTAGGCTGCCTGTCCCTGATAAGAGATGTGAAAAAAAAAACACTTGCTCAAGCTTATCTGTGAACCAAGAGCCTTGGGCATGCACATATAGGTGCACAATGAAATTTGGAAGTTTTCTGCTTATTTGTTTGGAGACAGAGTCTCACTCTGTTGTCCAGACAGGAGTGCAGTGGCGCAATCTTGGCTCACTGCAACCTCTGCCTCCCTGATTCAAACGATTTTCCTACCTCCACCTCCTGAGTAGCTGGGATTCCAGGCACATGCCACCACATGTGCCTAATTTTTGTATTTTTAGTAGAGATGGGGTTTCACCATATTGGCCAGGCTTGTCTTGAACTCCTGATCTCAAGTGATGGTCCGTCTCAGCCTCCCAAAGTGCTGGGATTATAGCCATGAGCCACTGCGCCTGGCCAAAATCTGGAAGTTTTCCTAAGTTAGCAATTATTTTTTCGAGTTGGGGGTCTGTGGAGAGGGACACAATAGGAGATAGTGTGGGTCCTACCGATGACAGCATATGTGCCTGGGGGAAGGAATAGCCCCGCCCTGGAAATTTACCTGAAAAGGGAGTTCTCTAATTTGTTCCTTTAGTTTCCTACTCCGCAGGTTTGGGGATGTGGAAGGCTGTAGAAATATGTCCCAGCATTGTCAGGGAAGGTGCCCGGGCTTCTTGACAAAATGTCTTAATTACCAGTTCTATTCTTGGAATGTGAGCACTGGTTAGGTGAAAATTCTGGTTCAGTAGGGCTGAGAGATCTCAGGGAGGCTGAAACAGGAACAAGGTTTTCTTTTCTTTTTCTTTTTTTTTTTTTGTGAGATAGAGTCTCACTCTGTTGCCAGGCTGGAGGGCAGTGGTGCGATCTCGGCTCACTGCAACCTCTGCCTCCTGGGTTCAAGCGATTATCTTGCCTTGGCCTCCTAAGTAGCTGGGACTACAGGCACACGACACCACGCCCAGCTAATTTTTGTATTTTTAGTAGAGACAAGGTTTCACCATGTTGGCCAGGATGGTCTCAATCTCTTGACCTCGTGATCTGCCCGCCTCGGCCTCCCAAAGTGTTGGGATTACAGGCGTGAGCCACTGTGCCCAGCCAGGAACAAGGTTTTCTACCTAAGATCACTTAGAGCATTAAAAGCAAGAAGGACAGCCAAGTCAAAGTCAACTTGAAAAAGCCAAAGAGTTTGAATGACAGAAAACCAAGTCCAAATGATGAAGCCAGATACCAGAGCAAAGAGCCAGAGTGGGAACTCACAGAGATGGGGTAGGTTCACCTGGTGTCATGGACCAGAGTAGAAACTACCTAACTCAGCATCTGGTGTACAGTCAGCAGTCCACTCCTTGTTAAAACAGTCAAGCAGAACATTGTAGGTGGTATGCCAGCAATAAGAAACTAAGGTGGTTGGGATTTTTTTTTTTTTTTTTGGGTCAAGAAATTCCGTATTTAAGGGAATGATTTAAAGAAGACATTATAAAGCCAACAGATCCAGGTTTTGAAATATTTAAGTAGGCTGGGCACGGTGGCTCAAGCCTGTAATCCCAGTACTTTGGGAGGCCGAGGCGGGCGGATCACGAGGTCAGGAGATCGAGATCATCCTGGCTAACACGGCAAAACCCCGTCTCTACTAAAAATACAAAAAATTAGCTGGGTGTGGTGGCCGGCGCCTGTAGTCCCAGCTACTCAGGAGGCTGAGGCAGGAGAATGGCGTGAACCCAGAAAGTGGAGCTTGCAATGAGCCAATATCACGCCACTGCACTCCACCCCGGGCGACAGAGCGAGACTCCATCTCAGGAAAAAAAAAACAAAAAAAGGAAATATTTAAGTAAAATGACAGCATGACACTAATAAACAAAAATATAATCTAAATTGTTTTTTATTTTTGAGATAGAGACCTGCTCTGCTACCCAGGCTGGAGTGCAGTGGCATGATCTTGGCTCACTGCAACCTCCACTTCCAGGTTTAAGCAATTCTCTTGCCTCAGCCTCCCGAGTAGCTGGGCCTACAGGCGAGGCCACCACGCCCGGCTAATTTTTTGAATTTTTAGTAGAGAGTGGGTTTCATCATGTTGGCCAGGCTGGTCTCGAACTCCTGACCTCAGGTGATCCATCTGCCTAGGCCTCCCAAAGTGCTAGGATTACAGGCATGAGCCACCGCGCCCAGCCATAATCTCAATTCTGACAGGAGAATGTGGACGAAATACTGGGACTAGAAATGGAGAAATGGAAAAATGATACAAAAGGGCTACTTAAAAGCACTTTACTGCAGAGGGGAACAGCCAGTCCATAGGGATACATATCTTTAGGAGAATAAGGAGGAAGAAAATGCAGAAAAGGGGCAGGGGGAGATACGGAGAGAGGCTGGAGACACGAATCGTGTGCATCACAAGCCAGGGTGGAAGAACATTTCAAGAAGGGAAAGTCAACACAATTCTAACTGGCTTTGTAGCCACTCGATTTGACTGGAAGGAAATTAGTGGTAATCTCCAAGAAACCAATGTTAGTAGCAGAGGTAGGAATCGGGGTAGTATCACAAAGGAGAGCAAGAGAATTAGAAATTAGGCTGTGGGTTGTAGACAAGTGTCAAGAGTTTGATGATAAAAGGAAAAAGAAAAGATGAAAAATAGATTAAAATGGCAGAAGATTTTTGACATGGAAAAGAAAGCTTTTTAAAAAATTTCTTCTCGGATCACCTCTCATGGAAAAGAAAGATTTAAAGAATACTGAGAGGGGATGTGTAAATAAAAAATATGAAGAAAGTGCTGTGTGGATATCTGCAATATCAAAAAAAATATGAAGAAAGTGCTGTGTGGATATCTGCAATATCAAGGTATTTATGGGTGTTTAAATGGATACCTTCAAAATAACCTCTGTTTTGTGTGCATTTTTAAAACAATAAGTATATATTATCTGTTCAATGAGAAAAAATAAAGCAGCCATTTCAACTTCAGAAAAATATCAAATATGAACTGATTCTTTTCAAAAGGCTTAGTATTCCTTAAATCCCAGGGGATATTTTTGGAGCACTCCACTGAGTGGTTCAGAAGTGGCTGTTTTCCCTTATTAAGCAGCAGTGCCCAAGAGCGTGCACTTACCTGGATGAGTGTCCAGCAGGCTGTCTCTTTCTATCACCCACTCTTCCTCTAGCTCCAACTGCGCGATTACCTCTGGCTTATAAAGCTGATACCCTATTCATGGGAGTAACATACATCTTAGGAGTTTGTACTGGGAACAAAATTCTCTCTCAGACACATTCCCAACTTTTTCAGTCTTTAGAGCCTCTGGAGGGGAGACTTCAGAGGCAGCAAAATAAAGCTACCCATCTCAAACTCAATCAAGACGTTCCATCAGAGGACAAAGAGCAGAAAACAAAGGTCTCTGACTCCAAAACTGCTTAGTGTTCTTCTGTCCCAGCCCAAACTATATTCATAAAAGCTTTGGAGGCTTCCACTAGTTCAGGAAATAAACCCACGTGAATGGCTTCCAGTTTCACAGGGATACCATCCTCACCCAGTGCAACCAGATTCCTGTAGTTCTCCAGCATCACGTCTCGATAGAGGTTCTTTTGGGCAGGGTACAGCTGGTCCCACTCCTCTTTGGTGAAGTCCACGGCCACGTCCTGAAACGTCAGTGATTCCTGAAACATCAAGCACATCCCTGCTCAGGCAAAAACGGTTCTTACAGGGACCCTCGGGGAGAGGGTGAAAGTGTCACACCAGGATATCTAAGCCGTTGTGCTGATAGTCTTCAGGACTCTGAGTCATTCAAGTCAAACTTTCCTTTTAAAAAAATTAGGGCCGGGCACAGTGGCTCACGCCTGTAATCCCAGCACTTTGGGTGGCCGAGGCGGGCGGATCACGAGGTCAGGAGATCGAGACCATCCTGGAGAACATGGTGAAACCCCATCTCTACTAAAAAAAAAAAAAAAAAAAAATACAAAAAGTTAGCTGGGCGTGGAGGCAGGTGCCTGTAATCCCAGCTACTTGGGAGGCTGAGGCAGAAGAATGGCATAAACCAGGGAGGTGGGGCTTGCAGTGAGCTGAGATCACGCCACTGCCCTCCAGCCTGGGCGACAGAGCAAGACTCCGTCTCAAAAACAAACAAACAAAAAGACTTGAAAGTCAAAATTACTCCTTGATCTGTGGGTTGCAGAATGGCTGGTGTGTTAGTGGGCATGAAAACAGCATTAGTCTTCTTGTACATCTCCAGTAGAGCTCCTGGGTAACCAGGTGCATTGTCAATGAGCAGTAATTTTTAAAGGGATTTTTTTTTTTTTTTTTTTCCCTGAGCAGTGGTTCTTAACAGTGGGTTTAAAATATTCAGTAAACCATGCAGTAAACAGATTTGCTGTCATGCAGGCTTTGCTGATCCATTTCTAGCACACAGGCAAAGCAGACTTAGCATAATTCTTAAGGAACCTAGGATTTTTAGAATAGTATGAACATTGGCTCCATCTTAAAGTCACCAGGTGCATTATCCCTTAAAAAAAGAGTCAGTCTGTCTTTTGAAGCCATGCATTGACTTCTCCTTCTAGCTATTAAAATCCTAGATTGGGCTGGGCACGGTGGCTCATGCCTGTAATCCCAGCACTATGGGAGGCACAGGCAGGAGGATCACTTGAGGTCAGGAGTTTGAGACCAGCCTAGCCAACACAGTGAAACCCCGTCTCTACTAATAAACAAAAGGAATGAATAAATAAATAAATAAAGTCCTAGATGTCATCTTCTTCCAAAATAGGGCTATTTCATCTGCACTGAAACTCTGTTGTTTAGTATAGCCACCTTCATCAGTGATCCTAGCTAGGTCTTCTGGATAACTTGCCGCAGCTACTATATCAGCACTTGCTGCTTCACTTAGCACTTTTATGTTACTGAGACAGCTTCTTTCCTTAAACCTCTTATAGCTTCCAACTTTTCTTCTGCAGCTTCCTCACCTTTCAGCCTTCAGAGAATTGAAGAGAGGTAGGGCCTTGTTCTGGATTAGGCTTTGGCTTAAGGGAATGTTGTGGCTGGTTTGATCTTCTATCCAATCCATTAAAACTTTCTCCATATCTGCAACACAGCTGTTTTGCTTTCTTATCATTCGCGTGTTCACTGGAGTAGCAATTTTAATTTTCTTCAATAGCTTTTCCTTTGTACACATGACTTGGCTATTTGGCCCAAGAGGCCAAGCTTTTGGCCTATTTCAAATACATTTGACATGCTCTTCTCATTAATCTTAATCATTTTCAGCTTTTGACTGTCATTCCAACAATGTTCAAAGCATCTTCACCAGGAGTAGATTCCACCTCAAGAAACCACTTTCTTTGCTCATCCATAACTGGCAAAAAATCCCTGGTTCCTTTTAGTGAAGAATGCGATTCTCTTCCTTTCACTTGAATGCTCAGAGGCCATTGTAGGGTTATTACTTGGCCTAATTTCAATATTGCTGTGTCTCAGGGAATAGGGAAGCTGGGGGAGAGGGCGATGGAGGAACAGCCGGATGGTGGAGCAGTCAGAACACACAACATTTATCAGTTAAGGTTGCTGTTTTATATGAGTGCTGTTCATAGTATGTGTACCCGTGTAACAAACTTGCACATTCTGTACACATATCCCAGAACTTAAAGTATAATTAACTATAATTAAAAAATAATAATAATACACTTGAGGAGGGAACACACAGAAGGATCTTCTGGGATACTGGTAATGTTCTGTTTCTTGATCTGGATTAAGATTGCACAGATGAATTCACTTGGTGATAATTGAGTTTTTAACACTTATAGTATGTGTATTTTTGTATGTTCCTTTACTTCAATAAAAGTGTAAAAATTTTTTTAAAAAATTGGCCAGGCATGGTGGCACACACCTATAGTCCTTCCTACTTGGGAGGCTAGGGCAGGAGAATTGCTTGAACTCGGGAGGTGGAGGTTGTAGTGAGCCAAGATCGAGCCACTGCACTCTAGCCTGGGCAACAGAGCAAGATTCCATCTCAAAAAAACAAAACAAAACAAAAGAAAAACCAAACTGGAGTGTTTACCAATTTATAATCCAGCTATACTACAATACAAATACCACACCCATAAATCTCTTTGAGATCAGCCATTCTCTCCTTTGGGTTCCCTGTGAGACTGCAGTGGCACGTCACCTTAACCATTCTTAGAAACCTTGTGTTTAAGAGAGGATAGGTCTTCTGAGGCACTGCTCTGGATCCTTCTGAAGTTGTGACACAGGGTATTAGAGTCCACCCTGGATTAGATCTTTGGTATGAATCCCTTTCTGAATTTGGTTATTATTTGCTGCTTGGACAGATGTGAATGAGAAAGTTTTCTTTTCAAACTCAGAAGTTCATTGTTCACTTATATTTACTAGTTCTTCATTGAGTTTATCTTTTTCCCTCACATTTTACTTTAGGCAGCCAGAAACTGCCAGTTGGCACTTTCAATCTTCTACTTGAGAATCTCCTTAGTAGATCACTGAGTTCATTAACTATATTCTCTATTTTCCTTTTTTTTGAGGCAGAGTTTCTCTCTGTCATCCAGGCTAGAGTGCAGTGGTACAATCTTGGTTCTCTGCAACCTCTGCCTCCCGGGTTCAGGTGATTCTCCTGTCTCAGCCTCCCGAGTAGCTGGGATTACAGGTGCAAGCCACCATGCCCAGCTAATTTTTGTATTTTTAGTAAAGACGGGGTTTCACCGTGTCGGCCAGGCTAGTCTCAAACTCCTGACCTCAAGTGATCCACCTGCCTTAGCCTCTCAAAGTGCTGGGATGACAGGCGTGAGCCACCATGCCTGGCCTCTTGTTCCTGAAGGTAACAATGTTATCCAACAGTTCTTCTTCGAGGGTCTTCTATCCTCCAGCTTCTAATAACATTCTCCTTACTATCCTTTGAGTTTTGACAAAGGCCCTCACTTGTTTTCTACCTTCTGCCCAGTGCTCAGTTCCAGAGCTAGTGCCCTATGGTTTAGGTTTTTGTTTTTGCAGCACTCCACTTTCAGGTACTAAAATCCCTAACAATTATCTTGCTGCATACCAAACCATCCCAAAACTTGGGGGATTAAAATAGCAAGTATCATTTACTTTACTCATAAATCTGCAATTTCGGCAGGACAAGGTGGGAAGGTTTGACTGGGATTGGAGGATTCACTTTCAAGATGGCTTACTCACAAGGCTGGCAAATTGGTGCTGGCTTTCAGCTGGGAGCTCAGCTAGGGCTGTAGGCCTTGGTTTCTCTCCATATGGGCTTTTCCATGGGCTGTCCAGGTTTCCTCCTGACAAGATGGCCGGGTTTAGAGTAAACATCCCAACAGAATGAGGTAGAAGTCTTACTGCCATTTATGATCTGCCTTGAAAGTCACAAAGCTTTGCATCTTCCAGTCACAGCCTTGCTGAGATCCAGTGGAGGGCACACAGACCTCCATATCTATAATGGGATGAGTGTCAAAGTCACTTGCAAAGAAAGCATTTGGGATGGGAGGTATTTTGGCCATTTTTCTGAAAATGCAATCGGTCACATTCACACCAGCAGTGTAAGGTGTCTGTTTCCCCACAGCTTTGCTAACAGAATATGTTACACTTGCGGAAAATATGAAACTCATGGCAAATATCAAGCCTGATGATAAAATATCCAGCTTTCTCTAGTTTTAATACAAATTTCCTCTTGTTTTCAGTACAGATGAACACTTTTCCAGTGTTTAAGATCCATTTGAATTTTATTTGCTGTAAACTGTCTTTTTACAAAATTTTTTCTTTTTTTTTTTTGAGACAGGGTCTCACTGTCACCCAGCCTGGAGTGCAGCGGTACAAACACGGCTCACTGCAACCTTCACCTCCTGGGCTCAAGTATCCTCTGACCTCAGCCTACTGTGTAGCTGAGACTACAGGCGCACACACCACCATTAGTCCCCAGCTAATTTTTATGAAGTTTCACCATGTTGGTCAGACTTGTCTCAAACTCCTGACCTCAAGTGATCAGCCCACCTCAGCCTCCCAAAGTGCTGGGATTACAGGCATGAGCCACTGTCCCTGGCCTTTTGTATCTTTTTCTGTTGGACTCCTAATCTCTTGCTGATTTAGAGAAGTATTTTATATATTAGAAAGATTAGACTACTGTAATTTGAGTGGCAAAATATTTTTTTCAATTTGACATGTATTTTTACTTTGCTTATAGTTTTTAAATGTTTTTCCATGCAGATGCTTTTTTTTTTTTTGTAAGACGGAGTCTCACTCTGTCACCCAGGCTGGAATGCAGTGTGTGATCTCGGCTCACTGCAAACTCCGCCTCCCGGGTTCACGCCATTCTCCTGCCTCAGCCTCCCGAGTAGCTGGGACTACAGGCACCTGCCACCACGCCTGGCTAATTTTTTGTATTTTTAGTAGAGAAGGGGTTTCACTGTGTTAGCCAGGATGGTCTTGATCTCCTGACCTTGTGATCCGTCCGCCTCGGCCTCCCAAAGTGCTGGGATTACAGACATGAGCCATTGAACCCGGACGCTTTTGGTGTTTTTAATTATGGCTTCTGGATTCTCAGTTGTAATTAGAAAGTTTTTCTGGTGAAAGTTATAAAGGAATTCTCCCATTTTTTTCTTGCATAACTTTTTGTGGTTTCATTTTTCATATTTAAATCTTTGATCCATTTGAAGACTGTTCTGATGTAAAGTATGAGGTAGAGATCCAACTTTATCTTTTTCCAGATGTTTCCCCAGAAATCCCAACATCAATTATTGAACAAAGCAGCTTTTTATCACCGGTTTGAGATGTTACCTTTATCATATGCTAAATTCCCCATGTGTTTAATGAATGGTTATTCAGTGCTTCCTATATATATGCCAGGCATGGTGCTTGGGATGCACCAGTGAACAAAAGAGACAAAAACTCCCTGCCTTTACGAAACTTATATTCTAGAAAAGAAAGTAGACAACAAACAGCATAACTGGGTAAATTATATAGTATGTCGGAAGATAAAAGTAAAGTAGGGTAATGGTTCGAGAATGTGGGTGTGGGGCAGTTACACATTTAAATAGGGTGGTCAGGAAAGATGGCACTGCAGAGATGACATCTGAGAAAGAAGCTTGACAGGTTAACAGTGCAAAGGCCCCACGGCCACGTTTAAGGAAGAAGAATGAGGCCAGGATGGCCAGAATGAAGTAAGGGGAAGAAAAGTAAATGATGAAATTCGACAGGTAACAGGGCCAGATTCTACAGGACTGTTTAGGCCATCATAAGGACTTTGGGTTTTACTCTGAGTGAAATGGGAGCCATGTGCTTTGAGCAGAGGAATGACATGATCTGATTTACCGTTACCAATGGTGCCATTTCCTGGGTTCCATTCTTAGAAGTCATCTTTTTTCTTCCTTTGTTTTTACCCCTTAGCTAACCTCTGCTGTTTCTAAAGGAAAGCACTCAAATCTCCCTCCTTTCCTCCAATGACTACACTGTTTTCTATCATTGAAAATGCTACAGTAGCTTAACTGGTTTTTCCCCTTTCAACTTCTGCCTCTCACAAATTCAGTTAAGATATATAGCACCAGGATGATTTTTAATGTAGAAATGGATTACTTATTATGTTATCTTTCTGCTTAAATTCCCCCAAAGGCTTTCCACTGCACTCAGAGTAAAAGTCAGACCTGTTTTCATGGCCACAGGCTTTGTGTATTTAAGCCCTGCTCACTTCTCCAAGCTCACTTCAAGTCATTCTCTCCCTCCTTCCACGCCAACCACAGTGGCCTTCTTTTAATTTCTCAAATATACCCATGTTTTTTGCAGGTGATTTTTAGCATATGTCCAAAATGCTCTTTTCCACTTACTTTTTGTAGGTTCTACGTATCTTTTCTTTCTCATCTTAAATATCACTTCCCCACAGTTTTTCCCTGATTCCCTAATGTGTATTCATAGCACCTTGTTTTCATTTTGTTTAAAAAACATCTCTTTTGCAATTTATTAGTATAGTTGCTAAATGTCTTTCAATAAGCTCCGTGGGTTTGGGGTCAGGTCTATTTTTCTCAGTGATGTCTAGCTGCTAAAAAGCGTAATTTTTGTCACATATGAAATGACCAGTAGACCATAAGAAGAAAAAAGGAAAAGAAAAAAAATTTCTGTTACATACTAGCTGCTCAAAAAATATTTATTGAGTGAATGAATCATCTTCCTTCTAAACATAATAAATGGTTCCAGAAAATTAAAACTAACTCCTTGGGCTAGAATGTGGAAAAGCAGACATGCCACCTTAGTTCTAAATGTCTTTCTATTCCTGTCTTTGGGGAGTCTTACAGTTAATTAAGAATAAACCAATTGGGCCAGGTGCGGTGGCTCATGCCTGTAATCCCAATACTTTGGGAGGCTGAGGTGGGTGGACCAGTCTCTACTAAAATACAAAAATTAGCTGGGCGTGGTGGCGTGTGCCTGTAATCCCAGCTACTTGGGAGGCTGAGGCAGGAGAATCACTTGAACCTGGGAGGTGGAGGTTGCAGTGAGCCAAGATTGTGCCATTGCACTCCAGCCTGGGTGACACAGTAAGTCTCTGTCTCAAAAAAAAAAAAAAAAAAAAAAAAAAAAAGAATAAACCAAATGAATCTATCCCTTGAAACCCAAAGACCCCAAAGCACTAATATACACCAAATAAAAGCTCAGCTCTAGCTGGCAGTCTCCTTATTGTCCCTGCTCTCGCTCAAGTTTTATTTCCTGTCTGCAATAGTACCCCGTTTTCTCTAATCTCCAAACCCTACCTGCTGGTATTGGCACAAATTCAAACTCTGCCTTTTTCATGAAGTCTTCCCTCATCCCTACAGTCCCAATCAGACTTCTCCCTTTTCCCAGCACCTGTTGTATTTGTTTTCTTTTGCATTCACAGCAGCATCCAACATTATGCATTTTTGAGTATTAGTTGTATGATGTGGGTTTTAACAAGCCCCCCCATGCTGCGTGTGGCGGCTCACACCTGCAATCCCAGCACTTCAGCAGGGAGAGGTGGGAGGATGGCTTGAGCCCAGGACTTTAAGAGCAGCTTGGGCAACATAGTGAAAGCTTGTCTCTACAAAAAACAAAAAACAAACCAAAAAAATCCCCTTCAATGAGTTTATTGGCTACATAAGAATAATGATATCACATATTATTGGAATGATAGAAATCCTATCTGAAGCAATTGAGACTGGTATCTGATGTGTTAATTTAAAAAGATGGCTAAATTAGCGATCCATAAAATAGATCTTAAACATTTTATTTTAATTTAAAACATATAAATGTGCATTCATTTTCTCATCTTTGGAAATAAAACTAAGCCTATTTTTTTTTTTTGAGATGGAGTCTTGCTCTGTTGCCCAGGCTGGAGTGCAGTGGCATGATCTCAGCTCAATGCAACCTCTGCCTCCCGGGTTCAAGCGGTTCTCCTGCCTCAGCCTCCCGAGTAGCTGGGACGACAGGCACTCACCACCATGCCTGGCTAATTTTTGTATTTTTAGTAGAGATGGGGTTTCACCATATTAGGCTGCTCCTGGAACTCCTGACCTTGTGATCTGCCTGCCTCGGGCTCCCAAAGTGCTGGGATTATAGGCATGAGCCACTGCACACAGTCAGCTAAGCCTTTTCTATGAGTGATTTTAAAGACTGGGTACTCATACCTATAAAGAAACAGTTTCTGTTTCATGAAGTTGGAATAAGCAACTGACACATGGGAAATGATATTTGTGGAGGAATCCTGAGAGTTTTATGATTTTTCTTCAGTGATGTAGTATTGCTAACACCTAATTTGAAAGCAATTTTTCAAAAGTGACAGCATTTATCAACTCCTTCCAAAGCATTAGACTAATTTTCATAGAAACAATTCTTGTTGCACTCATACTCATCAGTTTACATAATACCCAATCAGATTATAGAATCATAACAGACTTAGGCCTGGCGTGGTGGCTCACGTCTGTAACCCCAGCTCTTTGGGAGGCCAAGGTGGGTGGATAACGATGTCAGGAGATCGAGACCATCCTGGCTAACTCAGTGAAAGCCCATCTCTACTAAAAATACAAAAAATTAGCCAGGCATAGTGGCGGGCGCCTGTAGTCCCAGCTACTTGGGAGGCTGAGGCAGGAGAATTATTTAAACCCAGGAGGCAGAGGTTGCAGTGAGCTGAGATCGCGCCACTGCACTCTAGCCTGGGCAACAGAGTGAGACTTCGTCTCAAAAAAAAAAAAAAAAAAAAGAGGAATCATAATAGACTTAAACAGGTTTTGGAAGAGATACAACAGAGGCTTGAGAAACATTAATTTGTGATTGATGTTACCCTCAGGCATACTTATTAATCCCATTAGCTCCAAGCAGTCCTAGGGGCCTGGGCATCAGTCACTGTGATTACAGGGAGAATGCAAGCATTGTTTAAATTTTAGTGAGCTATTTAAGGATGATTA
This sequence comes from Papio anubis, assembly GCF_008728515.1. NCBI lineage: Eukaryota > Metazoa > Chordata > Mammalia > Primates > Cercopithecidae > Papio > Papio anubis. The sequence continues at coordinate 126,077,959 of NC_044979.1, forward strand.
AAAGACAGTCCATTGTTTTCTTTTGTTTTCTTCACAATGTCCAGCACAGGCACGAATCCATGAAATTGAGTCTGGTGAAAATGCTGGAAGGAGGGAAGAGCTAGAAAGAGCTACACAGGTGAATGGAAAACGTGCTGTGGAGAGTGTATCATTTGTCACATGAATCTCCTGGGCTCTGGATTTTTGGGACGCAGCACTTCTGAGAAGTGAAAAAGTAACAGTGCCCACATTCTGAGAACTGCAACGGCGTTTCAGAGGAGAGGAAAACCGAACTTACCTGGGATCTCACCATCTGTGAGCCATCATTCATTTCTTTCTCCTCCATGTTCCCCTCCTGAGAAAAAACAGCATTCTGAGAAGCATAACCAAGAAAAAGAGAAGCATCTTGTTAATACACGACACGAAGGCTAAATTTAATCTGGGAGATTCTGCTTTGTGTAGGTATGGCAGACAGTACTGAGAAGCCCTCTAAGACATAAGCCTAAAGGCTGTGACGTCTCTACTTCTCTATGACATTGGGGAATTCAATGCAGAACTGTCTCTCTTCTGGGGTGCAACTCCTCTTGTTGTGGCATAGGGGAGCTCAGGGGCTTTCAACCCTGGCTAAATACTGGTGGCAACTTGAAAAGAAGCCCTACACTCAGAGATTTGGATTTAATTGATCTAGGGTGGGTCTGAGCAACAGCATTTTAAATTGTAAAGTCTCCAAGTGACTCTAAGTGTATATGAGAACTAGTAGGATGAGGCGATGGAGAGGTCATGGGTGAGGGCCCATTCTTACTTTTTACCCCCACAAGGAATGAATTCACCCCAAAGCGAACACTCCAGAGATCTGCCTCTCCTCTCCCCTAAGGTGATCCTTCCAATATACAAAGGAGACGTCACTCTTCTCATTTTTCCGCATGTTTACCTTCCTTTTTGAGTCTCCGGATTCAGTCTTCCACTGGGATTACACCTCTCTGCAGTTCTTATGTTGTAAAGTTGCCAAAGCTCTGCTATCTTCTACATGACAGTCAGGAGACGCACCAGGACCAGTAGCTTCAGCAGCTGGGGCTGCTCTTGAAAGTTGATTTCCAGTACCTTATGGGGAACAGCCACTCCCTGGTACTAAAGGTGCCCCATCTCTGATGAGAGCCTCAGGAGCCAATGGATAGCCACAAGAATGATTTCTGCTTCCAGGGGTGGCCACTCTCAGAATCTTGCCTTGTTTATGCCGAGTTGAGATGTAGGGGCTCTTGAAGGTTGTTATTACTGTTTTTTCCCCTCCCTAAAGGCACCACTTCCTCATGTACAGACTTCACTATGGTATTCAAATCTGCATCCTGGCAGGGATCTTATAAGATAGAATTTTGGGTTGAAGACCTGTAATGAGATGCACCAGGGTCAGCAGAAGAAATCCAGCAGTCTCAGCCACCTAGGGGCTTACAGAGTCTGTAAAGAGACATACAAACTATTCTTCACACAGACAGAGCACAGTTAGGTGTGGCATTCTTCAATCAAAAAGCACTTTTAGAATTTCTCAGATTCACACATTACAAAAGGCAGAGATGTGTACATGTGTCAATGACAACAAATTCAGCCTCAGTCCTTTTTCCTAACCTTTTCCAGAACAGAGAACACATGCTTCCTGCCTTAAGAAACAGTGATTGTTTTCTTTAGAAAGATGGAAAATCACGTGTTTCAACAACAGAGTAAGATTGTATTATTATTTGCTAATAATCATGAAGGAATCATTCTTTTTCTGTTCACAAAGGTTGACCTGAGAAATCTATTTTAAAATGTTGAGTGATGGAAATAAAGAAAGAGGCCATTCTGAGGAGCAATTGTTTAAAACAGAAAACTGCAGTTCCAGTGAAATGGTCCTGTGAGATGAGGCAGTCATTCATGGCCCAAGCATGGCAGGAATCTAACATTTCAAAACCCCTTCATTAAGAGGCAGACCTTTCAGGAGTGATTTAAAAGCACTTTAAGAAATAGGTTCTTCATTCCCCAAGCATAAGCTTGGAAGAAGCCCCACAGTCAGGAGAAGCAGACGGGTTTTCCCCCAAGATGGGCGACTAGAGATGGCAGAGCCAGTTGTCTGTAGAAAGAACAAAAGTTACAGGTGAGAATGACTGTGGCTGAAGGGGAAGGCCGAGGGAAGAGTGCTGGAACCTGTCAGAGAACCCACGGGTAGAACCTGGGGCACAGTGGAGCCAGGCATGGCAGTTCATGCCTCTAATCCCAGTACTTTGGAAAGCCGAGGCAGGCAGATCACGTGAGGCCAGAAGTTTGAGACCAGCTAGGGCAACATGATGAGGCCCTGTCTCTACAAAAAAAAACAAAAATTAGCTGGGTGTGGTGGCTTGCACCTGTAGTCCCAGCTACTTGGGAGGCTGAGGTGGGAGGATCGCTTGAGCCTGGGAGGCAGAGGTTGCAGTGAGCCAAGATCATGCCACTGTACGGAAGCCTGGGCGACAGAGTAAGACCCTGTCTTAAAAAACAAAAACAAAACTAAAAAACCCTCAACAAACCAGGCATCAAAGGAACATACCTCAAAATAATAAAAGCCATATATGACAAACCCACAGCCAACATCATATTGAATGGGGAAAAGTTGAAAGCATTCCCCAAAGAACTGGAACAAGACAAGGATGCAAATTCTCACCACTCCTATTCAACATAGTAATGGAAGTCCTGGCCACAGCTATCAGGCAAGAGAAAGAAAGAAAGGACATTCACACTGGAAAAGAGTAAGTTAAATGATCTCTGTTTGCTGATGACATGATCTTATACCTAGAAAACCCTAAAGATTTGATAAATGACTTCAGTAGAAGTTTCAAGATACAAATTAGTGTACAGTGGCTCATGCCTATAATCCCAGCATTTTGGGAGGCTGAGGTGGGAGGATAGCTTGAGCCTGGGAGTTCAAGACCAGCTTGGGCAACATGATGACACCCTGTCTCTGTTTAAAAAAATACATACACATATATACACACATACATATATATATTCGAAAAATAAGAAAAAAATTAATGTAAAAAAATCAGTAATATTTCAATATACTTATAACGTTCAAGCTGAGAACCAAACCAAGAAGGCAATCCCATTTACAATAGCCACACAAAATTACCTAGGAATACATTTAACCAAAGTTGTGAAAGATCTCTATGAGGAGAATTACCAAACACTGATGAAAGAAATGGTAGATGACACAAATGAAAAAACATTCTATGCTCATGGATTTGAAGAATCAATATCATTAAAATGGCCACACTGTTCAAAGCAATCTACAGATTCAACACAATTCCTATCAAATTACCAATGTCATTTTTCACAGAATTAGAAAAAACAATCCTAAAATTCATAGGGAACCAAAAAAGAACCTGAATAATCAAAGCAATCCTAAGCAAAAAGAACAAAGCTAGAGGCATCACATTATGTGACTTCAAATTATACTACAAGGCTACAGTAAACAAAGTAGCACGGTACTGGTACAAAAACAGACACACAGATCAACAGAAAAGAATAGATAATCCATAAGTAAAGCCACGTACCTACAATCAACTGGTCTTTGACAAAGTTAACAAAAATATACATGGGGAAAGGACATCCTATTCAATAAATGGTGAGGGAAAACTTGGATATCCACATGTAGAAGAATGATACTGGACCCTTATCTTTTTTTTTTTTTTTTAAGACGGGGTCTTGCTCTGTTGACCAGGCTGGAGTGCAGTGGCGTGATCTCGGCTCACTGCAACCTCCGACTCCCTGGTTCAAATGATTTCTCCTGCCTCAGCCTCCCAAGTAACTGGGATTACAGGCACATGCCACCATGCCCAGCTAGTTTTTTTGTATTTTTTAGTGGAGACAGGGTTTCACCATGTTGGCCAGGATAGTCTCGATCTCCTGACCTCATGATCTACCCGCCTCAGCCTCCCAAAATGCTGGGATTACAGGCATGAGCCATCGCGCCAGCCAGGACCCCTATCTTTTACCGTCTACAAAAATTAACTCAAGATGTATTACATTAAGACCTAAGCATAAGACCTGAAACTATAAGAAACCTGGAAGAAAACCTAGGAAAAACTCTTCTGGACATTGGCCCAGGCAAAGAATTTATGACTAAGACCTCAAAAGCAAACGCAACAAAAGCAAAGATAAATAACTGGGACTTAAATTAAGAAGCTTCTGCATTGCAAAATAAATTTTCAACACAATAAACAACAGGAGAAAACATTTGCAAACCATGCATCTGACAAAGGACTAATATCCAGAATCTACAAGAAACTCAACAAGAAAAAAAAAAAAAAACGCATCAAAAAGTGGGACATACAAGCAGCCAACAAACATATGAAACAATGCTTAACATCACTCATCAAGAGCGAAATGCAAATTCAAACCACAAGGAGATACCATCTCACACCAGTCAGAATGGCTATGATTAAAAAGCCAAAAAAGAACAGATGTTGGCCGGGCATGGTGGCTCACGCCTGTAATCCTAGCACTTTGGGAGGCCAAGGCAGGTGGATCATGAGGTCAGGAGTTCGAGACCAGCCTGACCAACATGGTGAAACCCCGTCTCTACAAAAAATACAAAAATTAGCCAGGCACGGCGGCGCATGCCTGTAATCCCAGCTATTCAGGAAGCTGAGACAGGAGAATTGCTTGAACCTGGGAGATGGAGGTTGCAGTGAGCTGAGACTGCAACACTGTACTCCAGCCTTGGTGACATAGCGAGACTCCGTTTCAAAAAAAAAAAAAAGGATGTTGGTGAGGATGGAGAGAAGTGGGAACATGTACACGCTGCTGGTGGGAATGTAAATTAGTATAACCTCAATGAAAAACAGCACAGAGATTTCTCAAAGAACTAAAAATAGAATTACCATTCAACCCAGCAATCCCTCTATTGGGTACCTATCCAAATATAAATAAATTATTATATAAAAAAAGACACTTGTACTTGTATGTTTATGACAGCACCATTCACAACAGCAAAGTCATGGAATCAACCTCAGTGTCCATCAATGGATGATTCAATGAAGAAAATGTAATATACATACAACATGGAATACTATGCAGTCATAAAAAAGAGTGAAATCATGCCTTTTGCAGCAACATGGATGGAGCTGGAGGCTGTTATCCTAGGTGAAATAACGCAGAAACACAAAATCAAAGACTGCACATTCTCACTTGTAAGTAGGAGCTAAACAACGGGTGCATGTGGACATACAGAGGGGAACAGCAGACACTGGGGACTCCAAAAGGAGGGAGGATGGGACAGGGGTTAGCGTTGAAAGATTACCTACCAGGTGCAATGTTCACTACTGGAATGATGCGTACATCAGAAACCCAGACCTCGTTGCTACGCAACATGTCTATGTAACAAACCTGCACGTGGAATACCATACAGCCACAAAAAATAATGAAATCATATCTTCTGCAGAAACATGAATGAACTGACTTCAGGATGAAGCCCTTTAATGAACACAGGACAAAGAAAGTATCTGCAGTTTCCAGGGCCTAATATTTAAATACATGAAAGGCAGGCACAATTGGAAGGCAGTACACCTAGATATTTAAAAATCAAAAATCTCACTTCTATATTTAATCCCCAGTCCCCAAAAAGAAGGAAACACCACAATACCAGGCTATGCAATGCATCCACAGTGCTCCTTGCTACAAAAGCTTTCAAAAAGGCCAATGAAGTTTTACACTTTTCTCAGCAAAAATGCCAACATAGGAAGCAAACAGGGAAAGAACACATTTAAAAAGGGCTGGCTAAAAAAATTCCCAGAAACAGGATCTAAAAGAGAAGAAAAGTGGAGAAGACTTCCTTGCTCCAGAAAACGTGATAACCTAAATATAGGCTTTTAATTAAGCTGATTTCTGACCACAGAGCTCTAATATAAAAAGTCTTTCCAAATCTCTTACCAGATTTCAGCCGGGACAAACCTAAAATAGGTCTCCTCTTCAGGTTGTCTGGTTCTAAAACCAGCTTTTCCCCCCTAATTGTGCATGCAAATGAATTACTTTACATTTCAAAGGATCCCGTGTTGGCTACTGCTGCTTATGACCACCCCGTGTTAGGTGGGTCCACTTTCCTAGATATTTACAAGAGGACGCCCCATAAGTGTCATACACAAACCCAGCTGGTGATGGTCACAAATGTAAAACCAAGCCCCAATCCCCAAAAATAAAACACAGCTGCAATCTTAAAAGCATGCTCTATAAAATGAGACCATAGGTGCCACACTGCCAATCCCTTACCCTAACCTCCTGTCCCGAGGCAGAGGCAGAAAAACTTTGACCCGAACTTTCTGCTGTGACAGAAGCAGAAAAAAAAAAAAAAAAAGCAGTTCTCTGCAGATATCTTGACCTGAATCTCCTGTCCAAAGACAGAGACCGAAGCCCTCACTCTTAAGGAAAAGGGAAGATTTGAAAAACAGCCCAAATAATGTCTACAACTTCACCCAAATAGTTGGAGGTCTGAATTCAGGAGAACTTACCAAAAATACCTGGTGGGACTGCTGAGGATGGGGAGTTCATGCTGGTGCCAAGCGCCATTTTCAAAGAGAAACACCAGTGGTGGGTGAGAGTCACTCTCAATCCTGCCTCCTTACACCAGGTATGTTGACCTAAAAGGAAGAGGTTGAGGCAAAGTTAATCTAAGTGGAAAGCTTATTTGGGCCAAGCTTGAGGATTTCAACTTGGGAGCACAGATTCAAGTTGCCATGAAAATACACTCTGATTAACAGCAGTTATAAGTGGATGATTTTTTTTTTTTTTTGAGACGGAGTCTCGCTCTGTCGCCCAGGCTGGAATGCAGTGGTGCAATCTCGGCTCACTGCAACCTCTGCCTCCCAGGTTCAAGTGATTTTTCTGCCTCAGCCTCCTGAATATCAGGGACTACAGGTATGCACCACCACGCCTGGCTAATTTTTGTATTTTTAGTAGAGACGGGGTTTCATCATGTTGGCCAGGATGGTCTCGAACTCCTGACCTGGTGATCCGCCTGTCCCAGACTCCCAAAGTGCTGGGATTACAGGCATGAGCCACAGCGCCTGGCCCTAAGTGGATTTTTAAAGGAAAATAACGAGCAGTTCCTGAGTTGTTTACCAAAAATCTATATCAAAATCACATAAGGTATTGTTTGGCTATACATTGTTTTTGTATCATAAATTCCAGGAATGTGAAGATAATGGGTGAGTCTGGAACAAAATGACTCTAAACAAGTGCGCCCTGCATGGGTGCAGTGGGGCGATGTTCTGCACCCAGGGTGCAGAACAGCTCAGACTGATCCATTTTTCTTTTCAGTACAAACTGAAGAGGGCTCCAGAGATTACCTAATTGTAGTTTTCCCAAAGTGTGCTAAATTAGTATTTTATATCTGTTACATTGGTTCCAGAACCCCCATGGATACCAAAATCCATGCCTAAGGAATACCAGTGAAGCTCACTGCCTGTGCAGTGGTTCTGTCTGAGCTGTGCGTTAGACACACTTGTAGTGATTTTAAAATACACAGATGTAAATACATAAACGTCCAGGTTCCACCCAAGAGCTCTTAAGTCAGAATCTGCAGAGGTGAAATCTGCCATCTACATATTTTTTAAATGCCCCACAAGTGATTTTGATCCAAGCCAGAGTTCAGAACAACTACTGGAGCCTTTCATTTCCTTGACTTCCTCAACCTCAATGTTTTTCACCATCTTTCTACTTCAGTCACCCACTTTGGAGGTCACGCCCCTTCTGAAATCTTTCTTACCTTAGAAAGCACTAGACAGTGGGATCTAGACTGGATAGGGAAGGAAGTGAAGACAAGAGTGGCTTAAAAGGAAAGAAATTAGGCTCAGCGCAGTGCCTCACACCTGTAATCCAGCACTTTGGGAGGATGAGATGGGTGGATCATTGAGGTCAGGAGTTCAAGATCAGCCTGATCAACATGGTGAAACCCCGTCCCTACTAAAAGTATAAAAATTAGCCAGGTATGGTGGTGCATGCCTGTAATCCCAGCTACTCAGGAGCCTGAGGCACAAGAAATGCTTGAGCTGAGTGGGTGGAGATTGCAGTGAGCAGAGATCAAGCCACTGCACTCCAGCCTGGGTGACAGAGTGAGACCCTGTCTCAAAATAATAATAATTTAATGTGTCCAACATTAAAAACTCTCACTGGCCACACACCCCTTTTGCAACTACCATCCTCTCTTTTTTTCAAGGTCACAACTCTTCAAAAAATTGTCAATACTTTCTCTACTTCCTCATCGCCCATTTCTTAGTTCTCTATAATCTGGCTTTTGTTCTGCCCTTAGTACTCTGCTGAAACTGCTCTGGTTATGACCACCAAAAACCTTTATGTTGTTCATGCAATGGACCTCATTACTTCTTTCTTTCTCTCTCTCTCTCTTTCTTCCCTCCCTCCCTCTCTCCCTCCCTCTCTCTCTCTTTCTCTCTTTCTCTCTTTGAGTCTGGTTCTGTCGTCCTGCCTAGGGTGCAGTGGTGTGATCTTACCTCGCTGCAACCTCTGCCTCAACCTCTGCCTCCTGGACCCAAGCCATCCTCCCACTTCAGCCTCCCAAGTAGCTGGGACTATAGGTATACGCTACCACATCTGGCTAATTTTAGTACAGGTGAGGTTTCATCATGTTGCCCAGGCTGGTCTCAAACTCCTTAGCTCAAGTGATCCACCCACCTCGGCCTGGTGCTGGGATTACAGGTGTGAGCCACCAGGCCTGGCCTGACCTCATTACTGCTTCCAAGACAGTATCTGATACTGGTGACTGGTGACTCTTGCTTTACTTTTACCGTCTCTCTCAGGGAGCTGTGATCTAATCTCTTTTCCTTTGCCTGCCTTTTCCGTGTTGCTGCTTCTTAGGTTTTCCCAAGATCTACTCTTGTTTCTCTATAGTTGACTTACAGGGATCTTAAAAAGACAAAAACCTGATCGTATCAGTGCCACACTTAAAATTATTCAGGGCATCCTGCCACTCTTAGGTTGGAGTAGAAAGCCAGAAAGAATCCTATGACTGACTGCTTCCTGCTCTCTGCGGTCACTCTCCTGTTTGCTCGAGGCTTCATTCACACTGACCCACTTGTAGGTGCTGAAACATGCCATGCGCCCGCCCTCCACCCCCATGACAACATCTACTCCTTTTTCAGGTCTCAGGGAAGATTTTGACATCATAGACCAGGTGAGGTTGCTCATTTACATCCTTTTCTAGGTAGCATTTTTTTTCCTCTCTCTTTTTTTTTAGACACAGTCCGGCTCTGTTGCCCAGGCTGGTGTGCAGGGGCGCAATCTCAGCTCACTGCAACCTCTGCCTCTAGGTTCAAATGATTCTCCTGCCTCAGCCTCCCAAGTAGCTGGGATTACAGGTGTGTGCCACACCTGGCTAATTTTTGTATTTTTAGCAGAGACGGGGTTTCACCATATTGGTCAGTCTGGTCTTGAACTCCTGACCTCAAGTGATTCTCCCACCTTGGCCTCCCAAAGTGCTAGGATTACAGGTGTGAGCCACCGCACCTGGCTATGGGTAGCATTTTTTTTTTTTTTTATCACTGTAATTATTTGTCTGATAACCCATCTTTATACCTCACCATTGTGTTATGTTAATCTCCATGATGGTAGGAACCTGGTCTATCTGGTTAACTATTCTATTAATATTTTCAGTGTCCAGTGCCTGGCACATAAAAGGCACTTAATAAATATTTGCTACATTTGTAAATGAAAGGATTCTGGTGTTTGCTTTTCTTTTTTTAATTTTTTAAAAACTTTAAATTTTAAACCCATTTTAGACTTACAGGAAAGTTGCAAAATAGTGGAGTTCCTGTATACCACTCACTCTGCTTGTCCTAATGTTAACAGTTTACAAAACCACAGTATAATGTGCAAAACCAGGAAATTAACACTGGAACTTTATTTTTTTTTGAGACAGAGTTTTGCTCTTGTTGTCCAAGCTAGAATGCAACAGCACAGTCTTGGCTCACTGTAATCTCCATCTCCCTGGTTCAAGAGATTCTCCTGCCTCAGCCTTCCAAGTAGCTGGGATTACAGGCACCCACCACCACACCCGGCTACTGGTACAACATTATTAACTGAAATTATTCACATTTCACTAATGTTCTTTCTCCACTAATGTTCTTTCTCTGATTTAGAATACACACTGCATTCAGTTTTATTTTTCCTTAGTTTCCTCCAATCTGTAATAGTTTCTTAGGCTGTCTTTCATGAGCTTCACACTTTTTAAAAAGATTGAAAAGCATTGTATGATGTTACATATATTTAACAGATAGGGCAAAAATGGAGAGATATAGGTTATATGCCTGAGCATCAAGCCTGAGAGACCACCTCCCTGTTCAGGCCCAGGCTCTGGAGTTCATTCCCATCAATGCCATTTTGATTGTGTAGTAAGATGAAAATTTGTCTATAGTTGGGGTGACAAGAGAAATTCACACTATGTATCAAATAGCAAGGTGATGAAGTAAATTATAACAGCATGACAATGCAGGAGCAAGTAACCAATAGATTAACATTACTTTGTCTATTAAATGCTTCAGTGCCCTTGTATACTTACCAATGATTTAAATGGTTTAATAAACACCTAGTTTTATTACACTTTGTACTAGAATAATCTCAAAGATACAATATAATGTATTTTAGCAAAAGAGTAAAATTCTATCAATTTTCTATTCCTTTTTATATATTGACATTCTTATTTTATTCTTATTTTTTTGAGATGGAGTCTCACTCTGTCACCCAGGCTGGAATGCAGTGGTGCAACCTCAGCTCACTGCAACCTCTGCCTCCCAGGTTCGAGTGATTTTCCTGCCTCAGCCTCCTGAGCAGCTAGGATTACAGGCACGCGTCACCAAGCCTGGCTAATTTTTGTATTTTTAGTAGAGACGAGGTTTTGCCATGTTGACCAGGCTGGTCTCGAACTCCTGACCTCAGGTGATCTGCCTGCCTTGGCCTCCCAAAGTGCTGGGATTATAGGCGTGAGCCACTGTGCTCAGTCATATTGACATTCGTAATTGTCATGTCAGTTGATGCAGCAAACTACATGTCATATGTTAGTAAGTGATACAAAGGTTTGCTCTGTAGAGTTAATAGCTGCACCATGGCTGCAGTGAAATCATAATATGTGATCTGTTTAATGAAGGTTAAATCCCTTGTGTTCACTTAACTCAGGAGCAGCCAAATGTAAGAGGTAAATTGGGCAAGGGGTGGAGGGTTGGTGGGTGCAGAGCTTCCATGCCCTCTCTGGGCATGGCAACCTCCAGACCTGTATGTGTTCACCAATCTGGAAGTTCTCCAGACTCCTTTTTTTAGTGTTTCTATGGAGGTTGCATTATATAGTCAAGATTGATTAAAATTGGTGACTTGGTGACTTTAAAATCAATGGTGACATTGGTGACTTTAAAATTTTTTAAAATTTCTAATTGACAAATAGTAATTGTATATATTTATAGAGTACAATGTGCTGCATTAATACATATTTACATTGTTGATGTGGTTTGGCTGTGTCCCCACCCAAATCTCATCTTGAATTCCCACATGTTGGGGGAGGGACCCAGTGGGAGGTAACTGAATCATGGGGGCAGGTCTTTTCCATACTGTTCTCATGATAGTGAGTAAGTCTCATGAGATCTTATGGCTTTACAAGCTAGAGTTTCTCTGCATAAGCACGCTCTCTCTCTCTCTCTCTCTCTCTGCCTGCTGCCATCCATGTAAGATGTGACTTGCTCCTCCTTGCCTTCCACCATGATTGTGAGTCCTGCCCAGTCACCTGGAACTGTAAATCCATTAAACCTCTTTCTTTTGTAAATTGCCCAGTCTTGGGTATGTCTTTATCAGCAGCGTGAAAACAGACTAATACACATTGTGGAATAGCCAATTATCATATCTGTCACCTCACATACTTTTCAATTATTTGTGGTGAAAACATTTAAAATCTACTCTTTTAGTAATTTTGAAATATACAACGCATTATCAGCCAGATGCAGTGGCTCAGGCCTGTAATCCCAGCACTTTGGGAGGCCGAGGTGGGCAGATCACTTGAGATCAGGAGTTTGAGACCAGCCTAGGCAACATGTTGAAACCCCATCTCGAAGAGAAAAGAAAAGAAAAGAAAGAAAAGAAAAGAAAACAAAAGAAAAGAGAAAAGAAAACAATGCATTGTTATTTTATTATTTTAGTCATCATTCTGTGGAATAGATCACTAAAGCTTATCCTTCTGTCTCACTGAAACTTTGTACCCTTTGGTCAACATCTCTCTAGCCCCCTACCACACAGCCCCAGATTCTAGTAACAACCATTCCACTCTATACAAGTTCAACATTCTTAGAGTCCACGTTTTAAGTAAGATCATGCAGTTTCTGTTTTTCTGTGCTCGGCTTATTTCACTTAATACAATGTCCCCTAGGTTCATCTATGTTGTCACGAATAATATAATTTCCCTCTTTTTGAAGGCTGAATAATATTCCATTGTGTATATATACCACATTTTTTTTTTTTTTTGAGACAGAGTCTCGCTCTGTTGCCCAGGCTGGAGTGCAGTGGTTCGATCTCGGCTCACTGCAACCTCCACCTCCCGGGTTCAAGCAATTCTCCTGCCTCAGCCTCCTGAGTAGCAGGGATTACTGACACGTGCTGCCATGCCCAGTTAATTTTTGTATTTTTAGTAGGGATGGGGTTTCACCATGTTGGTCAGGCTGATCTCAAACTCCTGACCTTGTGATCCACCCACCTCAGCCTCCCAAAGTGCTTGGATTATAGGGGTAAGTCACAGCGCCTGGTGACCACACTTTTTTTTTTTTTGGGAGGGAGTCTCGCTCTGTTGCCCAGGCTGGAGTGCAGTGGCCAGATCTCAGCTCACTGCAAGCTCCACCTCCCAGGTTCACGCCATTCTCCTGCCTCAGCCTCCCAAGTAGCTGGGACTACAGGCGCCCGTCATCTCGCCCGGCTAGTTTTTTGTATTTTTTAGTAGACAAGGGGTTTCACCAGGTTAGCCAGGATGGTCATGATCTCCTGACCTCGTGATCCGCCTGTCTCGGCCTCCCAAAGTGCTGGGATTACAGGCTTGAGCCACCGCGCCCGGCCAGTGACCACATTTTTAAAATCCATTCATCCAGTGGACATCTAGGTTGCTTCCATATCTTGACTACAGTGAATAATGTTGCAATAAACACAGGAGTACAGATATTTCTTTGGCATACCCATTTCAATTCCTTTGAATATATACTTAGGTCCTGGTGTGGTAGCTCACACCTGTAATCTCAGCACTTTGGGAGGCTGAGGTGGGTGGATCATCTGAGATCAGGAGTTCAAGACCAGCCTGGCCAACATGGTGAAGCTCTGTCCCTAATATAAATACAAAAATTGGCTGGGTGTGGTGTGGTGCATGTCTGCAATTCCAGCTGCTTGAGAGGCTGAGGCACAAGAATCACTTGAACCTGGGAGGCACAGGTTGCAGTGAGCTGAAATCGTGCCACTGCACTCCAGGCTGGCTGATGGAATGATACTCTGTCTCAAAAAAAAAAAAAAAAAAAGAATACCCAGAAGTGGAACTGCTGGATCATATGGTAGTTTGATTATTTTTATTTTTATTTGAGATGGAGTCTCGCTCTGTCGCCCAGGCTGGAGTGCAGTGGCGCCATCTCGGCTCACTGCAACCTCCACCTCCTGGTTCAAGCAATTCTCCATCTCAGCCTCCGATTTTTTGTTTTTTGAGGAACTCCTGTAGTTTGCTGTGATGGCTGTATTAATTTATATTCCCACAAACAGTGCATAAGTGTTCCCTTTTCTCCACACTCTCATCAATACTTGTTATCTTTTGTCTTTTTGATAATAAGCCATTCTAAAAGGGGCGAGGGCTCTCTGATTGTGGTTTTAATCTGCATTTCCATCATGATCAGTGATAAGCATTTTTTCATATCTCAGATGGCCATTTGTATGTTGTCGTTTTTTAGAAATAAATGGGAAAATTTGAATTTAATTTTCTGTGAATGAGAATATCTATTCAGGACATTTGTCCGTCTTAAAATTGGGTTACTTGTTTTCTCGTTGTTGAGTTCCTTATATATTTTGGATATTAGTCCCTGATATAGTTTGGATTTGTGTCCCCCAACCAAATCTCATGTTGAATTGGAAGGCGACTGGATCACAGGGTAGATTTCCCTCTTGCTGTTCTCGTGATGAGTGAATTCTCACGAGATCTGATGGTTTAAAAGCATGTGGCACTTTGCACTCTCTCCTCCTGCTACATGAAGAAGGTCCTTGCTTCCCCTTGGCCTTCTGCCATGCTTGTAAGTTTCCTGAGGCCTCCCAGTCATGCTTACTGTACAGCCTGTGGAATCGTGAGTCAATTAAACCTCTTTTCTTCATAAATTACTCAGTCTCAGGTAGTTCTTTATTAGCAGTGTGAGAACAGACTAATACAGTCCCATATCAGATGTATCATTTGCAAACATTTTCTCCCAATCTTTGGTTTTTCTCTTCATTTATTGATTGTTTCCTTTGCTGTGTAAAGCTTTTTAGGTTGACGCAACCCTATTTGTTTACTTTTGCATTTGTGGTCATACCCGCAAGAAATCTTTGTCTAGATAAATGTCATGAAGCATTTTCCTCTCTGGTAGTTTTATAGCTTCAGGTCTTCTGTTTAAGTCCTTAATCCATTTTGAGTTGATTGTCCATTGGTGATTAACTCTATTTTTCAACCCCCCTCTTCTCCTCAGAGGTGGGGTGGGGTTTGGGGTTGGGACTTAAAGTTCAACCCTCTAATTACAAGGTAGGTTCCTTTAGCCACTAGCCTCCATCCTGAAGCTACGTAGGAACTTGGAGTCACCAGTCATCTCATTGGTTATGAATAGCAAAAGATGCTTCTATCATCCCTATCACTCAGAAAATGATGAGGGTTTTAGGAGCTCTGTGGTAGGAACTGGACATGAAGATCTACTCTGTACGATGTCAATATGTCTACGATGTTTACAATGTCAATATGTTCACAATGTCAGTATGTCTCATTAATGGTAATATGGCTCATTAATGGCAATATGTCTCATTAACGGTAATATTTACCATTATCACTTGGTCAAGGTGGTATCTACTAGGTTTCTCTATGGTAAAAGTTACTATCTTTCCTTTTGTTGCTAATAAACATCCTGGGGGAAGATACTTTAAGGCTACCTACAGGACGGACGGCTCATGCCTGTAATCCTAACACTTTGGGAGGTGGAAGTGGGAGGATGGCTTGAGCCTAGGAGTTTGAGACCAGCCTAGGCAACATAGTGAGACCTTCACCATGAAAAAAAAAAGAAAAAAATAGCTGGGTTTGGTGGTGAGTGTCTGTAGTCCCAGCTATTTGGGAGGCTGAGGTGAGAGGGTTGCTTGAGCCTGGAAGGTGGAGGCTACAATGAGCTGTGATCATGCCACTGCACTCCAGCAAGCCATGATCACGCCACTGCATTCCACCCTCGGTGAAAGAGTGAGACCCTGTCTCAAAAAAAAAAAAAAAAGAAAAAAGATTATGTACATATCTTGCTTCTCAAACCCATTAATTACATCATCAGTGTATCTCATCTCATCTGCAACAATTATTAATGTGGTGTTTACCTAATGGTGTTCTTCTATTTCCCTCTTACTAATTTAGTATTGGAATTTTTCCATAAGGAAGAGCTGCTGCTTATCCCCTATTCATTCGCTTATTAGATTCTTTGTTTGTATCTATAGAGACTCATGAATATTTATTATATTCTATTAATTAAAAGTCAAATACTTTTATTATTTATTTTATTGCACAAATTGTTCCAGCTTTGGCCATTACGAGACTCCTGTGTTATTTCAACCAGGCTTTCTCCTTTCTTAAGCACTTTCTCATTTCCTGGCAATGTAAGATGTTTCAGGCTCTTGCACTTTTCCTGCCCAGCCCTGGAATCAACCGTTTCTCCAAAGTGCCCTGGTTCCTTTTACTGGAGACGAGGACTTAGAAACAAAGATTTGGGTGCTAGGTGTGCTTATTGCTACTGGGGTATCATTGCTTCTAGGCCCTCTTAGCAGACATAGCTAGGAAATATATAATATATATATATACACACACGCACATACTAACCATGTATATACACACATCGATTATGTGCATGTTTATGTGTGTGTGTGTATATATATATACACACACATATATATATTAAATACCATGAGTTCATACTGATATCCGATTCCAATCTAATACCACAAGGTATTATCCCTTTTTCCTTACTGGTAACTTCCTTCTTCAACAGTAAAAAATTGGTGGCTCTCATTATCTACTTATTTGTTCAATTGTGATATACATATAACATAGTTTTATAATAGAGTTGCTAACTCATACCCTTGTGAGAAACACAATTACTGACTTGATTACAGCATTTATGTGGAATTCTTTTCATCTTTAGCCTTACAGTACCCAGTTAAGATACTGTTTCCTAAAGTTATTTAAGGCTAGTTCTTTTCTTCCTCACCTCTTTCAGTGTGGTTACATCCTTCCTTTGTGATGTAGTTAGGTCCAATTTATTAGTGTTTAATAGTCTCCTCTATTTTTTATTGTATTTATTCTCAGGTGGTTTCTCTCATTGCGTTGGCTTCACTGCTCATCCTTTCTGAGCTACAGAAAAACATACAAATGTAACCACCCTCCTGGACAACCCCAGGTAGATGTCCCTCATATTTCTCAAGCCTAACATATCCAAAACTCATTCTCTCTCAAGTCTCTTGCCATTAATTTGCCATGCAGTAAGGCAGGTCAGAATGGTGACTCCACACCAAACCAATTGGGTTTGATTCCCAGCTCCATGACTTTAGCTGTATGAGTCTGGTTGGGTAAATTACTCAACCTCTCCAGCCTTCCATTTCCTCATCTATAAAACTAGGAATAATAGTATCTACCCGTGGGTTTGTTGTGAGGATTAAGGAAAAGTGAAAATGTGTAAATATTTAGAATATAACAGCACAGGCCAGGTGCAATGGCTCATGCCTGTAATCCCAGCACTTTGGGAGACCAAAGCAGGGGGATCACCTGAGGTCGGGAGTTCGAGACCAGCCTCACCAACATGGAGAAACCCGTCTCTACTAAAAATACGAAATTAGCCAGGCATGGTGGCGCATGCCTGTAATCCCAGCTACTCAGAAGGCTGAGGCAGGAGAATCGCTTGAACCCAGTAGGTGGAGGTTACAGTGAGCCGAGGCCATGCCATTGCACTCCAGCCCAGGCAATAAGAGCGAAACTGTCTCAAAGAAAAAAAAAAAAGAATATAACACCATATAATAAGCAGTAGATAGAGAGATATATCTTAATTCTAACTCTTCTATCATATTCCCCATCTCAGTGAATAGCAACACCAAGCCTGAAACCTGAATGGCATCCTGAGCTCCCTCGTTCTTCCTTAGGCTCTCTATCTAATCAATGTCACATTCTGGTATACATATTCCCTTCAGTATCTCGTGAATGTTTCTGGTCTTAATCTTCATGTCTAGTACGTTGGTTCAGCCACCATCATCTCTCACTTTGATTACTGCCATTCCCATCTAACTTGCCTCCTTGACTTTAGTCTAACCTTTTCTTCATACTGCAGCCAGAGTGATCTTTCCTACACCCCTCTCTATCATGGAAATACCCTCATTTTACTTTTTGGCAAATATTAAAACACAAATTTTAGTAAATATAAAAAAAAATGAAAATCACCTATAATATCACCTAGAGATAACCAGTTACCTTATTTTTGGGATTTATCCTTTCAGGCTTTTTCCATGTATACACATACAAGGATACACATGCATATATTATTAAATGTATAATTTTCTTTTTAGAAATCTACATTTTAATTGACAATATTGTGGATCTCACTTCATGACAGAAAACAAAAGTCAAAACATTCATTTTCTTAACAGATTCATAATATATTCCTTTGCATGGAATAACCAACATTTATTTCATTATTAATAGACCTTTAGGTTGTTTTCTTGCTTCCTTGCCTGCTTTTATAGACAATAGCAAACACTGTTAGACATACAGTTTTTGAATGATTTTGCCTGATTAGTTCCTTAGGAAAAGTGTTATTGCAGGGTCAAAGAAAAGGCAAAGCACTGTCCAGGAAGCTTATATCAATTTATATACTCATCACTGATATATGAGACCATTAACCATGTCAGGCTTTGTTCTTTTGAAATTCATAAACATATTTACACTGAGACAGAAATTTTTATATTTTTAGCTTTATTTTTTAAATATATTACCCTTTCGTGTCATCTGTCCATTTTTCCACTATTGTCTTTTTCTTACTGATTTACAAGAGGTCTTTAGACAGAAGATAGCATGAAGTTAGGGGATTAACTCAGCAGAACTGGATGGTCCAAACCCTGAACACTTCAAGGAAAGGTACCCTGGCCTGCCTCCTTGTGAGACAACCTCTAAAGCCCTGGAATATCCTACCAGTTAAGGGTGTCTTTGTTTGCCTGAGGCCATGGGACATGTCCAGATGTTAATGCTAACAAAGGGACCCTGTTATGTTGAGAACTGCAGGCCGTGTGGTAGCTCCTCCTCTGAAAGGGCTGGAGAATGAAGATCAGCCACAAGGGTCGTCAGCCAAGCCTATATGACTAGCATTGGGGCTCAGAAAATGATACTGCAAATTAAAGGCCTCAAAAGCACAAATTTCTCTCTGGCCTTCTCCTGCCTTCCTTTCTCTCACACCTCATTCTCCCCCAAGACTAGGCTTAGAAACTAGAATACCCCTTCCCCAAGGCAGGTCATAGAAACAACAACCCTTGGCCAAGCGTGGTGGCTCATGCCTGTAATCCCAGCAATTTGGGAGGCCAAGGTGGGCAGATCATTTGAGGTCAGGAGTTTGAGACCAGCCTGGCCAACATGGTGAAACCCTGTCTCTACTAAAAATACAAAAATTAGCCAGGTGTGGTGGCAGGTGCCTGTAATCCAGCTACTCGGGAGGCTGAGGCACGAAAATGGCTTGAACATGGGAGGCGGAGGTTGCAGTGAGCCAAGATCATGACACTGCACTCCAGCCTTGGCAACTAGCAAAACTCAGTCTCAAAACAAACAAACAAAAAACAAAACAAAACAACAACAACAAAAAAACAGGAACGCTTTTTCTCCAAAGCCAGTCATAAAACCTAAAAATATTACCCTAATTCCCTGCCTTCTGTATCATAACTGGCTATAAATAAATTATCTGACCTACCTTGTTTCATTGTAGGTCATAAGACCCTCATTCCATAGTGGTCCTACCGCACACTGGGTAGGAAGGAATACTTCCCAAAGAGAACAAGGAGAATCTGAACAGCCAGGCCTGGCTGCATTTCCCCATTCAACCTATAGCATGAGATCATACCCTTTTTGTCCAATCATATTTCTACACAGATGTCCACACCTAAACATAAACTGTATGTTTATGTTTCCCCGTACCTTTGGGTCTTCAGTCTGAAGGCTCTCATGTCACATAAAACTATGATCAAAGAGTCCGGGCACAGTGGCTCACACCTGTAATCCCAGCACTTTGGGAGGCCGAGGCGGGCAGATCACGAGGTCAGGAAATCAAGACCATCCTGGCTAACACAGTGAAATCCCGCCTCTACTAAAACTACAAAAAATTAGCCAGGCGTGGTGGCAGGCACCTGTAGCCTAAGCTACTAGGAAGGCTGAGGCAGGAGAATGGCGTGAACCCAGGAGGCGGAGCTTGTAGTGAGCCGAGATCGCGGCACTGCACTCCAGCCTGGGTGACAGAGCAAGACTGCATCTCAAAAAACAAACAAACAAACAAAAAAACTCTACAATCAAATAAACTTGTATGACTTGTCTCCTATTACTCTTTTTTTTTTTTTTTTAAAACAGTGTCACTCTTGTTGCCCGGAATGGCGTGCAATGGCGTGATCTTGGCTCACTGCAACCTCACCTTCCAGGTTCAAGTAATTCTACTGCCTCAGCCTCTGAGTAGCTGGGATTATAGGCTCCCGCCACCACACCCGGATAATTTTGTATCTTCAGGAGAGATGGGGTTTCTCTACGTTGATCAGGCTGGTCTCAAACTCCCAACCTCAGGTGATCCGCTCACCTCAGCCTCCCAAAGTGCTGGGATTACAGGCGTGAGCCACCGCGCCCAGCCTATTCTGCTTTTGTGTGTGTGTGTGTGTGTGTGTGTGTGTGTGTGTGTGTGTGTGTGTGTGTGTGTATGTCAGTGCTTTTCAGCAAACCTTCGGAGGGCAAAGGGGAAGTTATAAAACTATTATCAAATAAACTTGTTATGCTTTTCTCTTGTTAACCTGTGTTTTGTTATAGGGTTTTCTGTCATGACCCTTATGATAGGGAGAAAAGGGATCACCCCTACACCAGCCCCCAATTAAAACCCTGAACACCAAGCTAGAGTGAGCTTCCCTGGTTCTGTATGGCATGAACACAAATCTCTCACACATCGTTCCTGGGATATTTTTTCTTTTTTTTCCTTTTTTTTTTTTTTTGAGACACAGTTTTGCTCTTGTTGCCCAGGCTGGAGTGCAATGGTGTGAACTCAGCTCACCGCAACCCATGCCTCCTGGGTTCAAGTGATTCTCCTGCCTCGGCCTCCCGAGTAGCTGGGATTACAGGCATGCACCACCACGCTCGGCTAATTTTGCATTTTCAGTAGAGAAAGGGTTTCTCCATGTTGGTCAGGCTGGTCTCGAACTCCCGACCTCAGGCGATCCACCTGCCTCAGCTTCCCAAAGTGCCAGGATTACAGGCATGAGTCACTGCGCCCGGCCTGTTCCTGGGAGATTTAAAGGTTATCAGTTAAATTCCAGAGAGAGAGAGGACAATGGGAAGCCTGCACTTGGTCTCTCCTGGACCTTGGAGCTTGTTCTATGTGCTTTTTTCTGTTGCTGTTTTCTTTTTTGAGATGGAGTCTCACTCTGTTGCCCAGGCTGGAATGCAGTAGCAGAATCTCAGCTCACTGCAAGCTCCACTTCCCAGGTTCAAGCGATTCTCGTGCCTCAGCCTCCCAAGTAGCTGGGATTACAGGCACTTGCCACCACGGCCAGCTAATTTTTGTATTTTTAGTAGAGATGGGGTTTCACAATGTTGACCACGCTAGTCTTGATCTCCTGACCTCAGCTGATCCACCCACTTCGGCCTCCCAAAGTGCTGGGATTATAGGCGTAAGCCACCACGCTCAGCATGTTGCTGACTTTTAATCTGCATCCTTTCACTCTAACACTCTACCATAAATGCAACACAGTATTTGCTGAATTCTAGGAGTTCTAGCAAATCACTGAACCAGAGGGTGGTACTGGGGACCCAAGAACACAGACAGTAACCAACGACTCCCTTGTCAAACACACATACACATATAGTCTCCATTCCACCATTTGTCTTTTATTTTTGCTGCTTTCTAAAAGGAGTTAATTTGTAAAAGGTCTGTGTTGTAAAATTTGTTTTTCTTCTCTGTAGAGGTTCTAAGTGTGCGTGAGGGTTTTCTTCTTTTATTCCTCATATAAGTTAAACACATTATTTTTTAAACTCAAGTTCCACACATTTTTTATATAAACTCACAAGGGAAAAAACTTGGGAATATATGGAGTAAAATGTGAGGGCCCTTCAACACCTCTTTTTGTTTTGTTTTGTTTTTGAGACAGAGTATCGCTCTTGCTGCCCAGGCTGGAGTGCAATGGTGCGATCTCTGCTCGCTGCAACCTCCACCTCCCAGGTTCAAGCGATTTTCCTGCCTCAGCCTCCCAAGTAGCTGGGATTACAGGCATAAGCCACCACATCCAGCCTCTCCTTAATATTTGATTCTCCTGTGTATCTGTGATACCAGGACAATTCTTCTTAGATCTTTATACAGAATTCCCTTAAGGGATACATTTTTTTCTTGTAATAATGATTTGAGGCAGTTTTAATCTTACAGAAGATTAGAATTTTCAACTCATTTTGATATTATAACTGTTATGGACTAAATTATATTCCATATAATTAATTCCATATAACATATTCCCCCAAATTAATATGTTGAAGTCCTAACCCCCAATGTGACTTTATTTGGAAATAGGGCCTTAAAGGTTGTATTTTTTTTTTGGAGACAGTCTCGTTCTCTTGCCCAGACTGGAGTGCAATGGCATGATCTCAGCTAACTGCAACCTCCACCTCGGGAGTTCAAGCAATTCTCCTGCCTCAGCTTCCCAAGTTGCTGGGATTACAGGCACCCACCACCACACCCGGCTAATTTTTTTTTTTTTTTTTTTTGTAGAGACGGGGTATGGCGACTTTCTCTGTCTGGTCTGCTTTTCCTGACCTTATGATCCGCCTGCCTTGGCCTCCCAAAGTGCTGCACACCCGGCTAATTTTTGTATTTTTAGTAGAGATGGGGTTTCACCATGTTGGCCAGGTTGGTCTCAAACTCCTGACCTCAGGTGATCCACCTGCCTTGGTCTCCCAAAGTGCTGGGATTACAGGCGTGAGCCACTGCGCTGGGCCTGTAATTAAAGTTAAATAAGGTCATAAAGGTGGGGTCTTAATCCAATAGCAATAGTGTCCTCATAAGAAGACGAAGAGACACCAAGAGTGCACGCATACCGTGCAAAGGCCAGCAGAAGAGGACATACAGAAAAGCCAGCTCCTTCTGCAAGCCAAGAAGAGAGGTTCACTGGAAACCAACAGGGCACGCACTTTGATTCTGAACTTACCACCTTTAGAACTGTGAGATACGACATTTCTGTGTTGGCACTCAGTCTGCAGTATTGTATAGCAGACTGAGCAGGCTACGACAGTCACCAAAGATGCATACTCTAAGGTAAAAATTAAAAGCATGCTCTTCACAGTTGACATTTCCAATCAGATGAAAATGACACCAACATATTACAAGAACTGTAACTCATATAGATTTATATAGTCCTCTTTTCTAATGAAATTCACATACAAATCTGCACTCAAATTAAACTGCTTTTTTGGGGTGAAAAAAAGTGCAAGGGTGTAAGGCAAAGCCAGATGCAATATCAAGATCATAAAGGGCTTTGAGGGCATCACTGAGGAACTGGAACATTTTCCTGATGGCAGCAGGGAACCGTGCGCAAGTTTTCAGCAACAGAGTGACTTTCAACCAACATTCATCACTGAATAGCTATCTATTTAGAACCTACTAATTGCTACAACCTACTAAGTGCTACAACCTGCCTTTTAAAAAATTATTATTATTATTATTTTACTTTTCTGTATCCTTCAAATGCCTCACAATTTAAGTTAAAAGAAATAGATCAGGCCGGGCATGGTGGCTCAAGCCTGTAATCCCAGCACTTTGGAGGCTGAGGTGGGCGGATCACCTGAGGTCAGGAGTTTGAGACCAGCCTGACCAATATGATAAAAGTCCGTCTCTACTAAAAATACAAAAATTAGCTAAGTGTGGTGGCATGTGCCTGTAATTCCAGCTAATCGGGAAGCTGAGACAGGAGAATCATTTGAACGCAGGAGGCAGAGGTTGGGGTGAGCGGAGATCACACCATTGCACTCCAGCCTGGGCAACAGGAGCAAAACTCCGTCTAAAAAAAAAAATCATTACATGAAAGGACATAATTAAGCGGGATTTGCTTAAAACATTTATTTTTTGAGACAAGGTCTGGTTCTATCGCCCAGGCTGGAGTGCAGTGGCTGGCTCACTGCAACCTTCATCTCCTGGGCCAAAGACATCTTCCCACCTCAGCCTCCTGAGTAACTGGGGACTACAGGCACACACCACCAAGTCCGGTTAATGTTTCTAGTTCCTTTTGTAGCAACAGGGTCTTGACATATTTCCCAGGCTGGTCTCGAACTCATGAGCTCAAGTGATCCTCCTGCCTCTGCCTCCCAAAGTGCTGCAATTACAGGCGTGAGTCACCGCAACCGGCCTAAACATTTTAAATGAAAAAATGTATGTATGTATGTATATATGGATATATATTCACTGCAGAAACTGTCAGGGCAGTGAAAGAATCTAGAAACATCTGACCGAACGCTGTGGCTCACGCCTGGAATCCCAGCACTTTGAGAGGCCAAGCTGGGAGGATCACTTGCGCTCAGGAGTTCGAGACCAGCCTGGGAAACATGGTGAGACCTGGTCGCTAACTACAACAACAAAGAGTCGCGCGTGGTGGTGCACACCTGTGGTCCCAGCTACTGGGGAGGCCGAGGCAGGTGGAGCTTTTGAGTCCAGGCATTTGAGGCTGCAGTGTGCCATGATCGTGTCACTGCACTGCAGCCTGGGTGATAAAGTGAGATCCTGTCTCAAAACAAAAACATAAACAGAAACACATCTGAGTATACACACGCCTGCAAAATGTAATAAAAGTGTCACGCAATTCCGTGGAAAAGTGACTCAACGGATAACGGCAAGGCAATGAGAGAAAAAGGTAAATCCCTAACTAACCCCTTACCACAAATATCATACTCAATGAAATACAGATAAAAAGGAGAAAAAGAAAATATTTTTTCAATTCTTTAAACGTATTAAAAGAAAATAAAGGCGAACGTTTGCATAATCCTGAGATGAGGAAAAACTTTCCCCCAAAATGACACCTATGGACGCTTGCCCAAAAATAAATTGCAAATTTTTTTTCAGCCTCAGAGTCATTCGCAGATAGTAGAGGACAATGTGTTTGTAATATTGGAACGGGTAAGACCGTCCTATAAAAGACCAAAAATCCGAAAGGGACACGGGGCGGGTGACAGAAACGGGGACAGCGGGGACAGCGGCCGCCCCTCCCCCGGCGGCCGCCTCCCACCTCCCGCCTCCGCCTCCTCCCGGCGCGCACTCACCTCCGCAGACAAAGGGCGCTCCGGGAGGCTCCGCCCTCTGACGCCGCCGCCGCCGCCGCCAGGGTGGACCCGGGCAGGAGAAGGTGCCGAGGGCCCCACCGCCTGAGCCAATGACGCCCGGTGACTGGGCTCCTGGGGCCGGTCCAGCAGCCGGCGCGCCAGGACAGCTCTGACGACAGCCTCCCTGCAATGGCGGCGCAAGGCACTGGCCTCAGATCCCCAATACGCATGCGCCGGCGGCGCCCGGAGCCTCCTTCCCTCATCACCGCCCTCATCGCCCGGGGTCCTGACTCCCACTAGCTTCCCCGGGTCTGCTTTTCATCCGGGCTGTGCGGACCCTGCGCCCTCGAGCCTTGCCAGGACTTTCCGGTCCGAGAGGGTCGAGGGGGACGGGCCGAGGACCGGTCCCTTGGTCCCTGCCAATCAGAAGCGTTGGACCGTCCGTCTCCATGGTGACGACACAAGCCTTGCTCTCAATCGTGGAACCACTCCTCCTTCCCATCAATTTCATATTGATAAAACTCAAAATATAATGATGATGATATTGGCCGGGCGCGGTGGTTCACGCGTGTAATCCCAGCACTTTAGGAGGCTGAGTTTGGTGGATAACTTGAGGTTCGAGACCAGCCTGGCCAATATGGTGAAATCCCCGTCTCTAATACACATACAAATATTAGCTGGGCGTGGTGACGGGCGCCTGTAATCCCAGCTATTCGGGAGGCTGAGGCAGAAGAATCGCTTGAACCTGGGAGGGGGAGGTTGCAGTCAGCGGAGCTTACATCATTGCACTCCAGCCTGGGCAACAGAATAAGACTCCATCTCAAAAAAAAAAAGATAATGATCTCATTATATCATTATATAGTAATGCTACTGATGCAAAGAATGGAATTTTTCTTTTTTTAGGCGTAACATTTTGCTTAGTTGGAATTCAGAGTTAGTGAGTTTTGTTTTGTTTTGTTTTGTTTCTCAGACAGGGCCCTGTTCTGTCGCCCAGGCTGGAGGGCAGTAGTGCCATCAAGGCTCACTGCAGCCTTGAACTCCTGGGCTCAAGCATCCTCCCGCCTCAGCCTCCCCGGTAGCGAGGACTACAGCAACCCTGAGCCACTGTGCCCCGCTAGTTTTTAAAACATTTTTGTAGAGATGGGGATCTCACTATGTTGTCCAGGCTGGTCTAGAACTCCTGGGCTCAAGGGATTCTTACTCCTCAGGCCCCCCAAGGTGCTGGGATTACAGTCGTGAGCACTGTGCTAGGCCCCAGAGTTAGTGTTCATCAGCATCAAAATTGTGTACATCTGTTTATACCAGTTATAATGAGATTTTACATATTTCATCTTTGAAAATGTTTTTAAGATAGATACATACTGCCAAATACTGATCATCCACGAACATATGATTTAACTTGAGTATATTCATTGCTTGGAAGACATTTATAGAGTTCTGTTATATTCTTCACTTGAAATTTGCACTTTAGCATGTCATTATATGGCAGATTAATCACTTCCAATTGAAGGTTAGGTGGGAACTCCTCAACTGCACAGTTACAGGGATATCGAAATATAGAAATGTGCTTTGCATTTGCATAGAGGTCCAAAAATGCTACCAGAAGTATAGATTGAGCATGGAAAATACAGCCACTGCTAATTTTGAGTAGGGATGGTGATCTTGCTTCCTGTTTTAACTTTAGACAGCACTGAAAGTATATAAAGCAGCTTGATATTACTTGTGATTCAATGTGGTCATTGAAATGACTTTATGATAGTATAAGTTATAGGTTACTTTAGCCTTGTAATTTTAGTTTGAATTCATTAAGTAATATTATCAAGTCTGCAGCAAAAGCTAATTTCTGAAGCCGTTTGGTGTTTTACAAGTGGTTGGGGGTGGTTCTTTTCATTTAGAAAAAAATTTAATCTCAGCCCTGAGCTAAAAACAAACATCTTGATAAATCTTTACCACTGTCAAGGCATCAAACTGCTGTGTTGTACGAAAGTCAGGATATTTAGCTTCTATTTCTGACAATAATTCATGAAACTGACAATGGCTAAGTTAATGAGAGCAAATGAAGCTCTCTGTTGGCATTACTGGTTCAATAGCCTATGGCAGACCCAAATATTTTCCACAAAGTACCTGCTTAGCAAATTCCACTTGAGTTGTGCTGTGGTTTGAATGTGTTCCCCCCAAAGTTCACGTGTTGGAAATTTAATTCCCAATGCTGCACTGTTGGGAGGTAGGGCCTTTAACAGGTGATTGGGTCCTGGGTTAAGCACTCATTAATGGATTAATGGTGTTATGGAGGGAGTTAGTTTTCTTAGGAGTGAAGTAGTTCTTATGAGAGCAGGTTGTTATAAAAGTGAGCTTAGCTTATTCTTGCAGTCTCTTCTGCATGCATGCTCACTTTCCCTTCACATTTTTGCCAAGTTATGATACAGTATAAAAGCCCTCACCAGAAGCTGTCACCATGCTCTTGGACTTCCCAGTTTCCACAACCATGAGCCAAAATGAACTTCTTTACTGTATAAATTACTTGGTCTGTTTTCTGCAAACTGACTAAGATAAGGTTATATAAGGTTGATGTAAAAGCAATTGTAGTTTTTGGCATTAAAAGTAATGGCAAAAACCACAATTACTTTTGTACCAACCTAATAATACATTAGGGTTTTCTTAACTTCTTTAAAAATATTCTTGCCTGACCAGGTGTGGTGGCCCACACCTGTAATCCTAGCACTTTGGGAGGCTAAGGTGGGCAAATTGCTTGAGCTCAGGAGTTCAAGACCAGCCTGGCCAACATGGCAAAACCCCATCTCTACAAAAAAATACAAAAATTAGCCAGGCATGGTGGTGTGAGCCTGTAGACCCAGCTACCTGGGGGACTGAGGCAGGACTCTAGTCTGGGTGACAAAGTGAGACTTTGCCTCAAAAAATAAATAATTAAAAAATAAAAATATTCCTCCCTGAAGTTGTTCTATTATACACGAACTATTTATAAAAGCAAATTCTTCAGTTACTTTGAAATTTGAACTGACTCCTAAATAAACGAACAAAAATTGAACAGTATTAGTGGCATATGTTGACTCATTAAGAGCCAAACAAATGTACTTTAGTTGGATCCTTGTTTTCAGTTTTAATCTTTGTAGGAAATTCAGGTGTAAGAAATCCAGTCTGCCAGCCGGGCGCGGTGGCTCAAGCCTGTAATCCCAGCACTTTGGGAGGCCGAGATGGTGGATCACAAGGTCAGGAGATCGAGACCATCCCATAACATGGTGAAACCCCGCCTCTACTAAAAAATAGAAAAACTAGCTGGGCGATGGTGGCTTGTAGTCCCAGCTACTCAGGAGGCTGAGGCAGGAGAATGCATGGAATCTGGAGGCATGGAGCTTGCAGTGAGCTGAGATCCGCCACCACCCAGCCTGGCGACAGAGAGCCGCAGACCTCGCCTCAAAAAAAAAAAAAAAAAAAAAAAAAAAAAAAAAAAGAAATCCAGTCTGCCCTGTGTACTTGTGAGTTCTGCATCTGTGGATTCAACCAACCACAGAGCAAAAATATTTGGGAAGAAAATGGATGGTTGTATGTATACTGAACATTTACAGACTTTTTTTTTCTTTTGATTATTCCCTAAACAATGCAGTATACCAACTGGATACATGCTATATATTATATGGCTTTTACATTGTGTTAGGTATTATAATCTAGAGAAGATTTAAGGTGTATAAGAGGATGTGCATAGGTTATATGCAAATATGATGCCATTTTATATCAGGATTTTGGTATCCAAGGACGTCCTGGAAACAATCCTCCGTGGATACAGAAGGACGACTGTATTCCACTTCAAGTTTTCTAATTTTTCTGATTGTTGCTCCCTCACACAATTATCGTGATACTCTCTGGCCTGCATTCAGCTTGTGGGTGGGATCTAAAGTGAGTGGATGGTTTGGCAGATTCCTTGCAGGTTACAATTAACACTCTAGTAGTTCCGTAAGTCAAAACTTCAGGTATGGTGTAATTCAGTTGAGTCTTTTGTTTCGAGTCTTGCAAGGACCAAATTAAATGTCAGCAGGGCAGTGTTCCATGCTGGAGGCCCTGGGCATGAAACTACTTCCAGTCTTATTCGGATTGTTGACAGAATTGAGTTCCTTGCCATAGTAGGACTAAAGTCTTTCCTTGCTGCCTGCCACCAATAACTGATCTTTGCTCCTTGTATTAGTTTGTTCTCATACTACTATAAACAACTACCTTAGGCTGGGCGTGGTGACTCATCCCTGTAATCCTAGAACTTTGGGAGGCCGAGGCAGATGGATCACTTGAGGTCAAGAGTTCGAGACCAGCCTGACCAACATGGTGAAACACCATCTCTATTAAAAATAAAAAAAAAAGAACTACCCGAGACTAGGCAATTTATGAAGAAAAGAGGCTCATGGTTCTTAATTGCACAGGCCATAGAGGAAGCAAGGCTGGGGAGGCCTCAGGAAACTTACAATCATGGTAGAAGGTGAAGGGGAAGCAAGCACATCTTACATGGCAGGAGCATGTAAGATGCTTATTTTTTTATTTTTTATTTTATTTTTTTTGCTAAGCATGGTTGGGGGACAGGTGAGGCCCCCACAGCTTTTGCTGGGACACACTTTTAAACAAGCGGTCTCAGGAGAACTCTATCACAAGATGGTACTAGATACATGGTGCTAAATCATTAGAAACCACTTCTATGAGCCAATCACCTCCCACCAAACCCATCTCCAACACTTTTGGTTACAATTCGACATGAGATTTTTGCAGGGACACAGATCCAAACCATATTTCTCTAGAGGCCGCCCACATTCCTGGGACTGTTTTCCATGTGAGCCCCTCCCTCTCTAGCCATAGCCGGTCAAGTCCTTCCTGTGCTCTTAATCTCTCTTACTTCTGCTGCATCTCACTGAGCTAGCCTTGGTCTTTTTTTTAAAAGCACCAGGGTGACTCCTGATTTTAAAAAATAACGAGGTGTAGACTCAGCCTTTTTTTGCCTTGGTAAATTGAGTTTTTATTTTATTTTATTTTATTTTTTATTTCCATAGGATTTTGGGGAACAGGTGGTGTTTGGTTACATGAGTAAGTTCTTTAGTGAGATTTTGGTGCACCCATCACCCGAGCAGTATACACTGTACCCAATTTGTAGTCTTTTATCCCTCAACCCCTTCTACCCTTTCCCTTGAGTCCGAAAGTCCACTGTATTGTTCTTATGCCTTTGCATCCTCATAGCTTAGCTCCCATTTATGAGTGAGAATATACAATGTTTGGTTTTTCCATTCCTGAGTTACTTCACTTAGAGTAATAGTCTCCAATTCCATCCAGGTTGCTCTGAACGCCATTATTTCTTTCCTTTGTATGGCTGAATAGTATTCCATGGTATATACATACCACAATTCCTTTTTTTTTTTTTTTTGAAAAGGAGTCTTGCTCTGTCACACAGGCTGGAGTGCAGTGGTGCAATCTCTGCTGTCTGCAACCTCTGCCTTCTGGGTTCAAGACATTCTCCTGCCTCAGCCTCTCAAGTAGCTGGGAGTACAGGCACACACCACCACACCCAGCTAATTTTTGTATTTTTAGTAGAGATGGGTTTTTGCCATGTTGGCCAGGCTGGTTTCGAATTCCTGACCTCAGATGATCTGCCCGCCTCAGCCTCCCAAAGTACTGGGATTACAGGTATGAGCCACCATGCCCAGCCACCACAATTTCTTTATCCACTCATTGATTGATGGATATTTGGACTGTTTCCATAGTTTTGCAATTGCGAATCGTGCTGCTATAAACATTACACAAAAAAGATACTTGCACACACATGTTTATAGCAGCACAATTCGCAATTGCAAAACTATGGAAACAGCCCAAATATTTCCTCTGGGTAGATATCCAGTAGTGGGATTGCTGGATCAAATGGTAGTTCTGCTTTTAGTTCTTTAAGCAATCTGGGCACTGTTTTCCATAGCAGCTGTACTAGTTTACATTCCCACCAGCAGTGTAGAAGTGTTCCCTGCCCACTGCATCCATGCCAACATCTATTTTCTTTTTTTTTTAATTATGACCATTGTTGCAGGAGTTAGGTGGTATCACATTGTGGTTTTGATTTGCATTTCCCTGATCATTAGTGATATTGAGCATTTTTTCACACGTTTATTGGCCATTTGCGTATCTTCTTTTGCGAACAGACTATTCATGTCGTTAGCTCATTTTTGATGGGATTGTTTGTGTTATTCTTGCTAATTTGTTTGAGTTCCTTGTAGATTCTGGATATTAGCCTTTTGATTCAGACATCTCATGCCAGGGTAGGAGCCAAAATAAATGGAGCACCTATGAAGATTATAAATGTGCCCACAGGATGGCGGTAGGGAGCGGTAAAATTGAGTTAAAACTCGCTTTGCAATCTGAACCTAGAGTCTCTTTCCTTCCTTTAAAGTTCGAGGCATGGGCTGTGCCTTGTTATTGATGTCCTCTGCAGAACTGGAAATAGTATAATCAGTCTTGGTGAGTGATTGTGAAAGTAATGAATTTTTTTCATTTTTGAGACGGAGTCTTGCTCTGTGGCCCAGGCTAGAGTGCAGTAGTGCGATTTCGGCTCACTGCAACCTTCGCCTCCCAGGTTCAAGCGATTCTCCTGTCTAAGCCTCTGGAGGAACTGGGATTACAGGCGCCTGCCACTGCGCCTGGCTGATTTTTGTATTTTTAGTAGAGACGGGGTTTCACCATCTCGGTCTCCAACTCCTGACCTCGTGATCCACCCACCTGGGCATCCCAAAGTGCTGGGATTACAGGCGTGAGCCACCGCGCCCGGCCAGAAATGAATTTTTTAAAGTGCACTTACAAAGGTCCAGGATATAGTGTCCCAAATATTTTAAAAACAAAAACCCCAAACAAGAATGAATAACTCATTAGTAAATAGTTACAATTTGGCATCATTAACTGGCATACAGAAGCTGCGATGGTGAGAATCTTAAAAGATTGAGTTGCTGCCAGGCGTGGTGGCTCATACCCCTAATCCCAGCACTTTGGGAGGCCGAGGTGGGCGGATCACCTGAGGTCAGGAGTTCGAGACCAGCCTGGTCAACATGGTGAAACCCCGTCTCTACTAAAAATACAAAAATTAGCTGGGCGTGGTGGCGGGTGCTTGTAGTCCCAGCTACTCTGGAGGTTGAGGCAGGAGAATCGCTTGAACCCGGGAGGCGGAGGTTGCAGTGAGCCGAGACTGCGCTGCTGCAGTAACATATTGAGTTAGTTAAGACAGGAGCACAGGAAATCACAGTGTGGAAGAACAGAAGGACATTAAATAAAGTGGCAGCTAGAACATTTTGAGGAACACATTTCAAGAGAGTTCCTTTTTGAAAAGGACCAGCCAGGGACTCAGCTGTCCTTGGTGAAAGAAAGGGTCTCCTAAATGTGATCTTTGCAAAAAATGATTTTAGAAACATTTGAGAATTTCTAAGATTTCTATTCTTTTCACGTTCACACTCAGCAGTCAAGAATGTCCAGAAGTTTCCCGTCTCCATCTGTGATGATATTCCAAAAGGTCTTCCATGAAGGGTTAGAACCTCCAAAGGATGGTTAAACAAAGTAACCCTCTGAGGCTCACTTCAAACTGGAGAAGTCAAAGTATTAATAGAATCACCTGGAAGACCCTTATAATTAAACTGTGTCCCTGGGCCCAACCATGAAACTATTTTCAAAACAGTCATTTTGGCTGGGAATGGTGATTCATGCTCATAATGACAGCACTTTGGGAGGCCGAGGAGGGTGAATCGCTTGAGCCCAGGAGTTTGAGACGAGCCTGGGAAATATAGCAAGATCCCATCTCTACAAAAAATTTTAAAAATTAGCCAGGCTTGGTGGGGCATGCCTGTAGTCTCAGCTACTTGAACTTGGGAGGTTGAGGCTGCAGTGCACTGCGCTTGCACTCAGCCTGGGAGATAGAGTGAGACCCTGTCAGGAAAAAGAGAGAGAACAAGAAAAAAGGGAGGGAAGGGGAAGGAAGGAAGAAAGGAAGGCAGGAAGGAAAGCAGACAAATCCAATTTCTTAAAAAGAAACATTTAATAGGGACTTATGAACAGAAGCCATGTCTGTGTTTTGGGCAGTGGTGAGACAAGATGGTGGATCCCAGCATCATCACCCTCTTTGTATGGTATACAAAGACCCAGGGCTTTGTATACCATAGGGAAAGGGTGATTCAGAAGGGTTGGGCTGGACAATTAAAGTGTGATAGCATCAGGGTTGTTTGACCCAACAGCAGGACTTACAGAAAGCACCTGCTCTTACACAAGGAATAACAGATAAACTGGAAATCTTAGAGGTCTTTCTGGAACAGGGGATAATCAGAAACCAATATGGTGGATTGGTTTCCAAGATGGAGTTGCTTTACCCCACACTTTTCAAAATAAATTCCACCTGCTGCTTCTCACTTTTTTATGCAGCTATCAGAAAATTTTAAATTACGTGCGTGGTTCACCTTATGTTTCTACTGGACAGAGCTAGTCTAGAGTATGTCAAGTGCCTGTTTATATCTGTCCTTGCGCCCCTTTTCTGAATCAATTTTCTTCAGGCCACCTGCAAAATTGACATGATACACCTGGGCATGGTGGCTCATGCCTGTAATCCTAGCACTTTGGGAGGCCAAGGTGGGCAGATCACCTGAGGTCAGGAGTTCAAGACCAGCCTGGCCAACATGGTGACACCTCATCTCTACTAAAAATACAAAAATTACCTTGGTGTGGTGGCAGGTGCCTGTAATCCCAGCTACTCGGGAGGCTGAGGCACAAGAGTTGCTTGAACCTGGGAGGCAGATATTACAGTGAGCTGAGACTGCGCTACTGCACTCTAGCCTGGGCAACGAGAGAAAACTTCAGCTTCAAAAAAGTCACACACACACACACACACACACACACACACACACTGACATGATACTTTTTAATGAAAGATAAAGTGAATTATATTTCAACTTCCATGGGATTTTGCTCACTCAAGTAACTTGAAGTTCATTGTTCTTATTCCTTGCCAAAGAATCCACCAGGATAAATGACATGGAGGGGGAGATTCATTGTGGGACATGTTGGAAGGAGATTCTTGGCTCCCCTCGTACTTCATCTTAGGACTCATGTGGTGTGTGACCGGAAACTGCTCAGTCTCCCAGAAAAAAAATGACTGTTTTTTGTTTTTTATTTTTTTTTGAGACAGGATCTCTCTCTGTTGCCCAGGCTGAAGTGCAGTGGTGTCATCATAGCTCACTACCGCCTTGACTTCCTTGGCTCAAACAATCTTCCCTCTTCAGCCTCCTGAGTAGCTAGAGGCATGCACCATGCCTGGTTAATTTTTAAATTTTTTGTAGAGATGGAGTCTTGCTATGTTGCCCAGGCTGGTCTCAAACTCCTAGCCTTAAGTGATCCTCCTGCCTTGGGCTCTTAAAGTGCTGGGATTACAGGTATAAGCCACCATGCCCGGTGGCTTTTGATGAGCTGCTGCTCATTGCTAAGGAGGAGGGTGGAGAAGGAGGGCAGAGAAGGAGGGCATCACTACCTATTGTGAGGAAAAGTTTTAGTTTTGGCAACCATGAATATCTTACTCAGCAAAACAGACTGCCATCTGGAAATTTAGCTCCTAGACTGACTTTGTGAGTGCAGTCCAATCCAGTTGCCTGAGCTTAGTGGGACATGGCTTAGGCCAGAATTTGGGGTTTGGAGGTGAGACGGGCTAAAGTGGCCTGAGGAGCCATGCCCAGGACAGAACCTGGGTTGGAGGACATAGGATGCAAAGACAACCTTTGTGGGTTTGGAAGGCCAAGGCTGAGGAAGTACCCAGAGCCCACTCTGTACGTGTGTGTGTGAGTGTGTTGGGGCCTCCGCTCTCAGCAGGGTGGGTGTGTTTGTGTGTGTCACT
Organism: Papio anubis; assembly: GCF_008728515.1. Taxonomy (NCBI): domain Eukaryota; kingdom Metazoa; phylum Chordata; class Mammalia; order Primates; family Cercopithecidae; genus Papio; species Papio anubis. Next base: position 126,112,623 of record NC_044979.1, read on the forward strand.
AGTGGTCTGTGTGTGACAAACATGTGCTCTCCGTGTGTGTGTCTGTCTGTCTGTATTTGGGGGATGGCGAGTGTGATTGTGTAGTGTATTGAGGCAACCCATGCCCACAGTGATGTGTGATTTGTCTGTTTGCATGTGCACGTGGGGTGGTGTGAGTAGCTGTATGGTAAGTGTCCTCTGTGGTGAGTGTGTGCATGCGCACATGCATATGTTTGTGTGTGTGGCAGGGTGGATGTGTGACTGATGGTGTGCATGGTCTGTGTGGAGAGGAGCATGTGAACTAAGCATGTGAGTATGTGTGTGTGGGGTGTATGGTTGTGTGGTGCATTGGGGGAATGTGCATCATCAGTGGTGTGCTGTTTGCATTTATGTGTCAATGTGTATGTGGTGTGTAAAGGGTGACCATTCTCTCGTGGGCCCCTGCCTTTCCACATCGTGCAGCATACACACACCCAGGTGCAGCTCTGTGAGCCTTGAGGGTGGTGCATCAGCATAAATCAAGTTTCATTGCAGCAGGAAGAAGAAAGACTGGGCCAGGTGTGGTGGCTCACACCTGTAATCCCAGCACTTTCGAAGGGCGAGGTGGGTGTATCACCTGAGGTCAGGAGTTGAGACCAGCCTGGCCAATGTGGCGAAACCCCAACTCTACTAAAAATACAAAAGTAGGGCCTGGCAGCACGTGCCTGTAATCCCAGCTACTTGGGAGGCTGAGGCGGGAGAATCACTTGAACCTGGGAGGCGGAGAGTGTAGTGAGCCGAGATCGCGTCATTGCACTCCAGCCCAGGTGTCAGAGTAAGACCCTGTCTCCAAAAAAAGAAAAAAAAAAAGAAAGAAGACTAAATATGAATTAACAGGAGTTAGGAAAGTTTTCCTGGAAAGAAGGACCTCCAATCTATGCCTGTGCTCTATTTGGCTGGGATTTCAACAAGCAAAGGTGAGTGTTCTGTTTGGGAGATAGAGGGAGAGGTAAACTTATCATATAGGAGCTTGCAAATGACCAAAGAGCATAGCAGGTGATTCTGGGAGGGTGAGTGACAGGGAGCAGGGGCATCACAAGACAGCTAAGGTGTCAGGCCCAGAGCACCATATCCAAGAGCCAGGGTTTGCTTCTGTGCACAGGGAAGAGTCAGTGAGCATTCTTGGGCTTGGTAGTGACAGGTTCTGGCCTGGCCACTGCCAAATAGGTATTGAAGCTGGGGTCAGTGGCTCACACCTGTAATCCCAACCCTTTGGGAGGCTGAGGTGAGCGGATCACCTGAGGTCATGAGTTCAAGACCAGCCTGGTCAACATATAGTGAAACCCTTATCTCTACAAAAATACAAAAAATAGCCAGGCGTGGTGATGTGCACCTGGAGTCCCAGTTACTCAAGAGGCTGAGGCAGGAGAATTGCTTGAACCTGGGAGGGGGAGGTTGCAGTGAGCCGAGATCGAGCCACTGCACTCCAGCCTGGGCAACAGAGTGAGACTGTCTGAAAAACATAAAAGGTTGGACGCAGTGGCTCACGTCTATAATCCCAGCACTTTTGGAGGCCGAGGCGAGTGGATCACGAGGTCAGGAGTTCGAGACCAGCCTGGCCAACATGGAGAAACCCTGTCTCTACTAAAACATACACAAAAATTAGTGTGGCAGCATGCGCCTGTAATCCAAGCTACTTGGGAGGCTGAGGCAGGAGAATCACTTGAACCCAGGAGGCAGAGGTTGCAGTGAGCTGAAACTGCACCACTGCACTTCAGCCTGGGCGACAGAGTGAGACTTAGTCTCTCAAAAACAAACAAAAAAAGAAACAAAAATAAACATTTGGGGGAAAGGGTGACATTCTTCAAAATAGACCATATGTTGGGTCATAAAACACATAATACATTTTTAAAATATTGAATTATACAAAGTATCTTTTATGATCACAATGGAGTGATGCCAGATATCAATAAGCATAAGAAAACTGAAAAATTTGCAAACATATGCAATTAAAACATTAAAACAATTAAAAACAAAACACTATTTTTTTGGTAGCAGAGGACAGGGTCTTGCTCTGTCACCCAGGCTGGAGCGCAGTGGCACGATCATGGCTAACTGAAGCTTCAACCTCCTGTGCTCAAGCTATTCTCCCATCTCAGCCTCCTGAGTAGCTGGGTCTACAGGCATATATCACCACACTGAGCTAATTTTTTATTTTTTGTAGAGATGCAGTCTCACTGTGTTGCCCAGACTGGTCAAACTCCTGGGCTCAAGCAATCCTCCCACCTCAGCCTCTCAAAGTGCTGGGATTACAGGTGTGAGCCACCATGCCCAGCCTGTTATGATGTTTTTATTTGGCTTTAATATTTGGATAATACTGGCCTCACAGAATGAGTTAGGAATTGTTTTTTCCTCTTTCCCTTTTGGAAGAGTGTGAGAAGGATTGCTGTTAATTCTTTTTGAAATGTTTGGTAGAATTCACCAGTGAAGCCATTTTTTCGTGGACTTAACTTTGTTGGAAGGTTTTTAATGCCCTGTTTTACTACTGCTATTCAATATTCTACTAGAAGTTTCAACAAGAACAATTAGACAATTAAAAAAATGAAAAGTATCAAAATTGGAGAGGAAGTAGTCAAAATATATTTATTTGCAGATGAGAATACATATCCCAAATATATAGCAAATCCAAAAGAATCCATGAAAAGGCTACTAGAGCTAATAAATGAATTCAGCAAAGTTGCAGGATGCAAGATTAACATATGCACAAAAACCCATTATGTTTCCATACAATTGAAATAAATAAACAAAAAAGTTAAGAAAGTAATTCCATTTGCAATAGCATCTAAAAAGTAAAATACAGGCCGGGAGCAGTGGCTTACCCCTGTAATCCCAGCACTTTGCGAGGACAAAGCAGGCAGATCACCTGAGGTCAGGAGTTCAAGACCAGCCTGGCCAACATAGTGAAACCCCATCTCCACTAAAAATACAAAAATTAGCCGGGGATGGTGGCGCGCGCTTGTGGTCCCAGCTACTTGAGAGGGTGAGGCAGGAGAATCGCCTGAACCTGGAGGGCAGAGGTTGCAGTGAGCTAAGATCGTGCCACTTTACTCCAGCCTGGGAGACAGAGTGAGACTCCATCTCAAAAAATAAAAATAAAAAATAAAATAAAATAAAATACATAGGATAAATTTGAGGTGAATGGCTTATACACTAAAAAGAACACAATGTGGCTAAAATAAATTAAAGAAGGGCTAAACAGAAAGACATCATATCATGGGTAGGAAGACTCAGTATTGTTAACATGTCAAGATTACTCAAAGTGATCTGTAGATTCAACATAATTCCAGTCAATATCCCAACAGCCTTTTATGCAGAAATAAGTAAGACAATGCTTACATCCATATGGAATAATTATAAAGGGCTCCAAATAGCTAAAAGCTTGTAAAGAATTACAAAGTCAGAGGAATCACACTTCCCAATTCCAAAGCTTGCTTTTTTTTTTTCTTTTTTAAAGGGTTTTTGTTTAATACATCTGAAAACAATGTATATACAAAGAATTGAGACATGAGAAAGCATTAGTTCAACAATAATGAATCTGTAAGAATTAGGATTGGGAAGGTAGAAAAGATTACTTCAATGTTTTTAAAAATTAGAAACTGCAACCAAAATAAACTAATAAAATCCCTATTAACACTTATGGAGAGTCTTCATAAGACTCTTTCCGTCTGGGCGTGGTGGCTCACGCCTGTAATCCCAGCACTTTGGGAGGCCGATGCGGGTGGATCACCCGAGGTTAGGAGTTTGAGACCATCCTGACCAACATGGAGAAACCCCGTCTCTACTAAAAATATAAAATTAACCGGGCGTGGTAGCGCATGCCTGTAATCCCAGCTACTCGGGAGGATAAGGCAGGAGAATTGCTTGAACCCAGGAGGCAGAGGTTGCGGTGAGCTGAGAGCCATTGCACTCCAGCCTGGGCAACAAGAGCGAAACTCCGTCTCAAAAAAAAGAAAAAAAAAAAAAAAGGCCGGGCTTGGTGGCTCACACCTGTAATCCCAGCATTTTGGGAGGCCAAGGTGGGCAGATCACGAGGTCAGGAGATCGAGACCATCCTGGTTAACACAGTGAAACCGCTTCTCTACTAAAAATACAAAAAATTAGCCGGGTGTGGTGGCGGGCACCTGTAGTCCCAGCTACTCGGAAGGCTGAGACAGGCGAATAGCGTGAACCCAGGAGGTGGAGCTTGCAGTGAACCGAGATCTTGGCCACCGCACTCCAGCCTGTGTGATAGTGTGAGACTCCATGTCAAAAAAAAAAAAAAAGTCTCCATGATTTTTATTAAACTAGAGAGCCTTATCTGGCTGCTTTAGGGTTCCTCATATGCAAAACAGAAATAAGGGGATTCCCCTGACTGGTCCCCATGTTGTTAAGTGTTCTCCACATCCCCACCCTACCTCCAGCTTCTTAATGAAGCAGGCCTCCATCCTCCTAACTTGAGAGGATGTGAATCATTCCACAGATGTCTGTCTTATAGCACCACCCACCCCTCCTATTTCCTCTACATACCAGTTCTTCAGCTGCATTCAACTCATACTACTGAGTTGCAAATCTATGCCAAGCATATAAGACAATGACTGACAGGGAAAAAAATTTTTCATTACAAACTCAATTAATTTGATTCATTTGGTGTATTTCAAAGGTGCAGTACTTTTCTTCATTTACCAGTGAAAGAGGTTAGAAATTAACTTCCCCCAAAAATCAGCAAATGGCAAACAAATGTCCTTGAAAGTCACAGTCACCTACAGTGCATCCTAGAAAAGAGAAGGGGCAAGACAGGCTCCACCCACTTTCATGAGTTTCATCAAATACTGAATCTACTCGAGGGTAGAGAGAAAAGGCAACTTTCAAAAAGGAGCATGTTACTAAATGAGGCATTTCCTATACTCCTTCCTAAGAGCACCGGATGAGGAGCATTGTTTCTCAACTAGATCTAGGAAGTGGAATGTGGAATCATTCTGTCCTCCTCCCTTTAAGAGCTATCCACTGGTTAATGAATTAAAAAAACAGTACTGAAAAACAAACCCCACACACACTGCCCCCAAAGAAGAGAAGAAAAAAAACAACACTAAGATGTCCCAGATTACTCTCCAGAGTGGAACCAGGGAGCAGCTTCAACAACTACAGTTAGTTTATTACAAAGTCATCCACAAGCATGCCTTGCTTTTTTTGTGTGTGTGTGAAATAGAGTCTTGCCCTGTCACCCAGGCTGGAGTGCAATGGTGCAACCTCAGCTCACTGCAACCTCCCCCTCCCGGGTTCAAGTGAGTCTCCTACCTCAGCCTCCCAATTAGCTGGGACTAGAGGCACGTGCCACCATGCCCAGCTAATTTTTTATATTTTTACTAGAGACAAGGTTTCACCGTGTTAGCCAGGATGGTCTCAACCTCCTGACCTCATGATCTGCCCACTTCAGCCTCCCAAAGTGCTGGGATTACAGGCGTAAGCCACTGCGCTTGGCCCATGCCTTGCTTTTAAACAACAACAGAAAAATTTTTTGAAACAAAACAAAAACTAGTACTAATCACTTTTCTGACAATACACAATAACTCAAAATTAACTAGTCCTGGGAGGGGGAAGGGCCATGCCTACGGGCCTTGTCTCACATGAGTGCATGTGGGTAGGTGCAGGGCATTTGTCATTATTCCAAAAATGAATTTTAATTTTTAATCTTTAGTTTGATTTAAACACTGCTTTTAGTATGATGCCGACACTAGTTGTGCAGAAAGGGCTCTGGAGAGATGTTCATAGCAGCACACACCTGCGGCTCTTCTTCAATTCTGGAGGCTCCATGGCAGCCAATATTGCTTCGTCAAATACATTCTTTAGGCCTTTCTGTGTGAGTGCGGAACACTCCACATACCTTACAGCCTTCAGGTCATGGACCAGCTTTTCAGCAGTCTCTGGAGTGACAGGCTTCTGTTTGTTCTTGGAAAGTTTCTCAATAATAGAGGGGTCATCTCTGAGATTAGTTTGGGTCCCAGCAAGCAAGAAAGGAGGTTTTGGACAGTGGTGAGTTATCTCAGGAACCCACTTTTCTTTCACATTTTCAAATGAAGGTGGAGAGACCACTGAAAAACAGACTAGAAATACATCTGTCTGTGGATAACTCAGTAGTAGTAATCTGTCATAATGCTCTTGCTCTGCAGTATCAAAAAGCCCAAGAGTATATGGTTCTCCACCAATCATAACTGACTGCATAATTGTCAAAAACAGTTGGTACATATTCTGATGGAAATTTATTTGTTGTGTAGGATATCAGGAGACATGTTTTACTAACAGCACCATCGCCCACAACAACACACTTAATTGTCTGCATTGCTGAAATAGTTTTGTATCCACTTTAAATATTTCAAATCTGATGTTGACCTCAGCTTCTCCACCGGGGCATTGGCAGCACTCCCCAGTTTCAAAGCTTTCTACAAAGCTACAGTAATCAAAACTGTGTGGCAGTGGCATATCGAAGGACAATATCAAGAATATCAAGAAAGTGAAAAGACAACTTACAGAATGGGTGAAAATATTTTCAAATTGTATATGTGATAAAGGTATGATATCCAAAATACATAAATAACTCCTACAACTCAACAGCAAAAAGGAGAAATAACTAAAATGGATGAAGGACTTGAATAGACATTTTTCCAAAGAAAATATACAAATGGGAAATAAGATGCAAAGTTACCACTTTATACTTACTAGGATGGCTACTGAAAAACCAAAAACAGAATGTAAGTTTTGGCAAGGTGGTGAAACTGGAACACATACATTGCTGGTGGGGGTTGTGGCTGCTCTGAAAAACAGTGTGGCCATTCCTCAAAAGGCAAACCGGCCAGGTGCAGTGGTTCAAACCTGTCATCCCAGCATTTTGGGAGGCTGAGGTGGGAGGACTGCTTGAGACCAGGAGTTTGAGACCAGCCTGGGCAATGTAGTGAGACCCTCATCTCTATAGAAAATACAAAAATTAGCCAGGCATGGTGGTGTGCACCTGTAGTCCCAGCTACTTGGGAGGCTAAGTTGGGAGGATTGCTTGAGCCTGGGAGGTTGAGGCTGCAGTGTGAGCCATGCTCATGCCATTGCACTGTAGCCTGGGTGACAGAGCGAGACCCTGTCTCAAAAAAGGAAGAAAAGGGAAGAAAAGAAACAGACTTAGGCTGGGCGCAGTGGCTCACACCTGTAATCCAGCACTTTGGGAGGCCGAGGTGGGCAGATCACCTGAGGTCAGGAGTTCAAGACCAGCCTGGCCAACATGGTGAAACCCCATCTCTACTAAAAATACAGAATTAGCCGGGCATAGTGGCACATGCCTGTAATCCCAGCTACCTGAGAGGTTAAGGCAGGAGAATTGCTTGAACCCAGGAGGTGGAGGTTGCAGTGAGCCGAGATCATGCCACTGCACTCCAGTCTGGGCAAAAAGCGTGAAACTCCATCTCAAAAAAAGAAAAAGAAACAGATTACAAAAAGCCCTGTTGGGTTTCTGAGAAGTAATGTGTCAGGCAACTTATGCTTTATCTTTGTGTAACATTATTTTTAAAATCAACATATAATGTACACAGGAAAATGCAGGGATTTTAATGAGCTTTTACCAACATTTAAATCCAGAAAGTTTCTTCAGGCCCCTTTCAAGTCAGCCTTCTCATCTTAATGGCAAACACTGTTCAAATTCCTCTTGCCCTGGAATAGCTTTGCCTTTTCTGAAGTTTCACATGAATGAAATCAAATAGTACAGATAATTTTGTGTCTGGCTTTTTCTACTCAGTATCTTGACTTTGAGATTCATCCACTCTGTTTCATATATAAACAAACTCCTCCATTGCTATCTAGTCTTCTTTGAATAAATACACCGCAGATTGTTTATTGCCCTCTTGTTGGACATGTTGTTTATAGTTTTAGGTTATTTTGATAAAGGTGCTATTAACATTCTTATGTAAGTGTTTTTGTAGACATATGCTTTCGTTTACGTTAAATAGATAGCTAGGAATGTAATTTCTGGGTTATATAGTAACTGCATGTTAACTAAAAGTACTAAACAGAGGCCACGTGCGGTGGCTCATGCCTGTAATTTCAGCATTATGGGAGGCCAAGGTGGGAGGATTCCTTAGCTCCGGAGTTTGAAACCAGCCTGGCCAACATGATGAGATCCCCCTGTCACTACTAAAAATATAAAAATTAGCTGGGCATGGTGGCCTGTGCCTATAATCCCAGTAAGACTTGTCTCAAACCCCTCAATGCTCCCCCAAAAAACCCAAAACTACTGAACAGTGTTTTGTTTGTTTTTTTTGAGACAGAGTCTCACTCTGTCACCCAGGCTGAAGTGCAGTGGTAGAATCTCGGCTCACTGCAATCTCCACCTACTTGGTTTAAGTGATTTTCCTGCCTGAGCCTCTTGAGTAGCTGGGATTACAGGCTTCTGCCACCATGCCTGGCTAATTTTGTAATTTTTTTTTTTTTTTTTCAGTAGAAACAGAGTTTCACCATGTTGGACAGGCTGGTCTTGAACTCCTGACCTCAAGTGATCCACCCGCCTTGGCATCCCAAAGTGCTGGGATTAGAGGCGTGGGCCACTGTGTCCGACCTCCAAGGACACCATTTTCAGAGCAAGCACCTGCCGGACTGCATCCTGCCCTGGGGCCCAAAAGCTCCAGCATCTCCACATTCCTGGAACCCCACTGACATTCCCCTCATGTCCTCCTGGACGGCTGCAGTGATGTAACACCAGCTGGACTCATTGGTGTGGCCAGGTCCCCAGCACTGTAGCCCACACAGTATCCTATACTTCAGACTGTTTTTGAGTTTTAAAAAAGTCTTTATATATTCTAGATTCAAATTCAGTGTTAAATGTGTGGTGTGAAAATATTTTCCCCCAGTCTGCAGCCTTTTTATCACTTACACAGAATTTTCACAGTGCATTTTTAATTTTTTAATTTTAATTTTTAAATTTTGATGATATTTAATTTACCAGTTTTTTCTTTTATGTTTTGTCTTTGTTATCAAGTCTAAGAATTTTTCACCAGCACCAGGTCCTGAAACTTTTCTCCTTTTTTCAAAACTTTTATAGGGGCCAGGTGCAGTGGCTCACACCTGGAATCCTAGCACTCAGGGCGATCACCTGAGGTCAGGAGCTCAAGACCAGCCTGGCCAACATGGTGAAACCCCGTCTCTACTAAAAATACAAAAATTGGCTGGGCATGGTGGCTCACACCTGTAATCCCAGCACTTTAGGAGGCCAAGGCGGGTGGATCACCTGAAGTCAAGAGTTCAAGACCACCCTGGCCAACATGGTGAAACCCCATCTCTACTAAGAAAACACAACAATTAGTTGGGCGTGGTGGTGCATGTCTGGAGTCCCAGCTACTTAGGAGCCTGAGGCAGGAGAATCATTTGAACCTGGGAGGCAGAGGTTGCAATGAGCCAAGATTGCACCACTGCACTCCAGCCTGGGTGACAGAGTGAGACTCCATCCAAAAAAACAAAAAAATAAAATAAATAAAATAATAAAAAATAAAAATACAAAAATTAGCTGGGTGTGGTGGCTCATGCCTGTAGTTCCAGCTATCTGGGAGGCTGAGGTGGGACAATCACTTGAATCTGGGAGGTAGAGATCATGCTACTGCACTCCAGCCTGGGTGACAGAGTGAGACCCTGTCTCAAAACAAACAAACAAACAAACAAGAAAACCACAGTGATATAGGACTTCACACCTGTAAACCAAAAAAAGAATTCTAAGTCTCCTCAACCATCTGAACAGACCCCTCCTCTTAGCCAAGGACATTCCAAGGTTAACCTGAGAAACTAGTTCAGGTCAGACATGCCTCATTACACCCTCTTCCCTTTTGGAATTTAGGAAAAACTGACCAGCATTAACATCAACACAGACTTTAAATCTGATAAGAAACATTTACAATCTGTTCTCTCTGAAGCCTGCTACTTTCGAGGCTTCATCTGCACAGTAAAACCTTGGTCTCCAGAACCCTTTATTGTAACCTAGACATTCCTTTCTATTAATAACAACTCTTTCAACCAAATGCCAATCAGAACATTTAAAAATCTACTTAAGACCTTGAACCTCCCCTCCCCCCACCACTTCAAGTTGTCTCACCCTTCCAGATCAAACCAACGTAAATCTTTTTTTTTCTTTTTTTTCTTTTGAGACAGAGTCTTGCTCTGTCGCTCAGGCTGGAGTGCAGTGGCACCATCTCAGCTCACTGCAAGCTCCATCTCCCAGGTTCACGCCATTCTCCTGCCTCAACCTCCTGAGTAGCTGGGACCACAGGCACCCGCCACCATGCCCAGCTAATTTTTGTTATTGTATTTTTAGTAGAGACAGGGTTTCACGGTGTTAGCCAGGATGGTCTCGTTCTCCTGACCTCATGATCCACCCGCCTCGGCTTCCCAAAGTGCTGAGATTACAGGCATGAGCCACCGCGCTCAGCCAAACCAATGTAAATCTTACACATATTGATTGATGTATATTATGTCTCCCTAGTGTATAAAAGCAAACTGTACCCCTGACCACTTTGGGCACATGTCATCAGGACCTCCTGATGCTGTATCACAGGAGTGTCCTTAACTTTGGCAAAATAAACTTTCTTTTTTTTTGGAGATGGAGCCTTGCTCTGTCACCCAGACTGGAGTGTAGTGGGCGTGATCTTGGCTCACAGCAACCTCCACCTCCTGGGTTCCAGCAATTCTTCTGCCTCAGCCTTCTGAGTAGCTGGGATTACAGGCACCTGCCACCATGCCCAGCTAATTTTTGTATTTTTAGTAGAGATGGGGTTTCACCATGTTAGCTAGGCTGGTCTCGAATCCTGACCTCAGGCAATCCACCCACCTCAGCCTCCCAAAGTGCTGGGATTACAGGAATGAGCCACCGTGCCCGGCCTAAACTTTCTAAATTGATTGAGACCTGTCTCAGATATTTTTGGTTCACATACCCATTAGGATGACTGCTATCCAAAACCACAGTAACATGTGCTGGTAAAGGCATGGAGAAGTTGGCACCTTGTGCATGACCGGTGGGAATGTAGTAACATGGTGTGACTGCTGTGTTTGTGTTTTCTTTAAAAATTAAACATAGATGCTGGGCGCAGTGGCTCACGCCTGTAATCCGAGCACTTTGGGAGGCTGACACAGGTGGATCACCTGAGATCAGGAGTTTGAGAACAGCCTGACCAACATGGCAAAACCCTATCTCTACTAAAAATACAAAATGTAGCCAGGCATGGTGGTGTGCGCCTGTAATCCCAGCTACTCTGGAGGCTGAGGCAGGAGAATCGCTTGAACCTGGGAGGCAGAGGTTGCAGTGAGCTGAGATCACACCATTGCGCTCCAGCCTGGGTGACAGAGTGAGGCTTAGTCTCAAACAACAACAACAACAACATTAAACATAGAATTACCATACGATTCAACAATTCCACCTCAGGGTGTATGCCCCAAAGAATAGAAAGCAGGGTCCAGAAAATATATTTGCACAATTTATATTCATAGAAGCATTATTCACAATAGCCAACAGGTGGAAGCAACCCAAATGTCCACTGATAAATGAATGGATAAGCAATATATGGTATGTATGTACAATGGAACATCATTTAGCCCTAAAAAGGAAGGAAATTCTGACACGTTACAACAGAGGTGAACCTTGAAGACATTATGCTAAGTGAAATAATTCAGTCACAAAGGGACAAATGTTACAGAATCCCATTTGTATGAAGTACCTAAAGTAGTCAAGTTCATAGACACAGAAAGTACAATTGTGAGTCCCAGAAATAGGGGAGAAAGTGTGGTTATTGTTTTATGGATATAAAGATTTAGTTTGGGAAGATTTGGATTTTTTGAGATCTATTGCACAGGTTGGTGAATATACTTAATAATTGTGCACTGTTGGCCGGGCGTGGTGGTTCACACCTGTAATCCCAGCACTTTGGGAGGCCGAGGTGGGCAGATTACCTGAGGTCAGGAGTTCAAGACCAGCCTGGTTAACATGGTAAAACCTTGTTTCTACTAAAAATACAAAAATTAGCCAGGTGTGGTGGCACATGCCTGTAATTCCAGCTACTTGGGAGGCTGAGACAGGAGAATCTCTTGAACCCGGGAGGCGGAGGTTGCAGTGAGCCGAGATTGTGCCACTACACTCCAGTCTGGGCAACAGAGTGAGACTGTCAAAAAAAAAAAAAAAAAAAAAATCAAATGTTTGCATTGTTAATATCGCCACCAATGTTTTTAGAAAAGTTTTTAAATGTTGAGAAGCTGTCAAGATCATGATGGTTGATAGAATTTCTCCAAAAGCTCTAATTTTAGCTGTAAAGCTCATTATTACAAAATTTACAAAAATGTAAATTTTATCATTTAGAAAGTACATTTTCAGTTAGTTTTCTAATCTTTTCTTTTCATTCATTATTTTTTGTTTGTTTGTTTCTTTAGACAGGATCTCACTCTGTTGCCCTGGCTGGAGTGCAATGGCATAATCATAGCTCACTGCAGCCTCAAACTCTGGCGCTCCAGCAATCTTTCTGTCTCAGCCTCCCGAGTAGCTGGGACTACAGGCACACACCACCATGCCTGACTAATTTTTAAATTTTTCTTCTGTAGAGACTGGGTCTCGCTATGCTGACCAGGCTAGTTTCAGACTCCTGGGCTCAAGCAGTTCTCCTGCTTCAGACTCCCAAAGTGCTGGGATTGCACAATCCACCTCGCCTGGCTTAGTTATTTTACTTACTGTTACAAACCATGCTTCATTCATTTTCAAGAATCTGTCTTAGAAATCCCCAAGCTTAAATCATCAGTGTTTGTCAATTGCACTTGAAATTAATAATATTCCATGAAAAAAGGAGTTCCTATTTCTCAAAACTCAGTCACAGAACTTGTTTTCCTCAAGACAACCATCATACTTCTAAACATTATAAATGCTTTATGGGTATTCATTGGTTTTTGTTGTTCTGAATATGTGAGGTGAATAGTGCAATAACTAATAATACAATTTGGAGCCTTTTTTTTGATGAAGGTAGCAGGTTTTTTTGTTTTGTTTTGAGACGGTGTTTCGCTCTTGTTGCCCAGGCTGGAGTGCAGTGGCGTGATCTCTGCTCACTGCAACATCTGCCCCCTGGGCTCAAGCAATTCTCCTGCCTCAGCCTCCCAAATAGCTGAGATTACAGGTGCCCACCACCACACCCAGTCATTTTTTGTATTTTTAGTAGAGACGGGGTTTCACCGTGTTGGCCAGGCTGGTCTTGAACTCCTGACCTCAGGTGATACACCCACCTTGGCCTCCCAAAGTGTTGGGATTACAGGTGTAAGCCACTGTGCCCAGCCGAAGGTAGCAGTAGTTTTAACCACCATTGCTTTTGAACCATCAGTGTAAATATCAACACAGTGGAAAGGCAAATTAAACCCTAGTATGGGCTAAGTGCAGTGGCCATACTACTCACACCTGTAATCCCAGCACTTTGGGAGGCCAGGCAGAAGAATTACTTGAGTTCAGGAGTATGAGATCAGCCTGGGCAACATGGCAAAACCCCATCTCTACAAAAAAAATGCAAAAATTAGCAGGGTGTGATGGCAGATGCCTGTAATCCCAGCTATTTGGGAGGCTGAGGTGGGGAGGATCGCTTGAGCTTGGGAGGTTGAGGCTGCAGTGAGTTGCGACTGTGCCACTGGATTCCAGCCTTGGTGACAGAGTGAGGCTCTATCCAAAACAAAAACAAAAAACCCTCGTATTATTAGAAAAAAATTGAACCCATGGGTCCCCCCAAAGAGTCTCAGGAATCCTCAGTGCCCAGTGATCATACTTTGAGAACTTCTGCTCCAGACTTATGTGAAAGAAATAAACCCCTATTTGTTTAAGACACTTAATTAGGCTTTTAAATACAAGATAAGTTGCGTCTCTAGTTCTCAAATAGTTTTTGGCAGATTTGCCAAAAATTCAGTCATTATACAGAGATACGTTGTATAATGTAGTAGTAATTTACTTCAAATTAATTGAATTTGTAGTAATTTACTTCAAATTACCACAGTATTTCAAAAACAATATTTATTGTTGATTTAAATAAACATTATTTATTTATTTATTTATTTTTTGAGTCAGAGTCTTGTTCTATCACCCAGGCTGGAATGCAGTGGCGGGATCTTGATTCACTGCAACCTCCACCTTCTGGGTTCAAGCAATTCTTGTGCCTCAGCCTCCTGAGTAGCTGGGATTACAGGCCTGCACCACTATGCCCGGCTAAGTTTCGTATTTTTAGTAGAGACAGGATTTTGACATGTTGGCCAGTCTGGTCTCAAACTCTTGGCCTCAAGTGATCCTCCTGCCTTGGCCTCCCAAAGTGCTGGGATTATAGGTGTTAGCCACTGTGTCTGGCCAAACATTGTTGACTTAAATCAACAATGTTTGTTGCTGATTTCCATTAAAACCTAGAAATTACTGGCCAGGCATGGTGGCTCATGCCTGTAATCCTAGCACTTTGGGAGGCTGAGGTGGGTGGATCACGAGGTCAGGAGATCAAGACTATACTGGCTAGCACGGTGAAACCTCGTCTCTATGAAAAATACAAAAAATTAGCCAGGTGTGGTGGTAGGCACCTGTAGTCACAGCTACTAGGGAGGCTGAGGCAGGAGAATGGTGTGAATCCGGGAGGCAGAGCTTGCAGTGAGCCGAGATTGCACCACTGCACTCCAGCCTGTCGACAGAGAAAAAAAAAAAAAAAAAAAAAAAAAAAAAAAAAAAAAAAAAAAAAAAAGGCTGGAAATTACTACAATGTCCACCATTAAGTTTCTGATAAATAAATAAAAAAAACCTTCATACATACTGGACTAAACTATACCACAAAACAGAACTCTATCCATATCAGAAAACATTGTTTAATTTTAGGGAAAATGATACACATTTGTATACTAAAGTGCAATAATCCTCAGGATAGAGCCAGTGAAGAGATTATGGCACAGAACCATTCTTTGATTCTGTTTGCTTCTCAAATATTTCAAATACTTGCTTTACAAATATATACTATTTCCTTTTGAAACATGCCTCATATTCTTAGTATCTTTGTGCTGTGTTCGAAAGTAGGGTAGTATGGCCTTCTCAGGCAGTTCTGCTTGGAGATGAGCACAGCACGCTCTCTTGTACTTCTCCTCCCTGTTCCCAACTGTTACAAATACAGTGAATGTTTATTTGGTCCACAACTGGGGACAGTAGAAAGGACACCAGCTTGGAATCAGTTCGAACCTGTGTCTGCTGCACAGCTGAATCCCGGGGAAAGTAAGTTACTTAATCTTTCTGAGTCTGAATTTTTTCACCTGGCATATGGCAATGAAAATACATGTATCTCAGATCTACTATGAGGACTAACAGAGGTAAATAAAGCACATAAACCCTTAGCACAATGCTGGGTGCATAATAGATGCTTCATAAATGAGAATTATCAGTATTTTAGTTCAGTGTCTAAAGGACTTGTTTAGAGTTTTTAAGGTCTGCTTTCACAATTCTCCTTCAATGGGTAAATTCAAATGCTCAAGCCTCCTCTGCTATGCTACTCTGGAAAGTTAAGTGCTTATGAATGTCTTGCTTTTTTTTTTTTTTTTTTTAACTATTTTTTAAAGCAAAATTTTCTACTTTCCTTTCTTATGACCATAGAGTCATTTAAAGAAGAAGAGTGCTCTTATCCTCTTGATTTCCAAAGGGAATTTAACTTTAAGGTGCTTTTTATGTGCTTATGGTCAAATGTATTACTCTACATTATAAGTTGAATATTACATACTATTCATTATATACAAGCCCATCTAGCAAGACAGTCACAGTTTAAAACAGATTAATAGTGTGAACTAAAAACTAAAGCTTGCGAAAATACCTATATTATGCCCCCTAATTGATCTAAATTATGTCATAAGATTAAATTTTTAAGTAATTAAAAATTAAGTAAGTAATTTTTGTAAGTAATTAAATTTTTTTTTTTTTAATTTCCAGCTCTTTTAGTGTAGCATGGCAGAAAGAACAATGCATATGCCCACACAAATATCTGCCGATGGAGATACAGTTAAGTATATCTTTCAAATATAACTCTGCATTTTGTACTTCAGTAAGATTATATAGCTTAAAAATATTGACTTGGTAAACTGATGTAGGCATAGATGATAAAGTCTTGTTTGTTATGTTTGGGCATGAATTAGCTTTTATACTAATTGGAGTTAAATATCAATGGTGATTTAGATAATTAATACATGTTTTTTGAGTCCGATGACCTTATTAGCAGTGCAAAAGACTATTTCTATTTAACACCAAAGAAATTCAAAGTAAAACTTCTGAATCTCCCAATAAGTGAGAAGAACAGTGCTGTTTTGATGGATATATTTGCAGAATGTATGTACTGACAATAAATAATTTTTTAATGAAGTTATTTTAGCAAATGGTTGGATGACTGCCTGCTGATTGCTTTACTGAGTGTGAGGTTAGAGCAAGTTTTTTTTTTTTTAGATGGAGTCTGGCTCTGTTGCTTAGGCTGGAGTGCAGTGGCGCAATCTCAGCTCACTGCAACCTCTGCCTTCTGGATTTAAGCGATTCTCCCGCTTCAGCCTCCCAAGTAGCTGGGATTACAGGCACCCACCTTCATGCCCGGCTAACTTTTGTATTTTTTTAGTAGAGACAGGGTTTCACCATGTTGGCCAGCCTGGTCTCGAACTCCTGACCTCAGGTGATCTACCCACCTCAGTCTCCCAAAGTATTGGGATTACAGGTTACAGGCCACTGCACCCGGCCTGTCATTGCTTTTCATAAATAATCATCCTCTGAGAGGAGTTTCTCAGAGACTGAACCATTGGCCTATGCTCATTCCATTTTATCTTTGGGCTGTGTTGTATATCAAATCATGGTTAATACTCCTTTGTTCACGTGACACTAAAACATAAAATTTTAGAATTAGAAGAGATCCCAAAAGCCAATTAGTCAAACATTAATCTGATATAGAAAAACTAGCAACAAATCCTTTAGCAAGTATCTGTTTGGGCAGCTATAACAAAATACATTAGACTTGGTAATTTATAAACAATAGAAATGCATTGCTCACAGTTCTTAGAGGATGGGAAGTCCAAGATCAAAGGACCAGCAGGTTTGGTGTTAGGTGAGGGCTTACTCTCTGCTTCAAAAATGGCTTCTAGCTGTGTCCTCACATGGCAGGAGAAGCAAACAGTGTCGCTCAAACTTCTGTTATAAATGCAGTAGTCCTATTCATGTGGGTGGAGCCGTATGACCTAATCACCTCTCCAAGGCTCCGTTTTTTTAAACATTTAAATGATATGTAATATTAATACATATTGATGGGGTATAGGCAATATTTTGTTATATGCATAGAATATATAATCATCAAATCAGGGTACTTCATGTATCTATTACATCGAATATTTATTATTTCTATGTTTTGGGAACATTTCAAGTCCCTTCTTTTAGCTGTTTATATAATACATTGTTATAAACTGTAGTCTCCCTACTCTGCTATAGAACATTAGAACTTATTTTTTCTGCCTAACTGAATGTTTGAACCCACCAGCCAACCTCTGTTCATCCCCCCACTACTCACACACCCTTCCCAGCCTCTGGTAGCTATCATTCTACCCTACTTCTATGAGATCAACCTTTTAAGCTGACGCATATGAGTGACATATTTGTCTTTCTGTGTCTGACTTACTTCACTTAACATAACGACCTCTAGTTCCATCCATGTTAATGCAAATGACAGGATTTCCTTTTTTTATGTGGCCAAATTCTATTTTGTTTTGTTTTGTTTTTTTTTGAGATGGAGTTTCACTCTTGTTGCCCAGGCTGGAGTGCAATGGCATGATCTCAGCTCACTGCAACCTCCGCCTCCCAGGTTAAATCGATTCTCCTGCCTCGACCTCCCAAGTAGCTGGGATTACAGGCATGCAACCCCATGCCTGGATAATTTTGTAGTTTTAGTAGAGACGGGGTTTCACCCTGTTGGCCAGGTTGGTTTCAAACTCCTGACCTCAGGTGATCCACCTGCCTCAGCCTCCCAAAGTGCTGAGACTACAGGTGTGAGCCACCACACCCGGCCCCAGATAGTATTTAAATGTGTATATATACAACTTTTTAAATCCATATATCTGTTGATGGACACTTAGGCTGATTCCATATTTTTGCTGTGGTGAATACTGGTTCAATAAACAAAGGGATGCAGAGATCTCTTCTATATACTGATATTTTTTCCTTTGGGTATATACCAAGTAGTAGGATTGCTGGATCATATGGTAGTTCCATTTATATTGGAAACGAAGAATGAGAGAAGGAGAGGGAGGAAGGGAGAGAGGGATACAAGAAGTGAAGGGAGTGGTTGAAAAAAGAGTGACTAGGATCATAATAGAACTTAAGTTTCCATATCTTAGCTATTGTAAATAATGCTGCAATGAACACAGAGCATCACACATCCTGATTTAAAATTATATTACAAAGCTATAGTAATCAATATAGTATGGCACCATCATAGAAACAGAAACATAGACCAGTGAAACACAATAGAGCTCCGAGAAATAAATCCAAACATTCATGGTTAGCTAATTTTTGAAAAGGGCACCAAGACGACATACTGAGGAAAAAATCATCTCTTCACTAAATGGTTCCAGGAAAACAGAATTTCTACAGGCAAAAGAATGATATTTGGACCATTATCTTACACTATACCAAAAAACCAACTCAAAATAGATAAAAGACCTAAAAGTAGGACCTGAAATCATAAAACTCTGAGGAGAGAACATAGGGGAAAATGTCCTTGACATTGGTCTCGACAGTAATTTTTTTTTTTTTTTTGAGACGGAGTTTCGCTCTTGTTGCCCCGGCTAGAGTGCAATGGCACAATCTCTGCTCACTGCAACATCCGCCTCCTGGGTTCAAGCGATTCTCTTGCCTCAGCCTCCCAAGTAGCTAGGATTATAGGAGCCCACCACCACCCCTGGCTAATTCTGGGGGCTGAAAACTGGACATCTTATGTAGAACCATAGAAACTGAGATAAGTAGATTTTATGTCTGCAGCTGACATGCCTTTTCTTTTACTAGGCCTTTAGTACAGAGGTTTGTGTTTCTCTGAGTAAAGCTGGGCTTGAGATTTGTTGCTATAGTGTGATTCTTACTATCCTATGGGCTTTTTTTTTTTGGATGGAGTTTCACTCTTATTGCCCAGGCTAGAGTGCAGTGGCACGATCTTGGCTCAACCTCTGCCTCCTGAGTTCAAGCGATTCTCCTGCCTCAGCCTCCTGAGTAGCTGGGATTATAGGCATGCACCACCATGCTCGGCTAATTTTGTATTTTTAGTAGAGACGGGGTTTCTCCATGTTGATCAGCCTGGTCTCAAACTCTCAACCTCAGGTGATCTGCCCGCCTCGGCCTCCCAAAGTGCTGGGATTACAGGCATGAGCCACCGCGCCTGGTCTACCCTATGGGCTTTGAATGTCTCTGGTGATACCTTGTGTTGAGGGTAGGGGTTGGTTTGCCAGAGGATGTTTTTCTGATGATGATTTCACCCTCAACCTTAAGTTTTCCTTTGGTGCTATGCCTCAGAATGAGTATGTCTCTTGCAATATCTCTTGCAGAGAATATGTATCTTGATAGCAGTTAGCCTGGTGATGAAGGTACGTGAGAATACTTTTTTATTTGATTGCCAGTCTTAGGCAAGCACTCTGCCTCTGGGCCCCAGGGGTATGACCTTCTCTTTCTCTTCTTCTGACATGGTTCTGAATCCATTGTGAATTTCTGTACATCTTCTAGGGCTCCAAGCTTTTTTTGTGTTCCCTACTTTCAGAAGCAATGTGCTTTCACCGCACCCTAAGAGAGTGCTTCTTGGCTCTTCACCCATAGATGAAGGCTTTTTTATTCTGTAGAGGAGAAAGTTCTGATTGGAGCTTCTTGCCAGCATTGCTGCTGTTGCATGTCCCAGTTCTGTAACTTGAGAGAGATTTTGTTTTTTTTCAGAGTTCCATCAATCTTTTACTGAATGTCTAGTTGGGTTCAAGGAGAAAAAGTTTTTGAGGAGCTACAGATTATTTTTTGTTCTACAAAAAAGACACATGCACACTTCTTCTCTTCTCTTCTCTTCTCTTTTCTCTTTTTTGAGATAGAGTTTTTGCTCTTGTTGCCCAGGCTGGAGTGCAATGGCTCAATCTTAGCTCACTGCAGCTTCTGCCTCCTGGGTTCAAGTGATTCTCCTGCCTCAGCCTCCCAAGTAGCTGGGATTACAGGCATGTGCCACTGCACCTGGCTAATTTTTATTTTTATTAGAGACAGGGTTTCACTATGTTGGTCAGGCTGGTCTCAAACTCCCAACCTCAGGTGATCCGCCTGCCTCAGTCTCTCAAAGTGCTGGGATTAACAGGTGTGAGCCACCACACCCGTCCTGTTTTCTTTTTTAAAAATTTGAGACAGAGTCTCGCTCTGTCGCCCAGGCGGGAGTGCAGTGGCGCAATCTTGGCTTACTGCAAACTTCGCCTCCCTGGTTCAACCAATTCTCGTACCCCAGCCTCTTGAGTAGCTGAGATGACAGACATGCACCACTGCGCCCAGCTAATGTTTGTATTTTTACTAGAGACAGGGTTTCACCATGTTGGCCAAGCTGGTCTCAAACTCCTGACCTCAAGTGATCTGCCTGCCTCAGCCTCCTAAAGTGTTAGGATTAGGGGTGTGAGCCACCGCACCTGGCCTGTACTTGTTTTCATCTCAGCTCTATTCACAATTAGCTGAGACATTGAATCTACCTAGGTATCCACCAATGGCAGATTGGATTAAAAATGTGGTACATGGCTGGGCATGGTGGCTCACACCTGTAATCTCAGCACTTTGGGAGGCCAAGACTGATGGATAGTCTGAGGTCGGGAGTTTGAGAGCAGGCTGACCAACATGGTGAAACCCTGTCTCTACTAAAAATACAAAAACTTAGCTGGGCGTGGTGGTGGGCAACTGTGATCCCAGCTACTCAGGAGGTTGAGGCAGGAGAATTGCTTGAACTTGGGAGGTAGAGATTGCAGTGAGCTGAGTTCGCACCACTGCGCTCCAGCCTGGGTGACAGAGCGAGAT
The DNA here is from genome assembly GCF_008728515.1 of Papio anubis. Lineage (NCBI taxonomy): Eukaryota > Metazoa > Chordata > Mammalia > Primates > Cercopithecidae > Papio > Papio anubis. The sequence continues at coordinate 126,133,696 of NC_044979.1, forward strand.
TCCGTCTCAAAAAAAAAAAAAAAATGTGGTACATATACACCATGGAATACTATGCAGCCATAAAAAATGAAATGTGTCCTTTGCAGCAACATGGGTGCTACTGGAGGCCATTATCCTAAGTAAATTAATACCGAAACAGAAAACCAAATACCACATGTTCTCATTTACAAGTGGGAGTAAACATTGGGTACTCATAAACATACGAGTATGAGACTCATGCCATAGATGGCAACAATGGACACTGAGGACTACTAGAGGGTTGAGGGGGTGGTAGGGGCAGAAAATCTACCTGTTGAGTACTATGCTCAGTACCTGGGTGATGGGATCATTCACACCCTCAAACCTCAGCACATTCAATATCCCTGCATAACAAACCTGCACATGTACTCTCTGAATCTAAAAGTTGAAATTACAAATAAAAATTAAATACATACATTAAATCAAACCTTAATAAATTAAAAAATATAATTAATATACTCTTTATTCTCTACTTAGAATGACAGATTTCCAAATAAGGACAAATAAAAACCAAACCAGAAAACAAACAAACAAAAAACAGCTACAGGGCTGGGTGCAGTGGCTCACACCTGTAATCCCAGCACTTTGGGAGGCCGAGGCGGAGGATCACGAGGTGAGGAGTTCAAGACCAACCTGGCCAACGTAGTGAAACCCATCTCTACTAAAAATACAAAAATTAGCCAGGCGTGGTGGCGGGACTGTAATCCCAGTTACTCAGGAGGCTGAGTCAGGAGAATCGCTTGAACCTGGGAGGTGGATGTTTCAGTGAGCCGAGATTGCGCCACTGCACTATAGCTTGGGCAACAGAGTGAGACTCTGTCTCAAAAAAAAAAAAAAAAAAGAAAAAGAACAAAAGAAAGAAAGATAAAAGCAGCTACAGATGATTCCTGTTTATGGCTCAAAGTTTTTACTTGTCTGCCAAGGCATGGTCTAGCAATTAGGTCCTTGCTTTAGAACTCTTCTCATGTCTGTGTCTTTCTTGCCTAGAAAAGTTAATGTTCCCATCTTGTCTTTTCCTGTGGCTTTCTGTCTCTCCTTCAATTCTGGAACCATTTTTTGACCTGAAACATCAGTACTAGGATGAGTTAAAAAAAAAAGTTGTGATCTTGCCTTAGTCCATTATTTTATTCCTGTAGTGTTAGTAGTGATGTCTTTTTTCTGCTCTCTACATCTCTGAGCAGAAACTAGAAATGAATATAACTGATTTTTGTATATTGACTTTATAGCTTTTAATTTCGATATATTCTCTTAGTAATTCTGGTAGATGCTCTGTAGATTCTTGTATATTTTCTACCTTTTTTCAATATAAAATAACAAACTCTTTTGAATATTTATGCTTTTTGTTTGCCTTATTGACTGGTAAGAACCTCCAGTAAAATATATAAAAATGACAAGAGCTGACATCTCTGCTTTATTTTCAGTCTTGTGAGGAAAGCACTCAGATGTTTACTATGAAGTATGATGTTAGATTTAAAGTTTTTTCTAATATAGTTTTTATCAGATTGAGGAAGTTCTCTTTAATTCCTATTTTACTAATAGACTTTAAAAATCACAAATGGGTATTCAATTCATCAAATATAATATTTTTCATTTATTGAGTCAGTCATATGATGATTTTACTTTATACTATTAATATGGTGAAATATGTTTATTGATTTTTTTAATTTTTAATTTTTTTTGAGACAGGGTTTTACTCTGTTACCCAGGCTGCCGTGCAGTGGCACACTCATAGCTCACCACAAGCTCTAACTCCTGGGCTTAAGTGATCCTCCTGCCTCAGCCTCTGGAGTAGCTGGGACAACGAGCATGTACTACCACACCCAGCTATTTTTTAAATTTTTATTTTCAGTAGAGACAGGGTTTCACTGTGTTCCCCAGACTGGTCTCGAATTCCTGAGCTCAAGCAATCTTCCAGCCTCAGCCTCCCGAAGTTCTGGGATTACAGGCATGAGCCACCATGCTCAGCCCTTAATTTTTAATTTTTATGGGTACATAGCAGGTCTATATATTTATGGGGCACATGAGATATTTTATTATAGGCACATAATGTGTAATAATCATATCAGGATAAATGGGGTATCCACTACCTTAAGTATTTTTCATTTCTTTGTGTTAGAAACATTTCAATTGTACTCTTCATTCTTCTAAAATGTACAATTTATCGTTGACTATAGTCACCCTGTTGTGCTATCAAATACTGGACCTTATTCATTCTATCTAACTATATCCTTGTACCCATTAACCATCCCCTCACCACCCTCACTACCCTTCTTAGCCTCTGATAACCATCCTTCCACTCTCTATCTCCATGAGTTCAATTGTTTTAATTTTTAGCTCCCACAAATAAGTGAGAACATGCGAAGTTTGTCTTTCCGTGACTTGCTTATTTCACTTAACATATTGTTAGGTTCCATCCATATTGTTGGAAATGACAAGATCTCATTCTTTTTGATGGCTGAATAGTATTCCATTGTGTATATGTACCACATTTTCTTTGTCTATTTATCTGTTGATGGACATTTAGCTTGCTTCCGAATCTTCGCTATTGTGAATAGTGCTGCAACAAATATGGGAGTGTAGATATCTCCTCGGTGTACTAGTTTCTTTCTTTTGGGTATATACCTAGCAGTGGGATTGCTGGATCATACGGTAGTTCTATGTTTAGTTTTTTGAGGTACCTCCATACTGTTCTCCATACTAATTCACATTCCCATCAACAGTGTAAGAGGATTCTCTTTTTTCTACATTCTTGCCAGCATTTGTTATTGCCTGTCTTTTGGGTAAAAAACACTTTAACTCAGGTGAGATGATATATCATTTTAGGTTTGATTGGAATTTCTCTGATGGTCAATGATGTTGAGCACCTTTTTATATACCTGTTTGCCATTTGTATGTCTTCTTTTGAGACATGTCTGTTCCAATCACTTGCCAGTTTTTAAATTGGATTATTAGATTTTTTCCTATTGAGCTATTTGAGCTTCTTACATATTCTGGTTATTAATCCCCTATCAGGTGGATAGTTTGCAAATATTTTCTCCCATTCGGTGGGTTGTCTCCTCACTTTGTTAATCACTTTCTTTGCTGTGCAGAAGCTTTTTAATTTGATATGATCCCGTTTGTCCATTTTTGCTTTGGTTTCCTGTGCTTGTAGGGCATTATCCAAGAAGTATTTGTCCAGGTCAATATCCTGGAGAGTTTCCCCAATGTTTTCTTTTAGTAGGTTCATAGTTTCACGACTTAGATTTATATCTTTAATCCATTTTTTTTTTTTTTTTTTTTTTTTTTTTTGAGACAGAGTCTCGCTCTGCCGCCCAGGCTGGAGTGCAGTGGCGTGATCTTGGCTCACTGCAAGCTCCGCCTCCCGGGTTCACGCCATTCTCCTGCCTCAGCCTCCCGATTTAGCTGGGACTACAGGCGCCCGCCATCTCGCCTGGCTAGTTTTTTTTTGTATTTTTTAGTAGAGACGGGGTTTCACCGTGTCAGCCAGAATGGTCTCGATCTCCTGACCTCGTGATCCGCCCGTCTCGGCCTCCCAAAGTGCTGGGATTACAGGCTTGAGCCACCGCGCCCGGCTCTTTAATCCATTTTTATTTGATTTTTATATATGATGAGAGATAGGATTCTGTTTTCATTATTTTACATATGGATATCCAATTTTCCCAGAACCATTTATTGAAGAGATTCTTCTTTCCCCACTGTATGCTCTTGGCACCTTTGTCAAAAGTGAGTTCACTGTACATATTTGAATTTATTTCTGGGTTCTGTATTCTGTTCCATTTGTCTATATGTCTGTTTTCATGACAGTACCATGCTGTTTTGGTTACTGTAGTTCTGTATTATAATTTGAAGTCAAGTAATGTGATTCCTTCAGTGTACCCAGAATACTCAGCATTGCTTTGAATATTCTGTGTCCTTTGTGGGTACATGTAAATTTTAGGATAACTTTTTCTATTTCTTTCTTTTTTTTTTTTTTGAGACAGAGTCTCGCTCTGTTGCCAAGTCTGGAGTGCAGTGGCACGATCTCGGCTCACTGCAGGCTCTGTCTCCCAGGTTCACGCCATTCTCCATTCTCCTGCCTCAGCCTCCCAAGTAGCTGGGACTAAAGGCACCTGCCACCATGCCCAGCTAATTTTTTTGTATTTTTGGTAGAGACGGGGTTTCACCATGTTAGCCAGGATGATCTCGATCTCCTAACCTTGTGATCTGCCTGCCTTGGCCTCCCAAAGGCTGGGATTACAGACATGAGCCCCTGCTCCCGGCCTATTTTTTTCTATTTCTGTGGAGAATGTCATTGGTATTTTGATAGGCATTGAGTTAAATATGTAGATCGCTTTCAGTGGTACAAACATTTTAACGATATTGATTCTTTCAGTCCATAAACATGGAATATCTTTTCATTTTTTTGTATCCTCTTCAGTTTCTTGTATCAATATTTTATAGTTTATCATTTATGGATTTTTGAGTGCTGAACTAACCTTGCGTTTCTAGAATAAATGTCAATTGTTTTAATATATAATCTTTTTTATATACAAGTGAATTGATTTGGTAATGTTTTTTAAGATTAAACAAAAAAAAACTCCGTGCAGTATGATTTCTTCTAAATGAAATTCTAGAAGTAAAATTATAGCAACTGAAAACAGATGAGAGGTTGCCAGGATTGAGGGATGAGGGTTATGAATTGACTGAATAGGGATAAGAGGGAAAGCTTTAGGGATGTCAGAAATGTTCTATATGGTGATCATGATGGTGATTACATTACTATACACATTCGTTAAAATTCATCAAATGGTGCACATAAAGTTGGTGACTTTTATTATATATAAATTATTCCTCAATAAAGCTAGCTAAGTAACATATATAGAATTTTAGTAGAAAAAAGAAAGTTGCAGACTTTCACTTTTGTAGCCCAGGCTGACGTGCAATGGCGCGATCTCGGCTCACTGCAACCTCTGCTTCCCAGATTCAAGCAATTCTCCTGTCTTAGCCTCCCAAGTACCTGGGGTTACAGGCCTCTGCCACCATGCCTGGCTAATTTTTTTTTTGTATTTTTAGTAGAGACCAGGTTTCACCACACTGGCCAGGCTGGTCTTGAACTCCTGACCTCTGGTGATCTGCCTACCTCGGCCTCCCAAATTGCTGGGATTACAGGTGTGAGCCACTGTACCCGGCCATGTATGTGTTTTTAAAATTTAATACCTCTATATTTGTGTATATAAAAGTATTTTTTAATGTTTAGAATCATAAAAATCATAAAAACAGGGAAAAGAGGAAGGAGATAGGATGTGGGGAATGGTCAAATGGAATATTATCTTTCATTTCAATATTTCAGTTGTTAAGAAAAATCTATTTGCACACTCACTAGTTGTACAATTAAAATTAAATTTAGTTATGGTAGTATAAAAGAATTTTTGCAGTTATGCACATGACAGAAATTAATGTATAATTTTCTCTTTTTGTGATATCTTTGCCAGGTGTTTTTTCTTTGTTTGTTTGTTTTTCTGAGATGGAGTCTCACTCTGTCGCCCAGGCTGGAGTGCATGGTGTAATCACGGCTCACTGCAACCTCTGCCTCCTGGGTTCAAGGGATTCTCCTGCCTTAGCCTCCAAAGTAGTCGGGATTACAGGCACGTGCCACCATGCCTGGCTAATTTTTTATATTTAGTAGAGATGAGGTTTCACCATGTTTGTCAGGCTGGTCTCGAACTCCTGACCTCAGGTGATCCACATGCCTCAACCTCACAAAGTGCTAGGATACAGGCGTGAGCCACTGCGCCTGGCTTGTCAGGTGTTTATATTGCCATTATATCTGGTTTCATAAAATACATTGGAAAAAATTTGCCCCTCTTCTGTTTTGTAGAGAGTTTGTGTGAATTTTTCTTTAACTGCTTGTTGATAGAATTCAATAGTGAAACTAGCAGGGCCTAGTTTCTTTTTTTTTTTTTTTTTTTTTGAGACGGAGTCTTGCTCTGTCACCCAGGCTGGAGTGCAGTGGTGCGATCTCGGCTCACTGCAAGCTCCACCTCCCGGGTTCACGCCATTCTCCTGCCTCAGCCTCCCGAGTAGCTGGGTCTACAGGCGCCCACCACCACGCTTGGCTAATTTTTTTGTATTTTCAGTAGAGACGGGATTTCGCCATGTTAGCCAGGATGGTCTCGATCTCCTGACCTCGTGAGCCGCCCGCCTTGGCCTCCCAAAGTGCTGGAATTACAGGCTTGAGCCACCGTGCCCGGCCAGGGCCTGAAGATTTCTTTGTGGAAAGGTTTTTGACTATAATTTCTTCAATAGATATATGACTCCAGATTTCCTATTTCCCATTGTGTCATTTTTATAATTTGTTCTTTTCCAATGAAATTTATTTATTTTCAAGTTTGTTGGCAAAAGAGTTATTTCAAATTTATTGGCAAAATGTGTTCATAAATGTGTTTATAGTAGTCTATTATAATTTTGTTATCTGTGTGGTCTGTAGTAATGTTCTTTCATTTCTGCTGTGAGCAATTTGTGTTTTGGGTGTTTTTTTGTTTGATTTTTGTTTTTTTGAGATGGAGTCTTGCTCTGTTGCCCAGACTGGAGTACAGTGGTGTGATCTTGGCTCACCGCAACCTCTGCCTCCTGGGTTCAAGCGATTCTCCTACCTCAGCCTCCCGAATAGCTGGTATTACTGGCGCATGCCACCATGCCCAGCTAATTTTTGTATTTTTAGTAGAGGGGGGGTTTTTCTATGTTGGTCAGGCTGGTCTCGAACTCCTGACCTCAGGTGATCTCCCTGCCTTGGCCTCCCAAAGTGCTCGGATTATCAGGCATGAGCTACTGTGCCCGGCTGTTTTGGGTGTTTTTATTAGTCCAGCTAGGTGTTTATCAATCTTATTAATTCAAAACAGCAAATTTTTGCTTATTTAATTTTCTCTAAGACTTATTTCCTGTTTCTTTGCTTTCTGCTTTTATTTATTTATTTTTGAGATGTAATCTCCCTCTGTCGCCCAGGCTGGAGTGCAGTGGTCTAATTTCAGTTCACTGCAACCTCTGCCTCTCTGGCTCAAGGGATTCGCCTGCCTCAGCCTCCCGAATAGTTGGGATTACAGGCTCCCACCACCATGCCCAGCTCATTTTTGTATATTTAGTAGAGACAGGGTTTCACTCTGTTGGCCAGGCTGGTCTCGAACTCCTAACCTCAAGTGATCCACTTGCCTTGGCCTCTCAAAATGCTGGGATTTCAGGCGTGAGCCAATGCGCCTGGCCATGCTTTCTGCTTTTATCTTAATTTTATAATTTTTGTTTTTCTCCTGGGATTTTTGTCTTTTTACTCATTGTGTATGCACACTTTCCTTTATGTCTCTGCACGTTTATAATAGCTGTTTTAAAATCTCTGTTAGTAGATTGGGCACAGTGGCTCACACCTGTAATCCCAGCCCTTTGGAGGCTAAGGCAGGAGGATTGTTTGAGCTCAGGAGTTCAAGACCAACCTGAGCAACATGGTGTGACCCCGTCTCTACCAAAAATACAAAAATTAGCCAGGTGCAGTGGATCACACCTGTAATCCCAGCAATTTGGAAGGCCCAGGCAGGTGGATCACCTAAGGTCAGGAGTTCAAGACCAGCCTGGCCAACATGGTGAAACCCCTTCTCTACAAAAAATACAAAGATTGGCTGGTCATGGTGGCGCATGCTTATAATCCCAGCTTTTCGGGAGGCTGGAGAATTGCTTGAGACTGGGTAATGGAGGTTGCAGTGAGTCGAGATCTCAGCTTACTGCAACCTCTGCCTCCCAGGCCAGTTAGCATGTTCTTGTTTTATAAAGGTACAAAATAAACGTAGACAACATCTACTGAGCTAATTGTTGATGCTTCTACCTTAACATCTTTCCTACGGATTTATAATTCCTTTATTCTCACATATACTAAAACATTTTAAAGCTTGTTAATTTAGATAAAAAGGCATTTTGTATTCCTCATAAAATAGTGTTAAGAACTGTGAAGTATGCTGAGCTGTCATTGCAAAGTGGTATTTAATGTGTTTTTAGGTGTGGAGGGGGTTGTATAATTCCCATTTTAAAAATAAAAGTGCTTAGAAATAAAAAATGAATTATCTTTTAACCTTTTAAAAATGATCAGTTGGTAACTTTGTGTATAATACTGATGGATTTCAAATTTTCTGGAATGGGGTTATTAGTAGTAGATTTCTTTGATATAACATGAGTCCTCAGAGGGTATATAACAAATTTGAAGTATACATCATTTGATTTTTTAAAAATTTCAAATTGATTTTGGTTTCCTCACGTATGTAGAGGATCTCCAGCTTACAATCATTCAACTTAAATTGTTGACTCTATGATAGTGCCGTTTTTCACTTTATTTAATAAATTACATGAGATATTCAATACTTTATTATAACATAAGCTTTGCGTTAATTGATTTTGCCCAATTGTAGGCTAATGTAAGTGTTCTGAGCGTTTTTAAGGCAGACAAGGCTGAGCTAGAATGTTCAGCTTTGTTACGTGTATTAAATGGTGTTTTGACTTACAATATGTTCAATTTAGGAGGGGTTTCTTGGGACATAGCCTCATCATAAGTTGAGAAGCATCTGGATTAACATGTGTGGGATTTTCTCACTATATTAACATGCTGCAGCAGAATGAAAGGATGTTAAAGTTTTTTTCTTTTTTCTTATGGAAGAAAGAATTTATTATGTTAGAGTAATATATTAGAGTTTCTTGTAGTATGTCCTTAATTCCCTATTTTATTTATATATTTATTTATTTGTTTGTTTATTGAGACAGAGTTTCACTCTTTTGCCCAGGCTGGAGTGCAGTGGTGCGCTCTTGCCTCACTGCAACCTCCGCCTCTCGGGTTCAAGTGATTCTCCTGCCTTAGCCTCCCGAGTAGCTGGGATTACAAGCATTTACCACCATGCCTGGCTAATTTTGTATTTTTAGTAGAGATGGGGTTTCACAATGTTGGCCAGGCTGGTCTTGAACTCCTGACCTCGTGATCCGCCTGGCTTGGCCCCCCAAAGTGCTGGAATTACAGGCATGAGCCACTGTAGCTGTCCCCCATTTCTTTTAAAATTTAGAAACAGAGCCGCTTTGAGTGTGCTGAGAGATAGATTCACTTTATTTATAAAAATAATAGCCAAATCTATGTGTTTGAACACAGACTTCTATTTTCACAAATTTACTTAATATGTATATTATATATTGCATCTGAGGTATGATAATCAAATGATAATTCTAACTTCTTTGATGTACTATAATAATTTTCCTTTCAAATGACTTCATTTTCTATTCTAACACAAAACTCTAAATTTTTGTTTTATTTAAGCAAAAAGAAAATAATATTCGTTGTTTAACTACGATTGGACATTTTGGTTTTGAATGTTTGCCCAATCAGTTGGTGAACAGATCTATCCGACAAGGATTCACTTTTAATATTCTCTGTGTGGGTAAGTGTCAGACACCTCATTTGAACTATTGCTTCATTTTTCCCAGTGTTCACTTCAACTTATCTTAAGCAGTGTAACATTGATGCTATTAATTCAAATATATCTTCATGTTTACAGTGATTCTCATCTTAGCCATATTATGTAATCCTTTTATTTTTTGAGACAGGTTCTCACTCTGTTGCCCAGGCTGGAGTGCAGTGGTGTGATTGTGGCTCACTGTAGCCTCAGCTGCCTGGGCTCAAGCAATCCCCTACCTCAGCTTCCCAAAGTGCTGGGATTACAGGCATAAACACCACACTGGACCTGTAATGATTGTTAAAAATTGGAACATTCTTGTGCTTTTAAAAGTCTGATGTAGCTTAGTGTATACTTTCTTTCTCCATTATGTTAATGAGTGAGAGAACCAGGGCTAGCATGTATACTTTCAAGGCCATCCCAGTCTTTGAAGTATTTAAAACCCTTTATTTATTTTTAAAATTAATGTTATTCTTAATTGAAAAATCATAGTTATTTACATGTATGGATACAATGTGAGGTTTTGATAAATGTTTACAATGTGGAATGATTCAATCAAGTGAATTAACATATCTATTACCCGGTTTACCTATCATTTTTTTGTGATGAGACATTTGAAATTAACTCCCTTGATTATTTTGAAATATACAATACATTGACTATAGTCACTCTGCTATGCAATAGATCTCAAAACTTCTTTCTCCTGTCTGTTTGAAACTGTTAGTTTGCTAAAGATGATGGCCTCTAGCTCCATCCATGTTCCTGCAAAGGACATGATCTCATTCTTTTTCATGGCTGTGTAGTATTCCACGGTGTATATGTACTATATTTTCTTTATCCAGTCTATCATTGATGGGCATTTGGGTTGATTCCATGTCTTTGCTACTGCAAATAGTGCTGCAATGAGCTCTGTTGGTGTGCTAAGGATGATGGCCTCCAGCTCCATCCATGCTCCTGCAAAGGACATGATCTCTTTCTTTTTTATGGCTGAGAATATGTGCCATGTTCTCACTTATAAGTGGGAGTGAAATGATGAGACCACATGGACACAAAAAGGGGAATAATAGACACTAGTGTCTACTTAAGGGTGGAGGTTTGGAGGAGGGAGAGGATCAGATAAAATAACGATGAGGTACCAAGCTTAGTACCAGGGTGATGAAATAATCTGTACAACAAACCCTCATGACATGAGCTTACCTATATAGCAAACCTGCACGTATACCCCCAAACCTAAAATAAAAGTTAAAAAAAAAAAAAAGAAACTTTGTACCCTTTGACCAACAAGTCCACCTTTCCTTTCTCCCTGCTCCCCCAGCCTCTGGTAACCGGTATTCTACTCTCTACTTCTATGAGTTCAACTTTCTAAGATTTTAAAAAACCACTGTAGGAATTCAAAGTGTTGCTTCTTCTCAGCCCCTTTATGCCCCTATGACAATGAATCTATGTCTATTACAGGGGAAACTGGAATTGGAAAATCAACACTGATTGACACATTGTTTAATACTAACTTGAAAGATAACAAATCCTCACATTTTTACTCAAATGTTGGACTTCAAATTCAGACATATGAGCTTCAGGAAAGCAATGTTCAGTTGAAATTGACTGTTGTGGAGACAGTGGGATATGGTGATCAAATAGACAAAGAAGCCAGGTTAGTGTTTTCTTATTTAAATTAAAAAAGGTTTTCTTATTTCAAAGAATTCAACTTCCTTTGCCATAGACTAATTTGTGTAAGTAATACCCTTTCGTCCAGATTTTATTATTTTCCTAAGTAATGTTCTTTTCTTACAAGATTAATACTTTTGTATATAATTGATTTTCTTACAAGATTTTTATTGAACCAGTTATAGCAAAAAATTTTAAATACAGCTTCTATTAGTTTTAGCTTATTTCCTTATTTCTTTATTTGACTTTATTTGTACAAATTTTCTGTAGAGGTTGTACTAATTTATATTCCCACCAACAGTGTCTAAGGGTTCCCATTTCTCTGTATCCTTGCCAAATTATATTATTTATTTATTATTATTATTATTTTTTGAGACAGTTTTTCATTCCATCACCCAGGCTGGAGTGCAGTGGCACAAGCTTAGCTCACTGCAGCTTCGACCTCCCAGGCTCAAGTGGTCCTTCCACCTCAGCCTCTTGAGTAACTGGGACTACAAGCACATGCCACCATGCCTGGTTAATTTCAAAAATTGTTTGTATAGATGGGGTCTTGCTATGTTGCCCAGGCTGGTGTCAAACTCCTGGCCTCAAGTGATCCTCCTACCTTGGCCTTCCAAAGTGCTGGGATTACAGACATGAGCCATTCTACTTGGCCTGTTATTTTTTATCTTTTTTCTTTGAGACAGAGTCTTGCTCTGTAGCCCAGGCTAGAGTGCAGTGACGCAATCTCGGCTCACTGCAAGCTCAGTCTCCTGGGTCCTCACTATTCTCCTGCCTCAGCCTCCCAAGTATTTGGGACTACAGGCACCCGCCACCAGGCCTGGATAATTTTTGTATTTTTAGCAGAGATGAGGTTTCACCATGTTAGCCGGGATGGTCTTGAACTCCTAACCTCATGATCCACCTGCCTCGGCCTCCCAAAGTGCTGGGATGATAGGCGTGGGCCACCGTGCCCAGCCATTTTTTATCTTTTTAACAATAGCCATTCTGACTGAGGTAAGATGATATCTCATTGTGGTTTTACTTTGTATTTTGGTGTTCTGAAAAATGTCTATTCATGTCCTTTGCCCACTTTTTTAACGGGATTATTTGTTCTTCTTGTTGTTGCTGTTTAGTTGCTTGCATTCTTTTTATATTCTGGATACTAGTCCCCTGTCGGATGCCCCCAGCTTTCCTCTATGTTTACATTTTACATAATCATAGAGTAAAGCATGAACCTAATTATTGGTTTGGAATTAATATCTTTGTATGGACATGTTATGAACTTTTTTTTTATCACTATAGCAAACTGCTTACATACATGTTAACTGTTCATTAAGTCGTCAAAAAGCAGGCTTTAGATTTTATAAGTCTGTTATGCTAAATGTATAAATTATTTTTTTAGCTACCAACCAATAGTTGACTACATAGATGCCCAATTTGAGGCCTATCTTCAAGAAGAACTGAAGATTAAACGTTCCTTGTTTGAGTACCATGATTCTCGCATCCACGTGTGTCTTTACTTCATTTCACCTACAGGACATTCCCTGAAGTCTCTTGATCTATTAACAATGAAGAACCTTGACAGTAAGGTATGTTTGGCAAATCCACCAAGCTTTCTTTTCTTTTTCTTTCTTTCTTTTTTTTTTTTTTTGTATTTGAGACAGGGTCTTGCTTTGTCACTCAGGCTAGAGTGCAGTGGTGTCATCATAGCTCACTGCAGCCTCAACCTCCTGGACTCAAGCAATCTTCCCACCTTAGCCATCCGAGTAACTGGGACTACAGGAATGTGCTACCAAGATCGGCTAATTTTTGTATTTTTTGTAGAGATGGGGTTTCACTATGTTGCTCAGGCTGAACTTGAACTTCTGGCTTAAGTGATCTACCCACCTCACCCTCCCAGAGTGTTGGGATTACAGATGTGAGCCATTGTTCTTGGTCCCAACCTTTCACGATGTAATATTAATTTCGAGATAATAACACATCTTGAAGGCATGTGCATGCAAGTGTAGTTACCTATCTTTAGGTGATTTCATCATTATGCAAACATCATAGAGTGTACCTACACATGCCTAGATGATCTAGCCTACTACACACCTAGACGATAGTCTTTGATGGTATGGCTTACTGCTCCTAGGCTATAAACCTGGACAGCATGATACTGTACGGAATACTGTAGAATTATAACACAATGATAAGTATCTGTGTATCTATTTTATTTCATTTTATTTTGAGACGAAGTCTTACTCTCTCCAAGGTTGGAGTGCAGTGGCATGATCTTGGCTCACTGTAACCTCCGCCTCCTGAGTTCAAGTGATTCTCCGGCCTCAGCCTCCCAAGTAGCTGGGACTACAGGCCTGATAGGCCTGTGCCGCCACACCCGGCTAATTTTTTTTTTTGATGGAGTTTCATTCTTGTCACCCAGGCTGGAGTGCAATGGTGTGATCTGGGCTCACTGCAACCTCCACCTCCTGGGTTCAAGTGATTCTCCTGCCTCAGCCTCCCAAGTAGCTGAAATTACAGGCATGCGCCACCATGCCCGGCTAATTTTGCATTTTTAGTAGAGATGGGGTTCTCCATGTTGGTCAAGCTGGTCTCAAACTCCCGACCTCAGGTGATCCACCCACCTCAGCCTCTCAAAATGCTGGGATTACAGGCGTGAGCCACTGCGCCCAGCCTAATTTTTGTATCTTTAATAGAGACGGAGTCTTGCCATGTTGGCCAGGCTGGTCTTGAACTCCTGACCTCAAGTGATCTGCCCGCCTCAGCCACCCAAAGTGCGAACCACCATGCCTGGTCTTGTTTGTGTATCTAAACATAAAAAAAGTACAGTATTAGACAAATAATAGACACTGGGCCCTTTATAAGGGGGAAGGGTGGGAGGAGGTTGAGATTTGAAAAATTACCTATTGGGTACAGTGCTCACTATTTGGGTGATGGGCACACTAGAGGTCAAAACCTCACTAATATTCAATATATCTAAGTAACAAACCTGCATATATATCCCCTGAATCCAGAAATTAAATAAATAGATCTATAAATAGCTGGGCACAGAGGCTCACGCCTGTAATCCCAGCACTTTGGGAGGCTGAGGTGGGCGGATCACCTGAGGTCCGGAGTTCAAGACCAGCCTGGCCAACATGACGAAACCCTGTCTCTACTAAATACAAAAAATTAGTTGGGTGTTGTAGCAGGGGCCTGTAATCCCAGCTACTCAGGAGGCTGAGGCAGCAGAATCGCTTGAACCAGGGAGGCAGAGATTGCAGTGAGCTGAGATTAAGCCACTGCACTCCAGCCTGGGTGACAGAGCAAGACTCAGTAAATAAATAAATAAATAAATAAATAAATAAATAAATAAATACATGTATAAATAAATGAATAAATAATAAATAACAACAGCAACAACAAAAAGCAAAGGTATAGTATTATAATATTATGGGATCACCATCATATATGTGGCCCCTCATTTACTGAAATGCCATGACTGTACCTGTTATTTTATAATATATATATATCATAATTATTTTTTTCTGTTAATATTTAAAGCATTTGCATTAGAGTGTTAGGGCTGGGATAGTAAAATGCCATAGACTGGGTGGTTTAAACAATGAAAATGTATTTTCCCACAGTCTTGGAGGATAGAAGTCCAAGATCAACGTGTCAGAAGATGTGCTTTCTTCTGAAATCTCTGTCCTTGTCTGGCAGATGACCACCTTATCTCTGTGTTCTCACATGGTGTTTCTCCTGGTGTCTCCTGGGTGTACACATTTTATCTTTTTTTTTTTTTGGACGGAGTTTAGCTTTTATTGCCCAGGCTGGAGTATAGTGGCGTGATCTCAGCTCACTATAACCTCTGCCTCCTGGGTTCAAGCAGTTCTCCTATCTTAGCCTCCTGAGTAGTTGAATTACAGGTGCCTGCCACCACATCCAGTTAATTTTTTTTTTTTTTAAGACAGAATCTCACTCTGTCACCCAGGCTGGAGTGCAGTGGTGCCATTTCGGCTCACTGCAAGCTCTGCCTCCTGGGTTCACGCCATTGTCCTGCCTCAGCCTCCCAAGTAGCTGGGACTACAGGCGCCTGCCACCACACCTGGCTAGTTTTTTGTATTTTTAGTGGAGACAGGGTTTCACTGCGTTAGCCAGGATGGTCTCAATCTCCTGACCTCGTAAATCCGCCCGCCTAGGCCTCCCAAAGTGGTGGGATTACAGGTGTGAGCCACCGCACCTGGTCAATTTTTTGTATTTTTAGCAGAGATGGGTTTCACCATGTTGGCCAGGCTGGTCTTGAACTCCTGACCTCAGGTGATCTGCCCACCTCGGCCTCCCAAAGTGTTGGGATTACAGGCATGAGCCACTGTGCCTGGCCTCATATTTTATCTTCTTACAAGGGTGCCAGTCAGTTTGGATTGGGCCCACTGTAACAGTCTCACTTTTTTTTTTTTTTTTTGCCCAGGCTGGAGTGCAATGGCGTGATCTTGGCTCGCTGCAACCTCCATCTCCCAGGTTCAAGTGATTCTCCTGCCTCAGCCTCCTGAGTAGCTGGGATTACAGGCGTGTACCACCACACCCAGCTAATTTTTGTATTTTTAGTAGAGACGAGGTTTCACCATGTTGGCCAGGATGGTCTCGAACTCCTAATCTCAGGTGATCTGCCCACCTCGACCTCCCAAAGTGCTGGGATTACAGGAGTAAGCCATCATGCCCAACCCATTCTCACTTTTTAATCACCTCTTTGAAGGCTTTATCTCAGTTAAGGTCACATTCTGAGGTACTGGGGGTTAGGGCTTCAACATATAAATTTTTTGGTTGCTGGGGGAGACAATTCACATTCGACAGATTTCAACCTTGACTTACCTCCCAGATCATGGCCATTTGCCTATAGAGTAGCACCCTTGGGGGTAAGTTCCAAGATCCCCAGTAGATGCCTGAAAGCATGCATGGTACAGAGCCCAATATATACTATGCTTTTTTCTATGCATACATACCTATGGTAAAGTTTTATTTATAAATGAGATGCAGTTCTCTTTTATTATTAGTTACTATTGTTAGTTTCTTAGATGCAGACTGGAGTTAACAATAGTTACTAATAATAAAGTAGAACAATTATAACAATACACTGTACTAAAAGTTATGTGAATGTTGTCTGTGTCTCTCAAAATATCCTTTTTTTTTTTTTCCCCAGAGACAGAGTTTTGCTCTTGTTGCCCAGACTGGAGTGCAGTGGCGCGATCTCAGCTCACTGCAACCTTTGCCTCTTGGGTTCAAGTGATTCTCCTGCCTCAGCCTCCTGAGTAGCTGGGATTACAGGCGCCGCTACCACGCCCGGCTAATTTTTTGTACTTTTAGTAGAGATGAGGTTTCACCATGTTGGCCAGGCTGGTCTCAAACTCCTGACCTCAGGTGATCCACCTGCCTCGGCCTCCCAGAGTGCTGGGATTACAAGTGTGAGCCACCGTGCCTGGCCTCAGAATATCTTATTATACTGTGCTCATTCTTCTTATGACGATGTGAGATAATACAATGCCCACACGTTGAGATAAAATGAGGTGAACAGTGAGATAATTCATATCCAGGGTGAGATGGAGTGGGTCAACATAACTTTCCATCACAGTATTTAGAATGGCATGCAATTTAAAACGTGTACATTGTGTATTTCTAGAATCTTTCATTTAATATTTTTGGACTGCTGTTGATTATGGGAAATTGTGGAAAGTGCAACTGGGCTGGGCTCTGTGGCTCATGCCTGTAATCTCAGCACTTTGGGAGGCAAAGGCAGGAGGATCACTTGAGCTCAGGAGTTCAAGACCAGCCTGAGCAATGTAGTGAGACCCCGTCTCTACAAAAAAATACAAAAATTAGCCAGGCATGGTGGTTTGCACCTGTGGGATCACTTGAGCCCAGGAGTTCGAGGCTGCTGTGAGCCAAGATCATGTCACTGCAATTCCAGCCTGGGCAATAGAGCAAGTCCCTGTTGAAAGAAAAGAGAGAGAGAGAGAGAGAGAAGGAGAGAGAGAAAAGAAGGAAGGAAGGAAGAGGAAGGAAGGAAGGGAGACAGGGAGGGAGGGAAGGAAGAAAAGGAAGGAAGGAAAAAAGAAGAAGGAAAGGGAAAGAAAGAAGAAAGAGAAACTGTGGAAAATGGGGGATGCCTGTATTTTTAAAATAAAATGCACTATATGATACTATAAAATAATCCCACTGATGTTTGACTAGTACCACCGACGGTGTGAAACAGAAAGCTTTTGTGATCCTGGTTACAGATTGTATCAGAGGATTCACAATACAAGAGCCTGCAGGCAGCTACTGCTTGTTATATAGAAACAGCTAAGAAAAGCATAATTCTTTCCAGCAAACACCTGGGACACACGAGGACTTTCTTTCAATAGGCTGCTTAAGCCCCATGGCTTCAGCAAAATCTCAAAATCGATATGAGACTCTGTTCATTTAATTAATTTTTCTAATTATTCAGCAGTTTTTTGTAGTTTAGTTTTATTATACAGAAAATCAGTCCATTGAATGTTTATGAAACCCAGAGTGTGCAATGTTGTAGATTTATTTGTACAGAAGGAATTTTAATTTTTGTATATATAAAGTTCACAGGACTCGTCAGTGGAAGCAGCTTTTGAATATTTGCTTTGTCACTTGCTAGGTGTCTGTGACCTTGGAAAAAATGTCTAGCGCTTCCTGTGATTAAAAGCATGGGGTGGACCAGGAGCCATGCCTCACGCCTGTAATTCCAACACTTTGGGAGGCCGAGGCGGACAGATCACCTGAGGTCAGGAGTTTGAGAACAGCCTGACCAACATGGTGAAACCCCGTCTCTACTAAAAAATACAAAATTAGCTGGGCGTGGTGACACATGCCTGTAGTCCCAGCTACTTGGGAGGCTGAGGCAGGATAACTGCTTGAACCTGCAGGCAGAGGCTGCAGTGAGCCAGGATGGCGCCATTGCACTCCAACCTGGGCAACAAGAGTGAAACTCCATCTCAAAATTAAAAAAAAAAAAAAAAGCATGGACAGTGGGTTCAAGCTACCTGCTTTCACGAACCTGACCCTATTACTTGCTCACTGTGTGGCTTTGGGAAAATTATGATGCCTCAATTTCTTTCTCTGTAATACTCATGCAACTGTTCCATAAATCTAAAATTATTTTTCATAAAAAATTTAGAAGGGCCAGACATGGTGGCTCACCCCTGTAATCTCAGCACTTTGGGAGGCTGAAGAGGCAGAATTGCCTGAGCCTGGAAGTTCAAGACCAGCTTGAACAACATAGTGAGACCCTGTCTCTACAAAAAATACAAAAAAATAGCCAGGCATGGCAGCATGTGCCTGTAGTTCTAGCTACTCAGGAGGCTGAGGTGGGAGGATTGCTTCAGCCCGGGAGGTTGAGGCTACAGTGAGCCGTGATCATGCCACCGCATTGCAGACAGGGCACCTTTCTCTCTCGCAAAAAAAAAAAAAAAAAAAGTTAAAAGTATATCCTCTTTTTTAAAAATAGAAGGCCAATATACATGTAACAGAAATTGTTATATTATCAGATTCTTTTCTGCACTCAGCCCTAACAAAACATGCTGTCTTCAACTTTATTTAGTTGAAGAAAGAAAAAGTTCTAAGTTGGGTTCCTTTTATCTGAGGAGTCTCAACTTTTACTATGTATTGTTCAAACTGAAAAGAGACTTTGTACTTAATCTCAGATGTCATTAAGTAGTTGAAATAAGTTAGATTTCTAGTTAAATTAAGAGCTGCTTCAAGTTTTTAATTAGTAGTACATTCAATAGTCAGGAATACACACTTTTGTTATTGTTGTTGTTGAGACGGAGTTTCGCTCTTGTTGCCCAGGCTAGAGTGCAATGGTGCGATCTTGGCTCACTGCAACCTCTGCCTACTGGGTTCAAGTGATTCTCCTGCCTCAGCCTCCCGAGTAGCTGGGATTACAGACATGAGCCACCATGCCCAGCTAATTTTGTATTTTTAGTAGAGATGGAGTTTCTCCATGTTGGTCAGTTTGGTCTTGAACTCCCGGCCCCAGGTGATCTGCTAGCCTTGGCCTCCCAAAGTGCTGGGATTACAGGCGTGAGCCACGACGCCCAGCCTGTCCATGGATTTTTAAAAAAAATGTGCTCTGAGCAATCTAAAACAAAAGCAGTCTGCCTAAAATTTATATTTATGTATTTCTACTATATTACAGATACTGATTTTATGGAGCTATAATTTAATAAGATATTTTAAAAGTGATAAAACATTTTATAATTTTGTATATTGTTATTTCGTAAAAAGTTTAGTTATTTTTTTTTTTTTTTATTTTTTTTTTTTTTTGAGACGGAGTCTCGCTCTGTGGCCCAGGCTGGAGTGCAGTGGCCGGATCTCGGCTCACTGCAAGCTCCGCCTCCCGGGTTTACGCCATTCTCCTGCCTCAGCCTCCCGAGTAGCTGGGACTACAGGCGCCCGCCACCTCGCCCGGCTAGTTTTTTTATATTTTTTAGTAGAGACGGGGTTTCACCGTGTTAGCCAGGATGGTCTCGATCTCCTGACCTCGTGATCCGCCCGTCTCGGCCTCCCAAAGTGCTAGGATTACAGGCTTGAGCCACCGCGCCCGGCTAAAAGTTTAGTTATTTAAGTGCAAATGCAAAAGACAGGAATGATCATATTGAAGCACTAGGAAAAAACTTTGTGGGTAAAAATTCAACCTCAAATATGCAAATATTTAACTTCCAATGTGGAAATAACATCTTTTTACAAAAGAAAAAACATATTTGTTTGCAAGGTGTTCTTATACACACACACACACACACACACACACACACACGGCCTTTAGAATATGGTAACCAGGCCAGGTGTGGTGGCTCACACCTGTAATCCCAGTACTTTGGGAGGCTTAGGTGAGTGTATCACCTGAGGTCAGGAGTTCGAGACCAGCCTGGCCAACATGGTGAAACCCTGTCTCTACTAAAAATACAAAAATCGGTCAGGCGCGATGGTGGGCGCCTGTAATCCTAACTACTCAGGAGGCTGAGGCAGGAGACTTGATTGAACCCAGGAGGCGGAGGTTGCAGTGAGCCTAGATTGTACCATTGCACTCCAGCCTGGGTGACAGAGCAAGACTCCATCTCAAAAAAAAAAAAAAAAAAAAAAAGAATATGGTAACCAAAAATATCTATATTCTTTTTAGGTGGTCTTTGAAAAACAAAAGCAAATCTATCTGCAAACACATCTAGGTGGGGCAAGAGTGTGTGAAAACGGGACATTAATTAAGATTGATTGATGGAAAAAGTGATGTAAAAAGTAGAAAGACAAATCCCTTCCACAATTTTGATGAAAGTTCTTTCAATTTGTCTTTTATCACTCAGCTTAATAAGAAATAAAATTGAAAATAAATTAAATAATTTACATTGTCCTACTATTTACATTTTACTAACTCCATATGTGTAGAGGTGTAAGGGATTTTTAGAAGAGAAACAAGGTTGAGACTTTTCAACCTGAATTTGGATAAAAGATGAATCTTCAAAAGTATTGATAATTTTGGAAAATAATTTTTAAGAAGGGCATGACAGCCAGTGATTATCTAGTTAGGCAATTTATTGCCAGGGATTGTGAAGCTTTACTATAAAAACTATAGGATGAACAATGGCTCCTTGATGCTGAGATTTTGTTCGTCTTCTTTTTTAATAGGTGAACATTATACCACTGATTGCCAAAGCAGACACAATTTCTAAAAATGATTTACAGACGTTTAAGAGTAAGATAATGAGTGAATTGATTAGCAATGGCATCCAGATATATCAGCTCCCAGCAGATGAAGAAACTGCTGCTCAAGCGAACTCCTCAATTAATGTAAGTTTCAGTAACAATATCTGACAAAGAGGCTATAAATGAGTGTTTATCCAGAATCCAGTGTGAGAAGTTTAAAATTTTTTTTATTCTCTATTTCATTTATTTATGCTCTAATCTTTGTTATTTCTTTCCTTCTGCTAATTTTTTTTTTTTTTGGAGGGGTGTAAAGTTAGGTTGTTTATTTGAAATCTTTTTTTTTTTTTTTTTTGAGACAGAGTCTCCCTCTGTCGCTCAGGCTGGAGTGCAGTGGCGCAATCTCAGTTCACTGCAACCTCCACCTACCAGGTTCAAGTGATTCTCCTCCCTCAGCCTCCCGACTAGCTGGGACTACAGGCGTGTGCCACCACACCCGGCTAATTTTTTGTATTTTTAGTAGAGATGGGGTTTCACCATGTTAGCCAGGCTGGTCTCAAAATCCTGACCTTGGGCAATCTGCCTGCCTCGGCCTCCCAAAGTGCTGGGATTACAGGTGTGAGCCACCACAAAGGCGAGATCTTTTTTTAAAAAAGATATAGGTGTTTACTACTATAAACTTCCTTCATTGTTTTATTTTAGATTCAGAGGGTATAAGTGCATATTTGTCGAATAGATATATTGCATAATGGTGAGGTTTGGCTTCTAGTGTACCTATCCTGAAATAGTAAACATTGTACCCAACAGATCATTTTGTTTTTGAAACATGGTCTTGCTCTGTTGCCCCGGCTAGTGTGCAGTGGCGTGATCACATCTCACTACCAGTAGATAATTTTTGACCATCAGCCTCTTCCCAATCTCTACCTTTTGGAGTCCCACTGTCTGTTGTTTCCATCTTTATGTCCTTGTGTACTTATTGTTTAGCTCCTGCTTATGAGAACATGTGGTATTTGATTTTCTATTTCTGAGTGATTTCACTTAGAATAACAGCCCCCAGCTCCATCCATGTTACTGCACAGAGCAAGATTTCATTTTTTTTGGCTTCATAGTATTCCAGGGTGTATATATACCACATTAAAAAAAATCCAGTCCCCTGTTAATGGACATTTAGGTTAATTCCATGACTTTACTATTATGAGTAGGAATATAATACACATTGAGTGAAAGTGACTTTTTAATATAATTATTTCTTTTCTTTCAGGTAGATGCCCAGTAGTATAATCACTGAGTTGAATGGTAGCACTATTTTTAGTGCTTTGAGAAATCTCTATATTGTTTTTCATAGAGGTTGTTACGGTCCCACCAACAGTGTATAAGTATTCATTATTCCCTGCATCCACACCAACATCTGTTGTGTTTGTAGTAAGAGCCATTCTATGTAAGACGATATCTTTTTTTTTTTTTTGAGACGGAGTTTTGCTCTTGTTGCCCAGGCTGGAGTGCAATGGCGGGATCTCGGCTCACCGCAACCTCCGCCTCCTAGATTCAAGCAATTCTCCTGCCTCAGCTTCCCAAGTAGCTGGGATTACAGGTATGCGCCACCAAGCCCAGCTAATTTTGTATTTTTAGTAGAGATGGGGTTTCTCCATGTAGGTCAGTCTGGTCTCAAACTCCCGACCTCAGGTGATCCACCCACCTCAGCCTCCCAAAGTGCTAGGATTACAGGTGTGACCCAGCACGCCCGGCCGTAAGATGATAATCTTATTGTGTGTGTGTGTGATTGTGTTTTTTTGAGATGGAGTCTCGCTCTGTCACTCAGGTTGGAGTTCAGTGGCGTGATCTTGGCTCACTGCAACCTCTGCCTCCTGGGTTCAAGAGATTCTCCTGCCTCAGCTTCCTGAGTAGCTGGGATTGCAGGTGCCTGCCACCATGCCCAGCTAATTTTTGCATTTTTAGTAGAGATGGGGTTTAACCATATTGGTCAAGCTGGTCTCAAACTCCTTACCTCAGGTGATCCACCCACCTTGGCCTCCCAAAGTGCTGGGATTACAGGTGTAAGCCACTGCCCCTGGCCTTTATTGTGGTTTTAATTTGCATTTCTCTGATGACTGGTGATGTTGAGCAATTTTTCATATGTTTGGTGGCCACTTGTATGTCTTCTTTTGAGAAATGTCTGTTCATATCCTTTGCGGTCTTTTTAATGGGGTTGTTTATTCTTTGCTGTTGTTGAGTTGTTTGTGTTCTTTGTAGATTCTGTATATTAGTCCTTTGTCAGATGCAAAGTTTGCAAATATTTTGTTCCTATTGTGTAGGTTGTCTGTTTACTCTGTTGATTATTTCTTTTGCTGTGCTGTTTAAGTCCCATTTGTGTATATTTTGTTTTGCTGCATTTGCTTTTCAGGTCTAAGTTATGAATTATTTGCCTAGGCCAATATCTAGAAGAGATTTTCCTAAATTTTCTTCTAGAATTTTTATAGCTTCTTCTGGTTTTTCATTTAAGTCATTAATGCATCTTGAGTTAAAGTTTGTATGTGATGAGAGGTGGGAATTCAGTTTCATTCTTTTGCCAATGGGTAGTCAATTTTCCCAGCATCATTTATTGAATAGAATGCCCTTTCCTCATTGTTTATTTTTGCCAACTTTGTTGAAGATCACTTTGTTGTAGGCATGTGGTTTTATTACTGGTTCTTTATTCTCTTTTCTTTCACAATTATTTTTCTCCCTTTTTTAGCTGTATCATTCCTAGCAATGGACCCTCTATTCCATTCCATTAATCTATCTGTCTGTTTTTGTACCAATGCTATGCGTTTTATTGAGTATAGCATCATAGTATAATTTGAAATCAAACACATGATGCCTCAGGCTTAGTTCTTTTTGCTTACAAGTACTTTGGCTATTTGGATGCTTTTTTGGTTCCATATGATATTTAGGATCGTTTTTTCTAATTCTGTGAAAAAATGATATTGGTAATTTGATAGGAATTGTGTTGAATCTGTAGATTGCTTTAGTTAGTGTGGTCTTTGTAATGATATTGATTCTTCCAATCCAAAAATTCCATAAATTTTTGGAATAGTTTCAGTAAGATTGGTACAAGCTCTTTGTTGTACTTCTGGCAAAATTTGGCTGTAAACCTATCTGTTCTTGTTTTTCTTTGTTTGAAATTATTTTATTACTGAGTCAGTTTCATTACTTGTTACTGGTATATTTAGGAGATCTATTTTTTCCTGGTTTAGTCTTAGGAGGTTGTATGTTTCCAGGAATTTACCCATTTTCTTTTCTTTCTTTCTTTCTTTTTTTTTTTTTAAAGGAATGTAAAACTATTATTGACCACAGTTCACCAGTATTTACAATAAGGTAAACAATATACAGTTGGGGCCAGGCATGGTTGCTGACACCTGTAATCCCAGCACTTTGGGAGGCCGAGGCAGGTGGATCACAAGGTCAGGAGGTCGAAACCATCCTGGCCAACATGGTGAAACCCCGTCTCTACTAAAAATACAAAAAATTAGCCAGGCATGGTAGCGGGCGCCTCCAGTCCCAGCGATTCCTGAGGCTGAGGCAGAAGAATAGTGTGAACCCCGGAGAGGGAGCTTGCAGTGAGCCGGGATCGTGCCACTGCACTCCAGCCTGGGTGACAGAGCAAGACACCGTCTCAAAAACAAAACAAAACACACACACACACACACAAACACACACAAAAAAACAAAAAACAATATACAGCTGGGTAACATTCTGATTACCACAAAGTTGTTTTTCCTGGCTTTTGCTGAACCAGTAAAGCAAATACTGAAAAGATTGAGCCTACATGTAAGGAATGAGTAGGGTAATTAAAAAACATGTAAGTCTTTTTTTATTTTTCTTCTTCTGAGACGGAGTCTCACTCTGTAGCCCAGGCTGGAGTGCAGTGGCACGATCTCGGCTCACTGCAAGCTCCGCCTCCCAGGTTCATGCTATTCTCCTGCCTCAGCCTCCCCAGTAGCTGGGACTACAGGCGCCGCCACCATGGGCCCAGCTAATTTTTTGTATTTTCAGTAGAGACAGGGTTTCACCGTGTTAGCCAGGATGGTCACGATCTCCTGTCCTTGTGATCCACCTGCCTCGGCCTCCCAAAGTGCTGGGATTACAGACGTGAGCCACCACGCCTGGCCAAAAACGTGTACGTCTTTTAGTTTACTTTTGTAATTTAAGCTATGAAGAGGCCTTTTTTTTTTCTTTTTTTTTTTTTTTTTTTTTTGAGATGGAGTCCTGTTCTGTCGGCCAAACTGGAGCGCAGTGGCGTTATCTCGGCTCACTGTAACCTCCTCCTCCCGGGTTCAAACAGTTCTCTGGAAGAGGCCATTTTTTATTGCAGACTTGAAGAGCTATTATTCACTGCCTCCAAGCTGCTCCAGGTTGAAGGTCTGCAGCATCTTTGGCTCTCTGCGCCTCCAGCTTGAGCCACATCTGAGCAGGGAGGGACGAATTTAACCATTTTATCTAGGTTTTCTAGTTTGTATACATAGAGATGTTCCTATTAGTCTCTGATGATCTTTTGTTTTCTGTGGTATCAGTTGTAATGTCACTTTTATCACTTTTGATTATTCTTGTGCTTACTTGAATCTTCTTTTTTCTTGGTTAATCTAGCTAGCACCATATCAATTTTCTCTTTCTTTTCTTTTCTTTTTCCTTCTTTTCTTTTCTTTCTTTCTTTTTCTTTTCTTTTTTTTTTTTTTGACAGAGTTTTGCTTTGTTGTCCAGGCTGGGGTGCAGTGTCATGATCCTGGCTCACTGCAACCTCTGCCTCCCAGGTTCAAGCAATTCTCAGGCCTCGGCCTCCTGAGTAGCTGAGATTACAGGCACCTGCCACCATGCACAGCATGTATTTTAGTAGAGACGGGGTTTTTTTGTATTTTAGTAGAGACAGGGTTTCACCATCTTGCCCAGGCTGGTCTCGAACTCCTGAGCTCAGGCAGTCCAACTGTCTTGGCCTCTGAAAGTGCTAGGATTACAGGCATCAGCCACCGTGCCTGGCCTAGCACTATATTAATTTTCTTCTCTTTTCAAAAAACAAGACAGGTTTTTTGAACTAACACAGACAAAAAAAAAGAAAATTTAAATAAGAGTTCAAGAAATAGGAAATTATGTAAAGCAACCCAACTTATGAGTTGTAGGCATTCCTGAGAGAGAAGAGGAAAAGGTAAAAAGATTGGAAACATATTTGAGGGAATAATCAGGAAAATTCTCTTGGCCTTGCTAGAGGGGTACATATCCAGATGCAACAAGCTCAAAGAATACCTGGAAATATTTTGCAAGATGAACTTTACCAGACTATCCAAAGTCAACTTGAAGGAAAATACTCTGAAAGAAGCAGGAGAGAATTTTCAAATTACCTATAAAGGAAATCACATTAGACTAACAGCAGACTTCTCAGAAGAACGTTTACACACCAGAAGGCACTGGGATCCTATTCTCTGTCTGCTTAGTCTAGCCTATTGTTAAAGCCTTCATCTGTAACCCAACCCTTCAGTGTGTTTTTCATTTCCAGAAATTCCATTGTTTTTATTTAAAGATATCTGTACTTCATTCACATTCTGCATTGTTCTGGTATCTTTGTGTTGATTTTCCACTTTCTCTTGGATCTCATTGAGTTTCTTTATAATTCATATTTTGAATTCATTATCTTTCATTTCAGAATTTTCATTTTGGTTGGTTAGGATCCATTGCTAGAGAGCTAGTGCGTCCTTTGGTAGTGTCAAAACATTCTACCTTTTTTTTTTCTTCATGATGCCAAAGTTCTTATGATGGTTTCTTCTCATCTGGGAAAACTGTCACTTCTTATTTTTGAATTTACTTTAATTTAGATGGGGCTTTTCCCCCTTGTGGGTATAACTATAGTGTCTATTGGGTAGGGGGCTTTGGCTTTGTTTCTTTTTCTTTTTTTTTTTTTTTAGACAGAGTTTTCCCTTTTTTGCTCAGCCGGGGGGGAGGTGGTCCCTTCTGGGTTTCCTGCAGCCCCCCCCCCTGGGTTCACGCCATTCTCCTGCCTCAGCCTCCCAAGTAGCTGGGACTACAGGCACCCACCACCACGCCCGGCTAATTTTTTGTATTTTTTTTTAGTAGAGATGGGGTTTCACCGTGTTAGCCAGAATGGTCTCGATCTCCTGACCTCGTGATCCACCCGCCTCGGCGTCCCAAAGTGCTGGGATTACAGGCGTGAGCTACCGCGCCTGGCCTGGCTTTGTTTTTTCAGCCCTGTGCCCTTCTGTCAGTAAACTTTTTATTGTTTTGTGCCATTTAACCTCCATGCCAGTAAGTGGCACTTATGAGTAAGAGCCAGCTATGGCAGAAGCAGATGGTGTGTGTTTGATCTTTGTTTACTGTGATTTCGTCTCTGTTGTTTCAGGTGATAGGCTGGTCTATGTAATGCCTAGACTCTGAGTTGCCTGTTCAGCCCAGAGGGGAAGACAAAGCTGGGCAGAGCTGGACCACAAAGCTTACCCACCAACATCTCAAGATGAACGTGAACAGTAGCCTTTACAGGGGTGGCTGGGGTAGCTCCTGTTGAAATGCTCACAGGTCTCTGTAGGGAGGGAGGAGCTGTACCAGCTCTGCCTCCGATGTAGGTAGGAACATGATCTGTTTCCCTATCCTACCCCTGTCCCAGAGCTCATGACTGTTAGTTCAGACAGACACTGTCATCTACCTCCAGGTCATAATGCAGCCAAGAGCCATTGAAAATGCCTGTCTGGTGACTCTTCACAGGAGCAACCTCAGGGTAGGACCTCTTCCCTCAGCCCAATACAGACAGCCCTGTGGCTTGCCTGTTCTCTCATGCAGGAACGCTGCTACTTTGTGTACATAGGGGAAGCAGCTTCACCTTTCAGCACAGGAGGGTGGGTTTCAGCTGTTGTAGTGTCGGCCGGCTGGGTTAGCACAGCCTTAGTCTCCAGAGGGAGTGATCAGCTGCCAATGGTGCACTGGGCTAGCCATTTTCTTGATTCTCAGATCCCAAATGGTGTTCTGGATGGTATGCATAAGTACTGGAGGGACTGGATCAGAAACAGGCTGGCATATGTGTCCTCAGGTACCCAGGGTTCAGATGCTGGCTGTGATAGAGAGGGGCAGGCTGGCCCCCACACAACTGGCAGAAAACTTAGGCAGGGGCAGGAAGAATGCTCAGGCAACTGCAGAATGCTAAAGCGACAGTAGTGTCAGGGCTGATTGCAAGTACCTGGGGGCTGGCCTCTCAGAAGAGTGCCAGGCCACAGCTGAAATGATCAGATGGGAGCACTCTTCTTTATTCTTTTTTTTTTTTTTTCTTTTTTTGAGACAGCGTTTTGCTCCTGTCGTCCGGGTTGGAGTGCAATGGCATGGCCTCGGTTCACTGCAACCTCTACCTCCTGGGTTCGAGCAATTCTCCTGCCTCAGCCTCCTGAGTAGCTGGGATTACAGGCACCCTCCATCACATTGGCTAATTTTTGTATTTTTAGTAGAGATGGGGTTTTGCCATGTTGGCCAGGCTGGTCTTGAACTCCTGACCTCAGGTGATCTGCCTTTCTCAGCCTCCCAGAGTGCTGGGATTACAGGCGTGATCCACCGTGCCCAGCCCATCCTTTATTCTTAAAGGACAGCTTTCTGGGGGTAAAGTATTCCTTTTGGTCTTTCTCTTCTAGTACATTGAGTCGTCCCACTGTTTCTTGACCCGCAAGACTTCTGTTGAGAAATCCATTGATAGTCTTATACAGCTTCCCTTATATGGGACAAGATGTTTTTCTCTTGCTGCTTTCAAAATTCTCTTTGTGATATAGGTCAGGGTATACAAAGATTCAGTTTTCAAAATGAATAAGTTCTGAAAATCTAATGTACGGCAGTGTGAATATAGTTAACAATACAACATTGTATACTTGAAATTTGGTAAAAGAGTAGATCTACATGTTCTCATCCCCCAAAAAAGTGAAGAAAATAATAATTATTTGAGGTAATAAATATGATAAATAACTCAATTGTGGCAATTTTTTCACAATGTATATACATATTAAAACAAGCTGTACACCTGAAATATATACAATTTTATTTCTCAAATACGTATTTATTACTCATTCACAGAGGGATGTGAATACTTAAAGGAGAGAGAATCGTTAAAAAAAAACCCTCCAAATCCCCAAATTCTGTCTTTGACATTTGACAATTTAATTATAATTTGTCTTGGTGTTTACCTATTTGGGTTTTGAATATTTGGGCTTCATGAATGTAGATGTTAATTTCTCTACCTAGATGTGAAAAGTTTTCAGACATTGTTTCTCTAAATACTATTTCTGTTTCTTTCTCTCTTTTCTTCTGTGATTTCTATAATGCATACATTGGTTTGCTTGATGATTTGCTGTATGTTCCGTAGGCTCTCTTCACTTTTTCCATTCTTTTTGTTTTTGTTCATCTAATGACAATTTCAAATAATTTGTTTTAGAGTTCACTCATTCTTTCTTCTGCTTGATTGAGTCTTGTGTTGAAGCTGTCCACTAAAATTCTCAGTGTAATTATTTTACAGTCAGAATATTTGTGTGTTTTTCATTTCTTTTTTGAACTTCTAATTTTGTTCATGTATTGTTTTCCTGATTTCATTTTGTCGTTTATCTGTGTTTGCTTGAAGCTTATTTAGCTTTTTTTTTAGACAATTATTTTGAATTTTTGCTGGGTGCGGTGGCTCACGCTTGTAATCCCAGCACTTTGGGAGGCCGAAGTGGGTGGATCACCTGAGGTCAGGAGTTTGAGGCTAGCCTGGCCAACATGGTGAAGCCCTGTCTTTACTAAAAATACAAAAACTAGCTGGGTGTGGTGGTGCACGCCTGTAATCCCAGCTACTTGAAGGCTGAGGCAGGAGAATCACTTGAACCTGGGAAGTGAAGGTTGCAGTGAGCTGAGATCACACCACTGTACTTCAGCCTGGGCGACAGAGCGAGACTCTGTCTGTCAAAGCAAGCAAGCACAATTATTTTGATTTTTTTTCAAGTAGCACATGGATCTTCATTATTTTAGGGCCAGTTAATGGCTCTATATTAGAGATATTTTTTTCTCTTTTTTTTGTGGGGTCATGTTTGATTCTTTGTAATCTTCATAGTCTTGCATTGATCTTTGCTTATTTAAAGGAGCAGTCTTGTCTTCTTGTCTTTACACACTGGTTTTATTAGGTAAAGACACTCTCATGTTAGGCTCCCAACTGGCGTAACTACCTTAGGGAGCATGGTCATGTGGGATGCATTGGGTCCTGGTCTTCTGTGGGTTCTGCAGTCAGTCTGTATGTGGGTGAAGCTCATGGAAGGATTTGGACAAGGAGCTTCAGTGCTTTGGGCATGTGGGGTTGGAGCCAAGTCCACAGAGAAATGTGGATGCTTATAGGTCTGCTGAGTCTGCACTTACTGTATTTGCTACTAAGGTGTGAGCCTGCCTTCTTAAAGGGGCTTTCCTTGGTCTTCAGATGTACTAGAATATCATAATCTCCTATCTGGATCCCAAAGCTCCCGCAATGGCACTTTTGTCCATAGATGCTTGCCAAGTTAGCATTTTCTCAGGGGATAAGAACTGGGATCTCCTAGTCTCTTATCTTGCAGGTGTCACTCTCCTTTAATTCTTTAATCTTGGTTTCTCTTAGATCTGTGGACCTAAATTATAATGACTATTGGAAATAAAATATTTTTTTAGTAAATCCAACATCTGAGCAGTCTCACAGCCAGTTTCTGTTGACCTCTTTCTTTCTTTCTTTTTTAGGGGTATATTTTATTTTATACATTCTGTGTAACGTTTTGTTACAAATGGGGTATTTTAGATAATGCATTGTAACAACTTGGGATAGGAGTTCTATCTCCTCCCCTAAAGCTTGTTATTGTTATGTATTTGTTCAGTAACTGGCAGAATTGTTTGAGTAAAGTCTGTTTCTCCTCCTACAATGTTAAGCCTCTGATGTTGCTCCTCGTTAAGGTGCAGTTTTAGGCAGGCCCATAGCCGCACTGAATGAAGTGGTTTTGGTTGCCCTCTCTCTTTTCACATGATCATACCCAGCTGATAAGCTCCACTAATTGCCAGCTGATTGTTCAATTGTTTGCAGCACTGCCCTGTTAAAGATATTGTTCTCTAAATGAATTCTATCAAATTGTCTCCTTTTAAGGAATGATTTCTGAAGTCAGTGTTTGACATTTGTTGCAACCCCAGGATGCCTCCTCCCAGCTTTCTTATTGTTTGTTTCTGTCTTGCAAACTAGTTGGACTACAATTTAGCCTTTATTGGAATCTCCTTATAATTTTATTTCATCCCAACTTCCATCCTTCTTTTTTTTTTTTTTTTTTTTTTTGTGAGATGGAGTCTTACTTTCTCGCCCAGGCTGGAGTGCAGTGGCATGATCTCGGCTCACTGCAACCTCTGCCTCCAGGGTTCAGGCAATTCTCCTGCCTCACCTTCCTGAATAGCTGGAATTACAGGCACCCACCACCATCCCTGGCTAATTTTTGTATTTTTAGTAGAGATGGGGTCTCACCACATTGGCCAAGCTGGTCTTAAACTCCTGACCTCAAATGATCCACCCGCCTTGGCCTCCTAAAGTGCTGGGATTACAGGTGTGAGCCACACGACTGGCCCCGTCCTTCTTTTTAAATGTAAAATACTTTTATTTGTTTTTTGAGTAGTTTTACATTTGTAGAAAAATTGAGTGGAAAGAACAGAGATCTTAAGGCCCTTCCTTGATTTTCTTCTGTTATTAACATCCTGCCTTAAGTGTGGTACATTTGTTACACTTGCTGAGGCAATACTGGTAAGTTGTAAGCTAAAGTTAATATCTGACAAGTCTTCACTGTTTGTGTTGAACATTGTATGGGTTTGAACAAATGTCTAGTGACCTCTATCCCATACTACAGTAACATTCACCATAGTTTCACTGCCCTAAATATCACCTGTACTTGACCTATTCATTTCTGTCTCCTCCTCTTCCCTTTATCCTTGGCAACTATTGATCTTTTTACTCTCCATAATTTTTTATTTTGGGAATATCATATAATTGGAATCATAGTTCGTGTAGAACTTTCAGATTGGCTTCATCCACTTAGAAATATGTATTTGAGTTTTCTCTGTGTCTTTTTTTGTGGCTTGATAGCTGATTTCTTGTTATCATTGAATAATATTTCATGTTTAGGTACGCCACAGATTGTTTATCCACTCACCGATTGAAGGACATCTTGGATGCTTTCAAGTTTAGCAATTATGAACAAAGTTGCTATAAACATTTGTGTGCGGGCTTTTGTACAGATGCAAGTTTTCAACTTATTTGGATAAATACTGATGAGTGCACTTCTGGATCATATGGTAAAAGTACATTTAATTTTGAAAGAAACTGCCCAACAATCTTACAATGTGGCTATGCCATTTTGCATTCCCACAGGCAATGAGTGATAGTTCCTGCTGCTCTGTATCTTTCCCAGGATTTGGTGTTGTCAGTTTTTGGATTTTGGAAATTTAATTTTTTTTTTTGAAATGGAGTCTCATTCTTGTTACCCAGGCTGTAGTGCAGTGGCGTGATCTTGGCTCACTGCAACTTCCACCTGCCGGGTTCAAGCAATTCTCCTGCCTCAGCCTCCCAGGTATCTGGGATTACAGGTGCACACCACCATGCCTGGCTAATTTTTTTTGTATTTTTAGTAGAGATGGGATTTCACCATGTTGGCCAGGCTGGTCTTGAACTCCTGACCTCAGGTGATCCAACCACCTCAGCCTTCCAAAGTGTTGGGATTACAGATGTGAGCCACTGTGCTCGGCCTAAAAAAAATTTCTAACTTTTATTTTAGATTCAGTGGGTGGAAATTTAGTAATTGTGTAGTATCATGTGTTTTTCTTCTAATTTGCAATTCCTTGAGGATGTATGATGTTGATCTTCTTTTTTACATGCTAATTTCTTAACTGAATATCTTTTTTGTTGACGTGGCTATTTGGATCTTGTGCTCATTTTTGGTTGAGTTGTTCATTTTCTTGTGGTTGGGTTTTAAGAGTTCTTTGCATATTTTGAACATCAGTCCTTTATCAAGTGTGTGTTTTGCAAAGATTTTCTCTCAGTCAGTGGCTTATCTTGTTATCTGTAGCAGTATCTCTTGCTAGCAAAAGTTTTAGTTTTAATGAAGTTCAACTCATTGATTCTTTCCATTCATTGATGATGTTTTCAGTGTTATATCGATGAAGTCATTGCTAAACCCAAAGTCACTTGCATTTCCTTTTATGTTATCTGTTGTAAGGGAGTGATGACTATTTGGACTGGTGGCACAGGCATAAAAGAATTTACCTTGTTCAGGCAGAAGTTGCAGTGAGCCAGGATTGCACCCCTGCACTCCAGCCTGGGTGACAGAGTGAAACTCTCAAAAAAAAAAAAAAAAAAAAAGAATTTACCTTGTTGTAGGTAGGGAAGGTAGATTTATTAAAGAAAGTAGGAAAATACATTGCTAGGGGGGCAAAAGGCAGCTTGCAAGAAAGAAGCTGACTACAAACAAAGGATTGCTCGAGATTTTATAGGCTAGTTCTTAGACTGTAGAGGCTGATGAGGGCTTTGTTTAGTGCTGATAATGCCAAGGTTGTGAAGCAGGATTCTTCTCAGTCATCTTGCCAGCCAGAGACCTCCAGCCAGTGACACCCCCACCTAGGCCTTGCTTGGGCACGCTACCTGCCACACAGGCGGCTTCCAATACACTTGGCCCAGTCTGACTTGCACAGTGGCTGGGCCTACGGCTGGAGCAGCATGCCCCAGCCTGCCTGTGTTATAGCTTCTACCTGAGATCGGGGGTTCACGAGCTCTTTTCCCACATCCAAGAAGAATGAGGATACCCTAACAATTGAAGGATGAGGAAGGCAGAGAAAAATTTTATTGAGTGATGGAACAGCTCTCAGTGGAGAGGGGAGCTGGGGGTGGTTTCTCTCCTCGTGTGGCTAAGCCCAGGGCTTATATGGGCTCAGAATAGGGGAGTGCTTGCTGATTGGTTTGTGAATATGCGGAAAGGTTAAAACAAAGGCATGACTCAAAGGCAGGCACAACAATGTAAAAAAAAAAAAACAATTGGCGGGACGCGGTGGCTCACACCTGTAATCCCAGCACTTTGGGAGGCCGAGGTGGGTGGATCACGAGGTCAGGAGATCAAGACCATCCTGGCTAACACGGTGAAACCCCGTGTCTACTAAAAATGCAAAAAATTAGCCGGGCATGGCGGCTGGTGCCTGTAGTCCCAGCTACTTGGGAGGCTGAGGCAGGAGAATGGTGTGAACCCGGAAGGCAGAGCTTGCAGTGAGCGAGATCGGGCCACTGCACTCCAGCCTGGGCAACTGAGCAAGACTCAGTCTCAAAAAAACAAAAACAAAAACAAAACAACAACAATTAGGAAGTGTAGGTGTATGTAAACCAGGTGAAGGGTAGGGATCAGTCAGAGGAAAGAGCACCAAGCAGGATGACAGCTTCTTAGTCCAGTCTGTGGATTTGACTTGTAGCCTGGCTTTCAGGCTTTAAACTGTCCTTGGCTTGGAGGTGGGGTTTCCCTGGGGACTTGCCCCTATCTGCCTAGGCATTTGTCTGCCTCCTGCCGCTATCAGTGGCAGTGAGCTAACTTGCAATATTTTGTATCAGCCGAGGGTCTGCTGGTAGCTAGGCACAGGAAGATTGTGAGTTATTTGTGCAGGAAGGCTGTGTGTTCTGGATTATGAAGAAAGGCAGACTTGTAGCTTATCTGCTTCTTCTTCTTTTTTTTTTTTTTTTTTTTTTTTGGTTTCCCCTGCTCCCACCAGCCTGACTGCCCTTCCCTAATTAGGACTCTACGTTATCTTCTAGGAATTTTATCATTTTATGCTTAAGGTCTGTTTATAGATTCTCATTTTTGCATGTGAGTATTCAGTTCCGGCACCATTTGTTGAAAAGAATTAGCTTGTCCACATTGAATTCCCATTGCTTCTTTATCAAATATCAGTTAACTATATTTGTGTAGGCATATTTCTGGGCTCTCTACTCTGTTCTATTGATCTGTTTATCTATTATTTTGCCCATGCCATGCTGTTTTGATTGCTATGGCTTTGTAGTAAATCCTGAGGTTGAATAGTATGTCTTCCAACTTTGTTCTTCCTCAATATTGTGTTGGCTATTCTAGGTTTTTTTTTGTTTTTTGGGGTTTTTTTTTTTTTGCTTTTTCATATAAATTTTGGAGTTAGTTTGTTATTATTCACAAAATAATTTGGTGAAATTTTGATTGGGATTGTGGTGAATCCATAAGTTAAGTTATGGAAAATTGACATCTTGACAATATTCAGTCTTTCTACCCATGTACCTGGAATGTCTCTCCATTTATTTAGCTAGTCCCTGATTTTTTCAATAGAGTTTTGTCATTTTTCTCATCTAGAACCCCTATGAAAAACAGTATGGTGGTGATATGGTTTGGCTGTGTCTCCACCCAAATCTCAGCTTGAATTATATCTCCCAGAATTCCCACAAGATTTGGGAGGGACCGAGGGGAAGGTAATTGAATTATGGGGGCTGGTCTTTCTCATGCTATTCTTGTGATAGTGAATAAGTCTCACAAGATCTGATGCGTTTATCAAGGGTTTCTGCTTTTGCTTCTTCCTAATTTTCTCTTGCTGCTGCCATGTAAGAAATGCCTTTCACCTCCCACCATGCTTCTAAGGCCTCTCCAGCCATGTGGAACTGTAAGTCCAATTAAACCTCTTTTTCTTCCCAGTCTCAGGTATATCTTTATCAGTAGCATGAGAACAGACTAATAGAGGTGGTTTGTCCAAAATTGAAAATAAAATTACCATATGATCTAACAATCCTCTTTCTGGGTATATATCTCAAAGTTTTGAAAGCAGAGTCTTACTTAGATATTTGTAAAGCCATATAAATTGCATTATTATCCACAGTAGCTGAGAGATGGAAGCAACCCAAATGTCCATCAACAGAAGAATAGGTTAGGAAGTATTAACTCTGTACTCTGTATTTGATTCCATTGGTCTACATGTCTGTCTTTATGCTACTTCCAAACTATTTTGATTACTATAGTTTTATAATACGTTCTGAATTCTAGAAGTGTGAGACCTCTAACTTTGGTCTTTCTTTTCAATATTTTTTTGGCTATTCAGGTCCCTTGGGATTGCATATAAATTTTTGGATGGGTTTTCTCTGTTTCATGGCCTGTTTCTCCTCCAAGGCAAAATCTCTGAGGCAGGTTCTGGAATTGTGGGTGGAAACAATGGCATATTACCCCCTCCCCTGAAGTTTCAGGCACCCACTGGTAACTGAGAGCTCACTGAGGAGGAGCAGCAGTCTGAGGTTCTTTGGATTACTTCCCCACACAATGAACCACTGCCTCATGAACTAGGCAAGGATGGTCAGGGCCCGCATCTTCTCTGTTTGCTGCATCCAAGGCAGGGCCCCTATTTCACAAGTAGGTCTTGAGTGGTAAAAGGGAGCCTCCAACTCTCAAATGAACTTGCCAAGGACTTAGCCTCAAAAACAGGTAGATGGGGGTTGGATGTGGAATGCTGTATTGTCTCCGGTTTTGGAGGGCAGTAGTAAAGATGACTAAACTCTATTTGTGTAAATATTTTATGCTAGTAAATACCTGAAATATTAGCTTACATTTGAAAGATGATAACTTTCTTTTTTTTTTTTAAGATGGAGTCTCACTCTTGTTGCTCAGGCCGAAGTGCAATGGCACAGTCTCAATTCACTGCAACTTCCGCCTCTGGATTCAAGCAATTCTCCTGCCTCAGCCTCCCAAGTAGCTGGGATTACATGTGCCTGCCACCACGCCCAGCTAATTTCTGTATTTTTAGTAGAGACAGGGTTTCACCATGTTGGCAAGGCTGGTCTCAAACTCCTGACCTCAGGTGATCTGCCCACCTTGGCCTCCCAAAATGTGAGAAAAATGATGTCTACTAAAAATCTTTTTTCTCTGTGTTTCCCATAGCAGGATACTTTGCTTTAGGCTCTGCTCAGTAGACAGTTTCCAATTGTGTGCACAGCCTGAGACTGATGCTGACAGAAACCGATTTGTGCATACTGTCCTCATTAGTAACCGTCTTAAAATGAGATGCCAAGTCTTAAAATGAGATGCAAGGTAGATCCCTGTCTAATTAAATGTATTACAATATCTTCATCTCTGTATTTTTTTTTTTTTTTTTTGAGATGAAGTCTTGCTCTGTTGCCCAGGCTGGAGTGCAGTGGTGTGACCTCAGCTCACTGCAAGCTCCACCTCCCGGGTTCACACCATTCTCCTGCCTC
This sequence comes from Papio anubis, assembly GCF_008728515.1. Taxonomy (NCBI): domain Eukaryota; kingdom Metazoa; phylum Chordata; class Mammalia; order Primates; family Cercopithecidae; genus Papio; species Papio anubis. The sequence continues at coordinate 126,170,749 of NC_044979.1, forward strand.
AGCCTCCCGAGTAGCTGGGACTATAGCACCCACCACCACACCTGGCTAATTTTTTGTATTTTTAGTAGAGACGGGGTTTCACTGTGTTAGCCAGGATGGTCTTGATCTTCTGACCTCGTGATCAGGTCTTGGCCTCCCAAAGTGCTGGGATTACAGGCGTGAGCCACTACGCCCGACCTGTCATTTTTATAACAGGAGTGAGAGTAATAGAGTAAAACTCTATTGGTGCCAGAGAATTCAATTCATGTCATTCTTGTTCTCTAGGCACTGTTACCCTTTGCTGTGGTGGGGAGTATGGATGAAGTGAAAGTTGGAAAAAGGATGGTCAGAGGCCGTCACTACCCTTGGGGAGTTTTGCAAGGTAAATATAAAAGAGGGCAGGCTTTGGAATGATTAAGTTAAATATATGTGTATCACTCGTAGTCTCAAAATAACATTTTAACTTGAGTTAATGTTGGTAACTCTTGTAATCTGTAAGTTAGCGGTTACTAATGAGGAACACAAACTCTGTTTTATTTAAACTAATGCTTACTTTGACCGTGATTCATTCTCATAGAAGTTTGCTGAACGCTGCTTTAAGCCAAAATCTACAGAGTCTGGGAAGAACCTCTTTGTTTATCCCAGTGCTCCCAATGTGCAATGTACATATTATCTGTCTCTGTATCAGTCATGACATTGAGAATGCTGGAAAGCACTTTAAACAAAATGGAAGCAAAAATACTGGTGTGTAGACATGTTACATAAACTCACTACTACCTAATGTAGAAACCATTTTAAACTGGTCACTAGAAAAAAGAGTGATAAGCCTTTTAAAACAAGAAAGTACAATTTACCTTTTGCTAAAGATTATACCTTTGACATTTATATTGTTATTTAGCATCATACTAAGTTAGAATAGTGTAGTAAGCAGTAATTTATTGTCTTGTTCATATACTTGTGGTACTAATTATTGGGGAATGGAAGATTTCTACTTGTGCTGGTTTCCAAATGATGTTTTTTGTTTGTTTGTTTGTTTGTTTGTTTGTTTTTTAAGACAGAGTTTCACTCTTGTTGCCCATGCTGGAGTGCGGTGGCATGATCTTGGCTCACTGCAACCTCCGCCTCCTGGGTTCCAGCTAGTCTCCTGCCTCTGCCTTCCAAGTAGCTAGAATTACATGCGCCACCACCACACCCAGCTGAATTTTGTATTTTTAGCAGAGACGGGGTTTCACCATATTAGCCAGGCTGATCTCGAACTCCTGATCTCAGGTGATCCACCTGCCTTGGCCTCCCAAAGTGCCGGGATTACAGGCATGCCCAGCCCCAAATGATGTTTTTTTAAAATTGACATATTAGAAATTTTAAAATTTGTTAAACATACTTAAAACTTAATGTTTTAATATTTATTATATTATGTTGTATTACATACTAGTATATGTTATGAAGTATATATCTATACTATATGTTGATGTGTAAAATTTGGTCACAGTATTAATCACAATAAAACATATATTGTGGTCAATCTTCTGGACTTGATAAACACAGGAGACCCATACAAATTATTTTTCATTAATTAATTAATCTTAATTGACAAATAAAATTGTATGTACTTATGTACAACGTGATGTTTTGAAATACATATACATTGTGGAATGGCTAAATTGATATAATTAACATGTGTTATCTCAATTATTTTTGCGATGAAAACTTAACATCTATCTTAGTAATTTTCAAGAATATAAAATATTGTTATTAACATAGTCACTATGTTGTACAATAGATCTCTTTAACTTTTTCTTATCTAACTAAAATTTTGTATCCTTTGACCAACATCTCTCCTACCATACCCTCTACCTAACTCAAGTAAGCACCATTCTACTCTCTGTTTCTACAAGTTTAACTTTTACTAATAGTGAGATCATTTACTATTTGTCTTTCTGTGCTTGGCATACTCACTTAGTGTAAAGTCCTCCAGTTCCATCCATGTTGCTGCAAATGATAGGATTTCCTGATTTTTAAGGCTGAATAGTATTCCATTGCAAATGTATGCCACACTTATTTTCTTCATTCATCTATTCATGGACACTTAGATTGCTTCCATATCTTGGCTCTTGTGCATAATGGTAATGGTATCTCTCTGACATACCAACTTCATTTTTGGGAGGTAATATATCCAGTAGTGAGATGGCTGGGTCATATGGTAGTTGTTTTATTTTTAATTTTTTGAAGAAACTCCATACTGTTTTTCATAATGGCTATCCTAATTTACATTGCCACGAACAGTATACAAGGGTTCTCTTTTTTCCATGTCCTCACCAGCACTTGTTTGTCTTATTGATAATAGCCATTTTAGCATGGGGGAAGTAAAAGCTTATTGTGTTTTTAATTTTTTTTTTTTTTTTGAGATGGAGTTTAGCTCTTGTTGCCCAGGCTGGAGTGCAATAGTGTGATCTCAGCTCACTACAACCTCTGCCTCCTGGATTCAAGCAATTCTCCTTCCTCAGCCTCCCAAGTAGCTGGGATTACAGGCACACACCACCATGCCTGGGTAATTTTTCTTTTTATTTTTAGTAGAGACAGGGTTTTGACTTGTTGGTCAGGCTAGTCTCTTGCTCCTGACCTCAGGTGATCTGCCCGCTGCAGCCTCCCAAAATGCTAGGATTACAGGCATGAGCCACTGTACCAGGCCTGTGTTTTTTAATTTTTAATTTTTATGGAGACCTAGTAGGTGTATGTATTTATAGGGTGCATGAGATATTTGATACTGGCATTCAATGTGCAGTAATCACATCAGGGTAAATAGAGTACCCATCAACTCAAGCATTTATCCTTTCTTTGTGTCACGAACAATCCAGTTATACTCTTTTAGTTATTCTAAAATGTACAGTAAATTATTGTTGACTGTAGTCACCCTTTCATGCTGTCAAATACTAGATCTTATTCATTCTATTTATATATTTGTACTCATCAACCATCCCCACTTCTCTCCCTCCCCAATCCTTTCCTGGTAATCAATATTCCACTCTTTACCCTCAGGGGTTCAATTGTTTTAATTTTTAGCTTCACAAATGAGTGAAAACATGTGAAGTTTGCCTTCCTGTGTCTTGCTTATTTCATTTAACACAATGTCCTCGGTTCCATCCATGTTGTTGCAAATGACAGGATCTCATTATTTTTTATGACTGAATAGTACTCCATCATGTATATGTACCACATTTACTTTATTCATTCATCTCATGATAGATACTTAGGTTGCTTCCAAATCTTGGCCATTGTGACTAGTGCTGTAAGAAACATTGGAGTGGAGCTATCTCTTTGATATACTACTTTCCTTTCTTCTGGGTATACACCTACTAGTGGGATTGCTGGATCATATGATAGTTCTATTTTTAGTTTTTTGAGGAAACTCCATACTGTTTTCCACAGATACTGTATTGATTGACTTTCCTACCAACAGTGTACAAGGATTCCTTTTTCTCCACATCCTCACCAGCATTTGTTACTGCCTGTCTTTTGAATAAAAGCTTTTTTAACTGGAGTGAGATGATATCTCATTGTAGTTTTTATTTGCCTTTCTCTGGTAATCATTGATGCTGAAAACCTTTTCATTTGCTAATTTGGCATTTAAAAAAACCCCACAATGAGCAGTTACTTCACACATGTTAAAACAGTTATTATCAATAAGACAAAAGATATATGTATGTCTTCTTTGGAGAAATGTATATTCAGATCTTTTGCCCATTTTAAATTAAATTATTAGATTTTTTTCCTATTGAGTTGTTTGAGCTTCTTAAGTATATTCTGGTTATTAATCTCTTGTTAGATAAATAGTTTGCAAATATTTTCTCATTGTGTAGGTGGTCTCTTCACTTTGTTGATGGTTTCCTTTGTTTTGCAGAAGCTTTTTAACTTGAGGTGATCCCATTTTTCTATTTTTGCTTTGATTGCCTGTGCTTGTGAGGTATTACTCACTAAATGTCTTAAAGAGTTTCCCCAATGTTTTTTGCAGTAATTTCATAGTTTGAGGTCTTAGGTTTAAGTCTTTAATCCATTTTGATTTGATTTTTTATATGTGGTGAGAGATAAAAGTCTAGTTTCTTTCTTCTGCAAATGGATATCCAGTTTTCCTAACACCATTTATTGAAGCGCTTATCCTTTCCTCAGTGTATGTGCTTGGCACCTTGGTTGAAAATGAGTTCTCTGTGGCTGTGTGGATTTATTTCTAGGTTCTGTGTTCTGTTCCATTGGTTTATGTGTCTGTTTTTACACAGATTCCATGCAGTTTCACTTATTATAGCTTTGTAGTATATTTTGAAGTCGGGTAATGTGATTCCTCCAGTGTTGTTATTTTTGCCCAGAATTGCTTTAAGTATTTTTTTTGTTTCATATACATCTTAGAATTGTTTTTTCTTTTTCTATGAAGAATGTCATTGGTGTTTTGATAGGGATTGCATTGAATCTGTAGACTTTTTTGGGTAGTATGAACATTTTAACATTATTATTGATTCTTCCAATCCATGAACATGAACTATGTTTCCATTGTTTTGTGTCCTTTTCAATTTCTTGCATCATTATTTTATAGTTTTCATTGTAGAGATTTTTCATTTCTTTGGTTATGTTTATTTCTAGGTATTTTATAGCTATCATAAATTGGATTAGTTTTTATTTCTTTTTCAGATTGTTCACTCTTGGCATATAATAATGCTAATAGAATTCTGAATTTCTTCTCTGTGTTGTCTTGAATTTCATTGAGCTCTTTTAAAACAGCTATTTTGAGTTCTCTGAAAGGTTACATATCTCTGTCCTGAGATATGTGATTGGGATTGGTCATTAGTGCCTTATTTGGTTCATTTGGTGAGGTCATGTTTTCTAGGATGGTCTTGATGCTTGTCAATGTTCATCTATGTCTGGGCATTGAAGAGTTAGGTATTTATTGTAATCTTTGCAGTCTGGGCTCAATTGTGCTCTATTCTTCTTGAGAAGGTTTTGTAAGTATTCAAAGGGAATTTACTAGGGAGTACCCTAAGCCCAGTAACACTGTGACTCTAGCAGACTCATACTGCCACAGTGGTCTTGGATAATATCCGGGAGAATTCCCTGGATTATTAGGCAGAATCTCTCAAACTCTTTTCTCACTTTCTCCCAAACTGAAGGAGTCTCTCTATGCTAGATTGCTTGGAGTTGAGGGAAGGGTGACATAGTCACTTCTGTGGCCACCACAGCTGGGACTGTGCTGGGTCACATATGAAGCCAGCAAATTACTGGGTCCTGTCCAAGGCCCATGGCAACTACTGCCTTGCTACTACTGATGTTTAAGGCCCAAGGGCTCTTTAGTCAGCAGATGGTGAGTCCTGCCGGGCTGGGTCCGTCTCTTCAGTGCAGCAAGTTCCCTTCTGTCCCAGAGTGGGTCTAGAAATGTCCAGGAAGTAGGACCTGGAATTGGGGGCTTCAGGAATCAGTTTAGTGGTGTGTTTTCCTGTGGCTGAGCTGCTACTCCAGTTGTAAGACACACTTCTCTTCTAATCTTCCTTCTCTTTCCCACAAGTGGAAGGAGTCTCTCTTTGAGCTGCACTGCCTGGAGTTGGGGGAGGTGTGATACAAGCACTTCTTGGCCACCAAAACTGGTGTCTCGCTGGGTCACGCGCATTCCCATTCTACTGGCTCTGAGCAAGCTCAGTACCTGGATTTGCCTAAGGACTGCAGACCTTGTGGTCTGACTGCCTTTCAAATTTATTCAGGACCCCAGGGCACTTTAATTAACTAGTGGTGGAGGCAGCTGGAACTGAAGTTCCTATCTGTCTCTGGCATGGGAGATTCCTCTTTAGTGGGAGCTAGGTTACATGCTCCCTTTGGCCGGGAGTGGTGGCTCACACCTGTAGTCCCAGCACTTTGGGAGGCCGAGGTGAATGGATCACCTGAGGTCAGAAGTTCAAGACCAGCCTGACCAATATGGTGAAACCCTGTCTCAACTAAAAATACAAAAATTAGCTGGGCATGGTGGTGTGCAGCTGTAGTCCCAGCTACTCGGGAGACTGAGTCAGGAGAATCACTTGAATCTGGGAAGTGGAGGGTGCAGTGAGCCGAGATCATGCCACTGCACTCCAGCCTGGTTGAAAGAGCAAGACTTCATCTAAAAAAAAAAAAAAAAAAAAAAGAGCTCCCTTTGTGGGCACTAGCAGAATTCTGCCCTGTGTTGTGTTCCACTGTGACAGGGCAGTCACTGAGTTCCAATGCAAAGTCCCATAATCACTTCACTCTCCCTCCCCAAAGCACACAGATTCTCTCTCTGTTCAGTATGGTGCTGCTGGGGGATGAATGTCAGATGGTATAGGCTATGCAAGACTCTCTTTACTGCAATCTTCAGTGCCTCTTTTCTTGATATAATGTTAAAAGCAGATGCTGTGATTGCTCACCTGATTTTTCATTCTTATGAAGGTGCTTTCTTGCATGGATAATTGTTCAATTTGGTGTTTATGTAGGGGGATGATTGATGAGGGGTTCTATTCAGCTACCTTGCTCCACCCCACTCCCCATTTTAGCAATTTTGAAAGCCAAGGCAGCCATGGCTACGGCTGGCTGGCTTTTAAGAAGGCGCGGCACTTTTGCCGTAACATGCATACACCTCGGACGCAGGTCTCTGGCCCTGCGTGTAGGGGCCAGGGAAGTCGCTTCGGCGCCTCGGGTAGATGTTCTCCGGTCCAATAAATGGCCGAAGAAGTTCGCTAGACTTTTTATGCACGGTACCGGAAGGGGAGGCAGCGCGTGACATGGCGCATAGGGCATTCCAGCGGCCGGGTAAGTTTGATCTCTATCGATGCATCACCCGGAGCGCTGCTCGGTTGATCTGCATCTCCCGCGCGCTGGAAAGTTGGCAGGAGGAAGAACCCGGAGCAACATGCTGGATTATGCCCTTCTGTCAAACCCTCCTCCATCTTTGTTCTTTTTTCTCCTTTCACCCAAATAGTCCAACCTCTTATTGATTTGGCAAGAACAGGCTGTGGCCTGTCTGGCTAAGCCTTGCCAGTTAAGGGCAGGAAGTTAGGGTCTTTGCTGAGGCCGGTGCAAGAGGGATGCAGGAGCATTTGAAGTTGGTTGAGACTCCGTGACTTTGACCTTGGCCTGGAAGTACCTTGACAGAATGGGAGTAAGATATAACATAAGGTAGAGGGATTAGGCGAAATTAGGAATGGAAGCATCTTACAAAATGGCAAGGCAGTAGCTATACTGGTGGTCTGAAGCCATGGCATTAAATTGTTGAAGCTTAGAAACCCCTGATAATTATGGGAAGAAAACAGCTTTTGGATGTTATTGCTGGAGCTTGAGCTGTGCCAGTTCAATAAATTCTCCTTTGCTATATAGGGTTGCTTAGGCACTAAAGATAACGAACGCAAAGGGACTCGTGTGATGGAGGTATGGTTAAGAGTTTTAGATAGAGTTTGGTTACACCAAAAGTAGCCCAAACAGCCGTCTGGTCCCATAAGCTTATGTGCAATTACACTGCCAAGATGTAGCTTAGAGTATAAAAAGGAAACCCCAGTTCTCACTCTGTCTCTCTTTCATCTCTGCCCTCCCACCCCTGCTCCTGCCCTCTCCACCTCCTGTCTTTGTCTCTCCACCTGTCTCTCTGTTCCCTCTCCATCCCCGTCCCTCCCATCTCTGCACCTCCGCTCACTTAGCGCTGCTCCCTCACTAACTCCCCACCTCCCATTTCTCCCACCTGACCAACAGGAACCATCTTAGAGGCCCTAGAGGTCCCAGCTTCTAATTTCCTTTCTGCTACAGCCTCCTCCCATCTGTCTCATCCCACCTTGCACGAAACCACACTTGATGTAGGGCAGGAGGAGCAAACTGGGTTGGAGACACCCTTGAAAGCCCCAGGCTTAATTTTGAGAGTGTATCTGGTTGTTCAGACTAGAATCACAAGAGATTAGTAGGGAGGGTCTAGGGGAATTAGAGGAACCATGAAGAATGAAGGAAGGGGGAAATGAAGGAAGGAATTACAGGAAAGGAACACAGTGGATAAGGGAAGGAAAGGGATGGAAGGGAATGAAGAATGGAAGGAAATGGATGGAAGGAAGGAGGGGGAGGGTGGAGGGTTAAAAGCATGCATAGTCCAGGGCAGTAACTTAGGCATTGTCTGAAGGAGCACGGCTTTACTGCCTACCCTAATTACTGTGATAGTGGATGGCTGGCCAGAACCTCCATAGGTTTACGTTGCAACAGTGCAGCCTCGTGTATTGATAAGAAAAGCAGCTGGCCACCCACACTAGTAGAGTTGCCCCAGGCCCCATGAGTACAGGGGTCCTGGGCGCAACGCCGGGCCGCCAGCCCCAGCGGGGACAGCTGGTTTCCGCCTTGAGGAGGCACCACGCTGAGCTAACGCCCGCCCCGCCAGCAACCACTCAGTCGGCCCTTCCCTGCCGCAGGCCAGTAGGGCGAGGATTTGACATCACTGTGCTGCCTAATGCCCAGCCAGCCAGCCACTTAAGGTATGGATGAGACTTTTGAGCGGCCGCTGGCCGTGGGACACTGGTTTGCCCAGTCCTGGCCTGATGACAGCAGGAGCCCCGGTACCCTGTCTGTGGTCTTCCCTGCAGAGGGGCACCGCTGAGGCAGCCACTAGAGCTTAAGTACCAGCCACAGCCCCTTCTCCCTTTGTCTCAGCCCCGCGCCCCAAATGCTCTGGAGCAAACCCAAAGTGCTTCTCACTCCCATTTAAGTCCTGGGGCCTCTGAGGCCCATCTTCAACCTTTTCAGCTTTTTCATCTGAGCTGACTGGGAGATAAAGATAGAGGCGACAGCTGCTCCCAGCTGGGAGAGGTGGGATCTAGCTGAGAACCAGCTTAGTGCCTCTGTGCTGGATGTAGGGAAGTGCCTGATTCTCATCTGGGAGTGCTGGGAGGCCTCCCCTTTAGTTTATCAAAACGAATTACCTGGCTGAGGCCGCCCAGACACGGGCTAAGAGACATTGAACCAAATGTCTCTCCCATGGCTGCTAGGCTGCTGTGGGTTGCAGTCCCACCCGGTTCTCATGGACGGATGAGCCATCCTCTCCTAACGGGACAGCGGGCGCCAGTTGTGCCATTGATCCGCATGTTGCCTGGGCGGCCGCGGGCACGCCTTTCCTGGTTAAGGAGGACAAAACACCCCAAGTCATGCCGCACAGACCTGCCCTGACATGAAAATTAAACCCTTTGGAACAGGTAAGAAGAGAACCGCCGAGTCAGTCAATCTTGAAAGGCCCGTCAAGCAGCACATGACTTCACCTACCCACTTTGGAGGGGGGCCAACAAAACCAACAGGAGGCCGGAAACAGACTGGGACTAGTCGTGGGAAGCCGAGCAATGACCCAGGAGGGGTTGGGGCAGGGCTGACTGGTGCAGAGGGCCACCTTAGTGGCTGCTTACTGCTGGGTCTGGCTGGTGTGGGCGGAAATGGGAGAGGTAAGAGGAGTGGCTGAGGAGGCACAGGAGTATATAGGAGGGGGTTTGCAGGTGCCCTCACGCCCCATCTTCTGAGATGGAAGTAGAATCTTTCCTCTGCTTGTGGTGAGCCGAGGGCTGGCCTTTGACCAACAGTTAATCTGGGCCATTGAACACTGGGCTTACAGGTCTGGGCGAGCGCAAGTCCCAGCCCGGATGCAGATAACCCTGACTACTTTCCAAGCTCGGGCGAAACTAGAAAGATCTATTAGAATGTTATAGGTCATGCGCCATTGAGATTGGTTAATTTATACTAGGCTAGCGCTAAGCAGTGGAAAGGAAAAATTAGCCGCCATTTTAAAGACAATAAATACCAAGCGGAGTGAGACAATTCTAAGGGGGTGTCTTAGGGATTTTGATTGTGAGAGGTTCCTATTGTTTAAATCCACCAGAGTCGGAATTGACCACAGCCCGCCTGACCGGCCCCGGTTTCACTTGGAATCTGAGAATTGAGGAACTCTGCCACGACGCCCGAGCTGAAGGTTCTACCGCGCCTGTTAGGCGGCCACGCCCGCTATGCATCACTCCAGGCTGCTGACAATGGAACGGACGGAGCATTTGCCATGGCACCACCCAAGAAGGAAACCTCGAGCTGCACCAGTGGAAAGCCGGGAATACCGTCGGTGCCAGGCCGGGCTGGTTGAGCTCGCCCCTGCCAGAGAGGCCCGACCTAGGATGTCGGCATGGGAAACCCAGGCCTGCCTCTGCACCAACTGTTTCCGAGAATTTAAAATTCACCTGGCAGTAACTGTTTCTGACGAATTTAATGTAACTCAATTAGAGCCAAGCACCAAACATGAGCCAAAGTAATACAAGAAAGGGCAGTCTTTACTGCAAATACACCTCTGATGAGTCTCCCGGTCCCTCAGGTGGGGCCAGGGAAGTCGCTGGGCGCCTGGTGATGTTCCTCTCCTCGTCCACAAATGCGGGGCCGCTGTCACCAGGAGCCACGGCCACCAGCCTGCCTATGCAGTGCCATAGATCACTGAAGCTTATTCCTCCAGTCTAACTACAACTTTGTACCGTTTGATCAATATTTTTCATTTCCCCATCCCTCAGCCTCCCAACTTTCCTCCACTCACCACCTGTCTACTCTCTATTTCTGTGAGATTGATATTTTTAGTTACCACATATAAGTGAGACTACACAATATTTGTCCTTCTGTGCCTGGTTTATTTCTCTTAGCATAATGTCCTACAGTTTCATTCATGTTTTACACATGACAGGATTTCATTCTTTTTAAAATCGTGAGTTTTTAAAAATATTTTAAAAATCTTTAGTATTTTATCGTATACCTTGTTGGTGGGCATTTAGATTAGATTGCTGCCATATCTTGGCTATTGTGAATAAGGCTGAAATATAAAATGCTTAGGAATAAATCTAACCAAGGAAGTAAAATATCTGCACACTAAGAACTGTAAAACTTGGCCAGGCGTGGTGGCTCATGCCTGTAATCCCAGCACTTTGGGAGGCTGAGGCGGGTGGATCCCTTGAGGCCAGGAGCTTGAGACCAGCCTGGCCCATGTGGCAAAACTCCATCTCTACTAAAAATACAAAAACTTAGCCATGTGTGGTGGTGGGCGCCTGTAATCCCAGCTACTCAGGAGGGTGAGGCAGCAGAATCACTTGAACCTGGTAGGCGGATGTTGCAGTCAGCCGAGATCACACCACTGCACTCCAGCCTGGGCGACAGAGAGAGACTCCGTCTCAAAAAAAAAAAAAAAAAAAAAATGCTGGGTGCAGTGGCTCACACCTGTAATCCCAGCACATTAGGAGGCTGAGGTGGGCAGATCACCTGAAGTCAGGAGTTCAAGACCAGCCTAGACAACATGGCGAAACCCCTTCTCTACTAAAAAAATAGAAAAATTAGCCAGGCGTGGTGGTGCGTGCCTGTAATCCCAGCTACCTGGGACACTGAGGCAGGAGAATCACTTGAAGCTGGGAGGCGGAGGTTGCAGTGAGCCGAGATCACACCACTGCACTCCAGCCTGGGCAACAGAGCAAGACTCCGTCTCAAAAAAAAAGAAAAGGAAAAAAACAAAGAACTGTAAAACTTGATTTAAAATTGGAGGAGAGTTTGCCTTCCTGCCCCATCTCCGTCACTCCCTGCAGCCTCCACCAAGCACCATGGCTCCTAGGAGGGCAGCAGTTGTGTGACCAAGAACAATTCCTTAAGGAGGTGGAAGCTCGCCTCCTTTCTTAAAGACTTCGACCGTGAAGTGGAAATACGAATCAAGCCAATTGAGTCAGACAGGCAGAACCTCTTCAAGGAGGTGGATAAACTCTACAACATCCAGATCCTGCGGTTCCCCAAGGCACTGCGCAAAGATGAATGGCTCGACTACTTCTCCCTTGGAGGAAACAAACAGGGCTTGGAAGAGGCAGCAACAGCTGACCTGGATATCACTGAAATAAACAAACTAACCACGGAAGCTATTCAAACGCCCCTGAAATCTGCTAAAACATGAAAGGTGATACAATGATAGATGTAATGATAGTGGAAGAGGAAGAAGAAGAAAATAAACATAAGAATCTTCAAACTGCAAGAGTCAAAAGGTGTCCTCCATCCAAGAAGAGAACTCAGTCTGTACAAGAAAAAGGCAGAAGGGAAAGGTCAAGCTGTGCTATCACTGTTACCACAGCTTTGGGCTGATTGAATGTGTCCATAGTAAAACCAACTCGAAGCCTGATACCCAGGTTTGACTCGAGGGTCTTCATGATCCCTGGCCTGTGCACTTCTGCCACAGGAGAGTGGATTTACAACAAAAGCTGCTCAGGTGCAGTGACTCACACCTGTAATCCCAGCACTTTGGGAGGCTGAGACGGGTGAATCACCTGAGGTCAAGAGTTTCAGACCAGCCTGACCAACATGGTGAAACCCCGTCTCTACTAAAAATACAAAAATTAGCTGGGCATGGTGGTGGGTGCCAGTAATCCCAGCTACTCAGGAGGGAGGCTGAGGCAAGAGAATCGCTTGAACCCGGGAGGCGGAGGTTGCAGTGAGCCAAGATCACGCCATTGAACTCCAGCCTGGGTGACAGAGTAAGACTCCGCCTCAAAAAACAAAAAACTTCAAAAACACCAGCAACAAAACCAAAAGAAACAATAGCAGGAAGATACAACCTGGAGATTGGAAAAAATACATTCAACTTATACATCTGATAAGCGGCTAATGTCCCAAATATATAATATTGTTGCTATTACTCTAACAGATCAATAGCAAGAAAATAAATAACACAAGGGAAAATGGGCAAAGGATCTGAACAGGCTCTTCTCAAAAGAAGAAATACAAATGGCCAAAAGAAACTTGAAAAAAAAAAAAAATAGCATCTCTAATCATCAGGAAAACGCGAATTAAACACGTGATAAAGTATCACCTCATGCCTGTTAGAATGACTATCATCAAAAAGACAAACCATCACCAGTGCTGGCAAGCATATGGAGAAGAGAGAATTCTTTTTTGAAAAAATTTTTATTCTAGGTTCAGGGGTATGTGTGCAAATTTGTCATGTAGGTAAATTGCATGTCATGGGGGTTTGGTGTACAGATTATTTCATCACACAGATAGTAAGCATAGTACTGGCCGGACACAGTGGCTCGAGTCTGTAATTCCAGCACTTTGGCAGGCTGAGGCGAGTGGATCACCTGAGGTCAGGAGTTCAAGACTAGCCCGACCAACATGGCGAAACCCTATCTCTACTAAAAAATAACAAAAATGTGCCGGCTTTGGTGGCACGCTCCTGTAATCCCAGCTAGTTGAGAGGCTGAAGCAGGAAATCACTTGAACCCAGGAGGCGGAGGCTGCAGTGAGCCGAGACTGCGCCATTGCACTCCAGCCTCAGCAGCAGAGCAAGACTCCATCTCAAAAAAAAAAGTACTCGTTTTTTTCAGCAGCACATATACTAACAAAAAAAAAAAAGAAAGAAAAAAGAAAAAGAAAAAGTAACCATAGTAGCTTTTCTGTCCTTGCTCTCCTCCCATCCTCCACCCTCAAGGAGGCCCCAGCGTCTGTTGTTCCCTCTTTGTGTCCATGTGTTCTCAATATTTATCTCCTACTTACAAATGAGATTGTGTGTGGTATTTGGTTTTCTGTTCCTGCCTTACATCACTTAGGATAATGGCTTCAGCTCCATTCATGTTTCTGCAAAGGACCCAATCTTGTTCTTTTTTTTTAAGGCTGTGCAGTATTCTATAGTGTATATGTACATTGTTTTCTATCCAGTCTACCACTGATGGGCATTTAGATTGATTCTGTGTCTTTGTTATTGTGAATAGTGCTGCGATGAACATACACGTGCCTGGGTCTTTATGATAGAACAATATATATTCCTTTGGGTATAAACCTGTACTGGGATCGCTAGGTCAAATGGTAGTTCTGTTTTAACTTCTTTAAGAAATTGTCAGGCCGGGCGCGGTGGCTCATGCCTGTAATCCCAGCACTTTGGGAGGCTGAGGAGGGTGGATCACCTGAGGTCAGGAGTTTGAAACCATCCTGGTCAACATGGTGAAACTCCGTCTCTACTAAAAATACAAAAATTAGCTCGGCGTGGTGGTGGATGTCTGTAATCCCAGCTACTAGAGAGGCTGAGGCCAGAGAATCACTTGAACCCAGGAGGTGGAGGTTGCAGTGAGCCGAGATCGCACTGCTGCACTCCAGCCTGGGTGAGGAGCAAAACTCTGTCTCAAAAATAAAAATAAAAAAGAAAAAAAGAAATTATCAAACTACTTTTCACAATGGCTGAACTAATTTATATTCCCACCAACAGTGTATATATGTTCCCAAGAGAAAAGGGAATTCTTTTTTTTTTTTTTTTTTTTTTTTTGAGATGGAGTCTCGCTCTGTAGCCCAGGCCAGAGTGCAGTGGCCTGATCTCGGCTCACTGAGAGCTCTGCCTCCCGGGATCACGCCATTCTCCTGCCTCAGCCTCCCGAGTAGCTGGGACTACAGGCGCCTGCCACCTCGCCCAGCTAACTTTTTGCATTTTTAGTAGAGATGGGGTTTCACCATGTTAGCCAGGATGGTCTTGATCTCCTGACCTTGTGATCTGCCCACCTCGGCCTCCCAAAGTGCTGGCATTACAGGCGTGAGCCACCGTGCCCAGCTGAGAAAAGGGAATTCTTAAACATCATTGGTGGGAATTTAAGTTGGTACAGCCATTTTGGGAAACAATATGAGGGTTCCTCAAAATCTAAAAATAGTATTACCATATGATCCAGCAGTACCACTTCTGGGTATGTACCCTAGTAGAATGAAATTGATCTGTCAAAAGACATCTGCACTCACATTTTTATTTCAATTTTTCAAAATATATTAAGACTTACTTTGTGGCCTAACATATAATTTATCCTGAAGAATGTCTTGTGTTTGTTTGAGAAAAATGTGTATTACTTTGCTGTTGGATGAAATATTCCACATAGGTCCATTAGGCCTATTTGGTCTAAACTGTAGTTTAAATCTGACATTTTCTTACTGATATTCTGTCTGGATAATCTGTCCATTGCTGAAAGTAGGGTATGTAAGTCCCTTACTATTATTGTAATACAGTCTATCTCCCCCTCAGGTCTACTAATATTTGCCTTATATATTTAAAAGCTGTGATATTGGGTGCATATATATTTACAATTGTTATTTTTTAAATGAACTGACCTCTTCCTCATGATATGATGACCTTCTTTATATCATTTTACAGTTTTTGACTTCAAGTCTGTTTTCTGTGATAGGAGTATTGCTCTCTGTGCTCCCTCTTTTAGTTTCTAATTGCATGGAATATCTTTCCATGTCTTCATTGTCAGTCTGTATGTATCATTAGAACAGCTATGTGAATTTGTTGATTGGTTTTGAATATTGACTAACAGTGTCTCCTAAATATGATATACAAATGTAATTTTATAACAAAAGTATTTACAATTGTAAGGCCTTTTTGCTAGCAGAATTTACTCTGATAAAATTATTTACACTAGTGATGTTATATTACATATTCTGTTAGCACTCCAAAATACCCAGAGGTAGTTTATGACTAACATAATTGTTAATAAAAACCTATAGCATATATGCATATAAAATATTATTTCACTATTTCCTGCTTATTCTTCAGGTAATAAATTTAAAGCAAATTTGCTAACCTATAAATAACCTCTGCCTATGACTGGTATGTATAGTACAACTACACTTACATGGTTATAAGAATTATAGCTATTAATCAAATTGTTCAGTTGTATGTTATTTTAAATGTGTTTTATATTCATGTATTCATTCATGAACATTTACTGATTGTCAGGGATTGATGCTGAATGTTGTTGATTCATTTTTTTTTTTTTTTTACTAGTGGAAAATGAAAATCACTGTGACTTCGTGAAGCTCCGAGATATGCTTCTTTGTACCAATATGGAAAATCTAAAAGAAAAAACCCACACTCAGCACTATGAGTGTTATAGGTACCAAACACTGCAGAAAATGGGCTTTACAGATGTGGGCCCAGACAACCAGCCAGTTAGGTGAGTAAAAATATTGCTAGCACAACCAGATGAATAATGTAGGAGTCCCCTACAAACACAAGGTACAATAATTTGGGTATAAGAATAATTATACTTCTCCCATCTTGAACCATCCTAAAGAAAACATCCTGAATGTTAGGTGTTTTTATCATCTTTTGATGAAGATATAGTTAGTAGGAACAATATAATGTGAGATCTCATTTTTATGTTGAAATATGTGTATTCAGTATGTGTATATGCTGAAATGTGTATTGAAGAAAAAACCCAGTATTTTGTTGTATTTTTTTGTATTTATATGAAATGTATCTATATTATATGAAAGAAAGGATAGGCCAGGCATGGTGGCTCACGCCTGTAATCCCAGCACTTTGGGAGGCTGAGGTGGGTGGATCATCTGAGCAGGAATTTGAGAGCAGCCTGGCCAACATGGTGAAACCGCATCTCTACGAAAAATACAAAACGTATCCGGGCGTAGTGGCGCACGCCTGTATCCCAGCTACTTGGGAAGCTGAGGCAGGAGAATTGCTTGAACCCTGGAGGCAGAGGTTGCAGTGAGTCGAGATCACCTCACTGCACTCCAGCCTGGCCAACTGAGCAAGACTCCATCTAAAAAAAAAAAAAAAAAAAAAAGAATAGAAAAAAATGGAAAAATATTAGCAAATTTTGACAAAAGATATCAAGAAGAGTTTGATGGAGGAACCAGCTGAAAAGCAGTAGTGCAGTGTCCTGGAAGTTAAATGAGAAAAGTTTGAGAGCAGGTGTATTGCTCTAACTTGAAGAAGAACAGAGCCGGGTGTGGTGGCTCCCGCCTGTAATTCCCGCACTTTGGGAAACCGAGACAGGCGGATTACCTGACGTCAGGAGTTTAAGATCAGCCTGGCCAACATGGTAAATCCCCGTCCCTACTAAAAATACAAAAAAAATTAGCCAGGTGTGTTGGTGGGTACCCATAATCCCAGCTACTTGGGAGCCTGAGGCAGGAGAATCGCTTGAACCTGGGCAGCGGAGGTTGCAGTGAGCTGAGAGCGTGCCACTGCACTCCAGCCTGGGCGATAAAGCAAGACTCTGTCTCAAAAAAAAAAAAAAAAAAAAAAAAGGAAGAATAGGACTTGTGCTGCAAAAGTATGGCACTGTGATGTATATAATCCAGTTATATCATTCATTGGTCTTTGTAGACACCCAAAATTTAACTATCTTAAATGAATGATAATGATATTTTGAAAGACTTTTTGTTTTGTTTTAGAGGATTTTTGAAAATCGTCTCATACATTAGAGGTTTCCCTGAATTTTGTTGTCAAAAGATGTGAAGAAGTATGATATGCTGGAAAGTGGTGGGGATAAGAATTTACTTATATAAGTGGAAAATTCTAGTATTCTTTACATATACTCTCTATATACTCTGATCTTAAGTATTGTGCCTTGGTTTTTACATCTTATGATATGGAAATTTCCATTTTGTGCTGCTAAACGTGAGAGAATGTTGGTAAATTTCCTTATATAGGATGTAACATACAATATATATTTTTTACATGTTTATACTAGCATTTTTTATTTTTTATTTTTATTTTTTTAATGATGGAGTCTTACTCTGTCTCCCTGGCTGGAGTGCAGTGGCACGATTTTGATTCACTGCAACCTCCGCCTCTTGGGTTCAAGTGATTCTCCTACCTCATTTTATAAGACTAAGAAAATATTTCTCTTTAGTTTTCAAGAAATCTTTGAAGCCAAAAGACAAGAGTTCTATGATCAATGTCAGAGGGAAGAAGAAGAGTTGAAACAGAGATTTATGCAGCGAGTCAAGGAGAAAGAAGCAACATTTAAAGAAGCTGAAAAAGAGGTCAGTACTGACAGTTTGATATAATTTGCATTAATTTTTAGGTGCCCTATTAATTTGGAGGTTTTAATCTCAGGAGTTTAGTTGATGTTTTTGGAGGATACTTGCTATTTTTCAAAAAGTAGCTTTTTACCATGTAGATTTGAATATGGCCTTTACGAAATTATAGTCTGTAGTTTTTTTTTCTAGAAAATTTAGATAATTTTCTATTTAAATAACCCTTAAGATAATTTTATAAAAATTATTTATTTTGTTTATAATTTAAATTTTCATGCATAAAGTTTAATTTGTGACAAACCCAAGCTATTTACTCTAAGAAGAGTCTTATACTGTCTAATGCTATTAATACACTAGAAAATTGTCTTCACTTTTATAAATAAGCAAACGTTGACTAGTGCTGGCCTTGATTAATGAGGAAATTTTAAGTTGGTAAATTATGTAAATTATTTATTTATGTTATTCCATGCCATTTCTAATAAAATGGAAAAAAGGCTATTAATATAGTTTTAATTATTTGCCACAAATACGTTTTTGGTAAAGGCATATTTTTGAAACCATAATTTCTTTCTCTCAAGTGTAGGTGGCTTTAGTTTAAGAACATTTAGTTTAATTAGGTAAATTGGAACAAGAACTTCCTTTTTCATAAGAGCAAAATGGTAATTAGGTACTAGAGGCCAGATGTCTCACTCAAAGACAGTTGAATTGTAAGTAATAAAAATTCCGCCGGGTGTGGTGGCTCACACCTATAATCCCAGCACTTTGGGAGATGAAGGTGGGTGCATCCTGTAAGGTCAGCAGTTCGAGACCAGCCTGGCCAATGCAGTGAAACCCCGTCTCAACTAAAAATATAAAAATTAGCCAGGCATGGTGGTGCATGCCTGTAATTCCAGCTACTCGGGAGGCTGAGGCAGGAGAATCACTTGAACCCAGTAGGCGGAGGTTGCAGTGAGCTGAGATCACGCTGCTGCACTCCAGCCTGGGCGATAGAGTGAGACTCTGTCTCAAACAAAACAAAACAAAACAAAACAAAACAAAGCAAAAAAACCATTAGCTTAGGCATAAAGGAAAAAGTTTGGATGTGTACAAGGGTATGTCATGGTATCCAAGGACAAGAGACATAGCTGGATCTCATGAAGACTTAAACTGAAACTAGGAAGTGACCAGAAACCAAAAGCAACCATTTAAATTTTCTCTTTCTCTCCGACTTCACTGCCCCTAGTTATGAACCTCATTCCTGTACGTCTGCTTCTTTTTACTTTCTTTCTGGAGATTAATTTATTTTCCATATCTCAACTATGTGTTCTCTTAGGGTTGATTATATATCTTGATTATTGTCAATTAATGCTGCAATAAACATGAAAGTGTAGATATCTCTTTGACATACTGATTTTCTTTCCTTTGAGTATGTAACTATTAGTGGGGTTGCTGAACCATAAGATTATTCTATTTTCAATTGTTTAATGAATACCCATATTTTTCATAATAGTTGTACTGATTTACCTTTTTATCAGCGTTTTATAAAATTCTTGTAAACATCTTTCTTTCTATAAAATCATTCTTATAAACACTTATCTTTCTGTTTATCTAACAGATATGAAGTGCCATCTAATTGTGGTTTAAATTGGCATTTCTCTGATGATTAATGAGATTGAGTATTTTTTCGTATCCCTATTTGCCTTTTATGTCTTCCTTTAAAAAATGTTCAGGTTCAGCCAAGCGCAGTGGCTTATGCCTGTAGTCCCAGCGCTTTGGGAGGTGGAAGTGGGCGGATCATTTGAGGTCAGGAGTTCAAGACCAGCCTAACCAACATGGTGAAACCCTGTCTCTATTAAAAATACAAAAATTAGCCAGATGTGGTGGCATACGCCTGTAGTCCCAGCTAATCAGGAGGCTGAGGCAGGAGAATCACTTGGATCCAGGAGATGGAGGTTACAGTGAGCCCAGATCACGTCACTGCACTCTAGCCTGGGCAACAGAGTGAGACTCCATCTCAAAAAAAAAAAAAAAAAAAAAAAAAAAAAAATTCAAGTTCATTGCCCATTTTTGGAATGAGGTTGTTTTCATACTATTGAATTGTTTGAGTTATTGTATATTTGGGGCTATTGTATATTTGGGGGTTATTGTATATCTGATAACCCCTTATCAGATGTACAGTTTGCAAATATTTTCTCACATTTCATAGTTTGAGTCTTTACTCTGTCGATTGTTTTTTTGGCTGTGCAGGAGCTTTTTAGTTTGAAATAATTTTATTTGTCCATTTTTGCCTATGTTGTCTATGCTTTGGAGTTTGTATCCCAAAAATCATTATTCAGACCCAAGTTAAGGAACTTATCCCTAATTATTTAAAGTAGTTGTACAGCTTTAGACCTTACAACAGTTAAGTCTTTCATCCATTTTGAGTTGAGATTTGCATATGGTTTGAGATAAGATCTAATTTTGTTTTTCTGCATGTGGTCACATTTTTTGATTTGTGTATTTGAATCATCCTTGCATTCTAAGAATAAATTCCAGTTGGCCATCTGGTATTTAATGTGTGATCTAATTCAGTTTGCTAGTATTTTGTTGAGGATTTGCTAGTTGGCTCATCACAAATATTGGCCTGTAATTTTTTTTTTTTCCTCATAGTGTCCTCTTCTGACTCTAGTATCAGAGTAATAATGTCTTCTTCAAATGCATTTAGAAGTGTATTCTCCTGGCCAGGCGAGGTGGCTCATGCCTGTAATCCCAGCACTTTGGGAGGCCGAGGCAGGCAGATCACCTCAGGTCAGGAGTTCAAGACCAGCCTGGACAACGTGGTGAAACCCTGTCTCTACTGAAAATACAAAAATTAGCCAGGCGTGGTGGTGTGCGCCTGTAATCCTAGCTACTCAGGAGGCTGAGGCAGGAGAATTGCTTGAACCTAGGAGGTGGAGGTTGTAGTGAGCCGAGATCACACCACTGCACTGCACTTCAGCCTTGGAGACAGAGCGAGACTCTGTCTCAAAAAAAAAAAAGAAGCATACTCTCCTCTTCCATTCTTTTGGGAAGACTTTTTTGTATTATTTCCATTTTATTTATCTATTTAAGACAAGATCTTGCTGTGTCACCAAGGCTGGAGTGAAGTGGCGCGACCTCAGCTCATTGCAACTTCCACCTCCCAGGCTCAAGTGATCCTCCCACCTCAGCTTCTCCAATAGCTAGGACTGCAGGTATGTAGCACCATGCCTGGCTATTTTTTTGTACTTTTAGTAGAGATGGGGTCTCACTATGTTGCCCAGGCTGGTCTCGAACTCCTGAGCTCAAGTGATCTGCCTGCCTCAGCCTCCTAAACTGCTGGGATTACAGGCATGAGCCACTGCACCTGGCCTATTATTTCCATTTTAAATGTTCTGTAGCCTTCCCCAGTAAAGTCATCTAGTACTGCCTTTTCTTTGGTAGCATCTTTTGTTACTGATTAAATCTCCTTACCTATTAGTAGTCTTTTCAGATTTTCAGTTTCTTCATGATCCAATCTTGGTAGATTGTGTGGTTATAGGAATTTATTCCTATAACCAAGGTTATCCAATTTCTTTTTTAGGTTATCAAATTTTATTGGCTTATAATTTTTCATAGTAGTCTCATGATCATTTGTGTTTCTTTGGTATCAGTGGTAATGTGTCACCTTTCATTTCTGATTTTATTTGTTTGAGTTTTCTCTCTTTTTTTCTTAGTTTTTCTAAGGGTTGTTCATTTATTTATCTTTTAAAAAAACAGACTTAGTTCATTGATTTTTTTCTATTGTTTCTCTAGTCTATATCTTATTTATTTCTGCTGTGATCTTTACTGTTTTCTTGCTTTTACTGACTTTGCATTTGGTTTGTTTTTCTTTTTCTCTTGAGGTGTGAAATTACATTCTTTGATCTATTTCTTTTTTCTTAATATAGGCATTTATTGCAATAAACTTCACTCTTAAAACTGCTTTTGCTGTATCCTGTAACTGTTGATATGTTGCTTTTTATCTTCATTTGTGTCAAGATATGTATATTTTTTAATTTTTAATTTATGTGGGTACATAGTAGGTATACATATTTATGGGGTACATTAGATATTTTGATACACGCATACAATGTGTAATAATCATATCAGGGTAAATGGGATACCTATCACTTCAAGCATTTGTCCTTTGTGTTACAAGAAATCCAATGATACTCAGTTATTTTAAAAGGTACAATTAATTATTATTGCATATGGTCACCCTGTTGTACTATCAAGTACTGGGTCTTATTTATTCTTTCTAACTATATTTTTATACCAATAAATGTCCTCACTTCTCCCCACCCCTACCACCATTCCCAGCCTCTGGTAATCATCATTTCATTCTCTATCTCCATGAGTTTAATTTTTTTTTTTGAGATGAAGTCTTGCTCTGTCACCCAGGCTGGTGTGCGGCTGTGGGATCTCAGCTCACTGCAGCATCTGCCTCCTGGGTTCAAGTGATTCTCCTGCCTCAACTTCCCAAGTGGTTGGGATCACAGGCATGCGCCACCACACGCAGCTAATTTTTGTATTTTTAGTAGAGATGGAGTTTTACAATGTTGGCCAGGCTGGTATCGAACTCCTGACCTCAGGTAATCCATCTGCCTCAGCCTCCTGAAATGCTGGGATTACAGGCGTGAGCTACTGCACCCGAATGAGTTCAATTATTTTAATTTTTAGCTCCCACAAGTAAGTGAGAACATGTGAAGTTTATCTTTCTGTCCCTGGCTGATTTCTCTTAATGTAAGGTCCTCCAGTTCCATCCATGTTGTTGCAAGTGACAGGATCTCATTCTTTTTTATGGCTGAATGGTAGTCCACTGTGTATGTGTGACATTTGTTTTCATCCAGTCATCTGTTGGTGGACAGTTAGGTTGCTTCCAAATTTTGGCTATTATGAATAGTGCTTCAATATAAAATCTTTCTGTTATTGATTTCTAATATTATACTATTGTGATAAAAAGATACATAATATGATTTCAAACTTTTAAAATTTGTTAAGAGTCATTTTGCGGCCCAATATATGATCTATGTTGGAGAATGTTCCTGTGCCCTTGAGAAGAATGTATTCTTCTACTGTTTGGCAAAATAATCTATCTATGCCTCTTCAGTCTATTGGGTCTATAGTTACTCACATCTACTGTTTCCCTACTTACTTTCTGTTTGGATGGATTATCTGGTGCTGAAAGTGGGATACAGTAGTCCCCTACTGTTCTTATATTTCTGTAAGTTTCTTCCTTAATTTCTGTTAATATTTGCTTTATATATTAGGTGCTCCAATGTTGTCATGTATTTGACGATTGTTACACCTCTTTATAAATTGATCTATTGTTATATAGTGATCTTGTCTCTTATGACAAAATTTGACCAAAAGTCTAATTGTCTGCAATGAGTATACCTGCCCTGTCCTCTTTTGCCTATAATTTGGGTGGAATATCTTTTTCTTTTTTTTTTTTTTTTGAGACAGAGTCTCGCTCTATCACCTAGGCTGGAGTACAGTGGCGCGATCTCGGCTCATTGCAACCTCCACCTCCTGGATTCAAGAGATTCTCCTGCCTCAGCCTCCTGAATAGCTAGGATTAAACGTGCCCACCACCATGCATGGCTAATTTTTTTTTTTTTTTTGTATTTTTAGTAGAGATGAGGTTTCACTGTGTTGGCCAGACTGGTCTTGAACTCCTGACTCAAGAGATTCTCCTGCCTCAGCCTCCTGAGTAGCTGGGATTAAATGTGCCCACCACCATGCATGGCTAATTTTTTTTTTTTTTTTTGTATTTTTAGTAGAGATGAGGTTTCACTGTGTTGGCCAGACTGGTCTTGAACTCCTGACCTCAAGTGATCCGTTTGCCTTGGCCTCCCAAAGTGCTGGGATTACAGGCAGGAGCCACCACGCCCAGCCATCTTTTTCTATTCGTTCACTTTTAGTCTAAGTGTGTCTTTAAGGCAAAAGTGAGTCTCTTGTAAGCCACATATTATTGAGAATTGTTTTTTTATTCATTCTGCTACTTTGTGTCTTGTGATTAGTGGGTTTAATCTATTTACTTTTAAAGTAATTTTTATAGGTAAGGACTTACTATTATCATTTTATTAATTGTTTTCTGACTGTTTTGTGGTTCCTTTGTTTCTCTCTTTCTGTCTTCCTTTGTGATTTGTTGGTGTTTTTGTAGTGGTAGGCTTTGATTTTTTTTTTTTTTTTTGAGATGGAGTTTTGCTCTTTTGCCCAGACTGGCGTGCAATGGTGCAATCTCGGCTCACTGCAGCCTCCACTTCCCTGGTTCAAGCAATTCTCCTGCTTCAGCCTCCCAAAGAGCTGAGATTACAGGCATGCGCTGCCACGCCCGGCTAATTTTTTTTTATTTTTTGAGATCGAGTCTTGTTCTATTGCCCAGGCTGGAGTGCAGTGGTGAAGTCTCAGCTCCCTGCAACCTCCACCTCCCCAGTTCAAAGTATTCTCCTGCCTCAGCCTCCTGAAGAGCTGGGATTACAGGCACCCGACATCATTCCCGGCTACTTTTTGTATTTTTAGTAGAGACGGGATTTCACCATGTTGGCCACGCTAGTCTTCAACTTCTGACCTCAGGTGATCCACCGCCCCGGCCTCCCAAAGTGCTGGGATTACAGGCATGAGCCTCTGGTCCTGGCCTCTAATTTTTTCTTTGTATTTTGTGTATCAATTACAAAAGTATGGAATTTTGAAATTGTGGCCACCATTATATAAAAACTGTGGGTGGTAATTGTTTCGGGGTGAGTTTCCGCACCAGGCCCCAACAGATCAGGCCAAACCAATGTGAAGTCAAGTTTTTATTTTATTATTATTATTATTTGGTGTTAAACAGCTTTAATCTTGGTCATCGTGGCTTCTTGGCACAGTAATAAATACTGCACATGATCAACATGTTCTGGGGAAGGGGCAAGAGCAGGGGGAATCACCTTCTTAGAAAGTACAACCCAAGTTGGAAGGGCAGGAAGGGGTGGGGAGAAAACCCTCCTGGTGCCTGTGGCAAAGTGCAGGAGCCCCCACCCCCAAACTAACCTGAGTCCAGCCCCTCTGGGGAAAAAAGGGGTGCATGAACTACCCCTATTCCACAGGTACTTTCTGTGGCCTAAGGCCTGCACCACACTCCAGCTTGCAGCCCTGGCAGGAGCTATGTTGCATTAAGTGAAAAGCTCTGAAGGTCACACACTCTAGGTTATGTACAGGGGCTCAGAGAAGGGAGACTGCCCCTGCGGCCCCCAGCTGCCTCCGGCACCAGGAGGGAGCTGCAGGGGTAGGGGATATATAAAAGAGGAGCAGGCTTCATTCCGTCCTAAACTGGAAAGGATGAAATGGCTTTACCCGGGAGGAGATAACCATCCTATGCTACCCCCACATACTGTCTGTGTCCTCAGAGGGTACTATGAGTCCTGGGATCTTCTCCGGGGTCCCCCACCTACCTGTGGGGGAGTCCCCTTTCAGCCAGGCTGTCCAGGCTGTCTGGGGCAGAAGCAGTGGTGGGGCGGCCTGGGCGGAGCCAGAATCCAAGCTGGGTGAGGTGGGGTCAGGACCCCCGTGGGGCTGGGAGTCTGGGTAGAGGCAGCTATGGTGCCAGTCGGGGGAGGTCCGGGGGGGTAGCCTCAGCCCTGGGGGCTTCTCCGTGGGAGTGGCCACTGCATGATCTTCTGGGCACCTCACGGATCTTCAACTGCAGGTGAAACGGATGCTGGTGGTGGGTGCGGGGCCGCTAGGAGCCACTGCCTGGGTCCCAGAGGCTGGTGCTGGGGCAGGTGTAGCCTGAAGCTGCTGGGGCCGCGTGGGCAGGATGTTCTGCACACAAACCTTGGAGGGAAAGATGTATGCATAGCAGGCCTGGAGGGTGGCTGTGGCCTAGGGGATGGGAAGAAGCTGTGGTCCTGGAAGAGCTGCATGACCAGGGCCCGCACTGGTCCAGCGCCTGCAGTGAGGAGGACCGCACCTTCTCAGACTCCGGCTCCCTGAGCCAGTCCTTGGTTTCTCTACCTGTACGGTTTCTCTACCCAAGGGGTGAGGGCCGTAGGGGGCCCATTCTGCTGCCCTGACCATACTCCTGGGCCTTGAACGTTCCTGGGCCCAGTGAGAAGGAGGTGGCTGCCGAGTTGAGGAGGAAGCATCCGAGTACATGGAGGAGGAGGACAGGGTGGGACCATAGCCTTTGCCAAGGATGCAGGTGGATCGGGGGACCTGGGGGCTCAGGGTCCAGCAAGGGGTGGCAGGGGATAAAGGAGGAACAGATGACAGGTGCAAACACCTTTCCACCAAAGCCCTTGTTGCTCTCTGGGTCCTCCCCAGAGCTGTATGCACTCTCACTGTCAGTCACCTGCTCCTTGTACTTGAGATCAATGTCAGTGGTGCTGAAGCCATCGTCAGCAATGACATCATCACCCCTTCCTCCTCACGGATGACCATGTGCTCCTTGTCACTTGCTGTGTCCTCACTGGCCACATGCTGGGAATGAGAAGCTCAGGTGGGCAGCAGCGGGGCTGCCCACTGGCCACCAAGGCACCTCCCTCACCAGGGGCTGCCAAGGGGCCTGGAGCTCCATACTGGGTAGAAGGCTTTGGGCCAGAGTCCGATGCAGCGCCAGACACCACCTGCATCAGTTCCTGTAGTGCCTGATGGTCACTTCCCCGCCGTCCAGGCTGCGTACCCCACTGTGGGAGAAGGCTTGAGGCCTAGCTGAGCCAGGTTCCCTGTGTGCAGCCGTTCTGCCCCATAGAAGCTGCTCCTTGGTATCCCAGCTCAGGAATGTCTGGGATACAACTGCCAGAGGACACCCCAGGGGCAGTGGCAATGCCCGTCTCTGACATGCTCCACTCCTGCAAGCCCTTGTACCCTCCTGCTAGCCCCTGGCTTGTGGGCTTGGCCTCCGAGCTGGACTTCGTTCGGTCCTTGTTGCAAGTGGGCCACCTTCACCTGGGAGGTCAGGTCATGGTACTTCTGCATCTCATTGGGCCCCAGGGTGTTCCACCACTCACCCAGGATCTGGCTGATGGTCCAGTTGTCCTGGTTGGGGTGACACTGGTGGGCCCCACCAGGGCCTGGTGCCACTTGCTGAAGATCATGACTGCCACTCATGGGCCACTGGATGTGGTCCTTGTCCCATTTGTTGGGGCTGCATCCATCCTTCTCAGATGAGTCCTGTTCCTTGGGCAGGGCACTGAGGGACTGGGCCTGACACCTCTGGGTGGTAGAGGCAACTGGGTGTCAGAAGACATGACAGAGAAGAAAGCATCATCATGGTCAGTCTCTGTCTCACTGTCTAGCAGGGGCTCCCCTGAGGGGCCCAGGGCTCCTCGTCTGTGGTGGGAGGTGGGCCCTTTCCAGGTTCCACCACCCACAAAGTGTATGGCGGTCCAAGCCCTGGGCTTTCAGGGCAGGTGGCTCTAGGGGGCCGCCCAGGGTCAGCACTCTCTGTCCCACCTGGTGGATGCTCATGAGCAACAGCTGCCAACTTGGCAGATTCTTTTGTCTGGTTGGAGGTCACTGAGTGGCTGGCAGGTGGTGGGCCTCATATGACTGCAGGGAGGGGTCAGGAAGGGGACAGAGTACCAGGGGAACACAGCCACAGAGCGAGGTTCCACGTTCCTCTACACAAATGAGCCAAGGCCACGGGAGGCCTTGCTGGATGCAAGCATCAGGGGCCTGTGGGCTGAGTGCATGGTCTGGGCAGGGGGTTCCTGGCAGGGGCTCACACCTCCTCAGCCCCCTCCTCAGCCAAGGTGGCTTGGGCCCAGAGAAGGGGGGTGGGAGGAGAGTAGGAGGCCAGGCCTCAAGTTTTTTTTTTTTTTTTTTTTTTTGAGATGCAGTTTGGCTCCTGTCACCCAGGCTGGAGTGCAGTGGCACAATCTCAGCGGCCACCACCACACCTGGCTAATTTTTTGTATTTTTAGTAGTGATGGGGTTTTGCCATGTTGGCCAGGCTGGTCTTGACCTCCTGACCTCAGGTGATCCACCTACCTCGGCCTCCCAAAATGGGATTACAGGCATGAACCACTGCGTACAACTTCATTCTTTGATTTTTACTTGAAAAACTCCCTTAAGCATTTTTTTAAGGTAGACCTAGTGGTCCTGAATTCCCTCAGCTTTGTTTGTCGAGGAAACATGTTATTTCTTCTTTCTTTCTGAAGGATAGCTTTGTCAGACATAGTATTAGTTGCTGGCAGTTTTCTTCTTTCAGCACTTTGAATGTATTATTTGATTCTCTCTTGACCTGCAAAGTTTCTTCTGAGAAATCTGCTGATAGTCTAATGAAGATTCTCTTGTCTGTGTCATGCCACTTTTCTCTTGCCTCTTCAACATTTTAAAAAATCTTTGACTTTTGACTATTTGATTATATTGTGACTTTGTGAGTATCTATTTGGTTTGAACCTCTTTAGGAATCTTTAGGCTTCATGTATTTGGTTGTCTAAATCTTTCCCATGATTTAGGCAGTTTTTAGCCATTCTTTCTTTAAATAAGCTTTCTTTTCCTTTCTCTACTTTCTTTGTCAAACTCCCATAACCTGACAGTGGTTTGCCTAATCGTGTCTCATTGGCTTTCTTTTCTCTCTCTCTCTCTCTCTCTCTCTGTCTCTTTTTTGAGATGGAGTCTCTCTCTGCTGCCCAGGCTGGAGTGTATTGGTATAGTCTTGGCTCACTGCAACCTCTGCCTCCTGGGTTCAAGTGATTCTCCTGCCTCAGCCTCCCAAGTAGCTGGGACTACAGGTGTGTGCCACCACACCCAGCTACTTTTTGTATTTTTAATAGAGATGGGGTTTCACTACGTTGGCCAGCTGGTCTTGAACTCCTGACCTTGTGATCTGCCTGCCTTGGCCTACCAAAGTGCTGGGATTACAGGCGTGAGCCACCACGCCCGGTCTTCTTTTCTCTTTTTTATTATTTTATTTTTGTCCTCTGGTTGGATAATTTCAGAAGATCTATATTCAATTTTACAGATGCTCTTTACTGTTGAAGTTTACTATTGTGTTATATTGCCCAGTCTGGTCTTGAACTCCTGGGCTCAAGCGATCCTTCTGCCTTGGCCTCCCAAAGTGCTGAGATTACAAGCATAAGCGACTGCATTCAGTCAGTCCCAGCACTTTGGGAAGCTGAGGTGGGAGGATCACCTGAGCTCAGGAGTTAGA